>NC_071506.1:208157718-208460748 GCF_027887155.1 Malaclemys terrapin pileata | reverse complement strand
GCTCTCCCACACTCTCACTCACTTTCACTGGGCTGGGGCAGGGGGTTGGGGTGCGGGAGGGGGTGAGGGCTCCACCTGGGGGTGCAGGCTCTGGGGTGGGGCCGGGGATGAGGAGTTTGGGATGCAGGAGGGGGCTCAGTGATGGGGCTGGGGATTGGGGTGCAGGAGGAGGTGCGGGGGGCAGGCTATGGGAGAGTATTAGGGTGCAGGGCTGAGGCAGAGGCTTGGGGTGCAGGAGGAGGCTCAGAGCTGGGGCACGGGGTTTGGGTGCAAGCTCTGGGAGGGAGTTAGGGGAGGGAGGAGGCTCTGTCCTGGGGCAGGGGGTTGTGGTGAAGGAGGGGGATCGGGGCACGGGCTCAAGCCAGGTGGCACTTACCTCTGTCAGTTTCTGGTTGGCGGCGCAACAGGGCTAAGGCAGGCTCCCTGCCTGTCCTGGCTCCACGCAGCGCCCGGAAGCGGCCGGTGTATCATAGAATCATAGAATATCAGGTTTGGAAGGGACCTCAAGAGGTCATCTAGTCCAACCCCCTGCTCAAAGCAGGACCAATTCCCAACTAAATCATCCCAGCCAGGGCTTTGTCAAGCCGGACCTTAAAAATCTCCAAGGAAGGAGACTCCACCACTGCCCTAGGTAACGCATTCCAGTGCTTCACCACCCTCCTAGTAAAATAGTGTTTCCTAATATCCAACCTGGACCTCCCCCACTGCAACTTGAGACCATTGCTCCTTGTTCTGTCATCTGCCACCACTGAGAACAGCTGAGCTCCATCCCCTTTGGAACCCCCCTTCAGTAGTTGAAGGCTGTTATCAAATCCCCCCCTCATTCTTCTCTTCTGGAGACTAAACAATCCCAGTTCCCTCAGCCTCTCCTCATAAGTCATGTGCTCCAGCCCCCTAATCATTTTTGTTGCCCTCCGCTGGACTCTTTCCAATTTTTCCACATCCTTCTTGTAGTGTGGGGCCCAAAACTGGACACAGTATTCTAGATGAGGCCTCACCAATGTCGAATAAAGGGGAACGATCACGTTCCTCGATCTGCTGGCAATGCCCCTACTTACACAGCCCAAAATGCCATTCGCCTTCTTGGCAAGAGCACACTGTTGACTCATATCCAGCTTCTCATCCACTGTGACCCCTACGTCCTTTTCTGCAGAACTGCAACCTAGCCATTCGGTCCCTAGTCTGTAGCAGTGCATGGGATTCTTCGGTCCTAAGTGCAAGACTCTGCACTTGTCCTTGGTTTTTTTTTTTTTTTTTTTTTTTTTTTTTGGCCCAATCCTCTAATTTGTCTAGGTCCCTCTGTATCCGATCCCTACCCTCTAGTGTATCTACCACGCCTCCTAGTTTAGTGTCATCTGCAGACTTGCTGAGAGTGCAGTCCACACCATCCTCCAGATCATTAATAAAGATATTAAACAAAACTGGCCCCAGGACTGACCCTTGGGGCACTCCGCTTGAAACCGGCTGCCAACTAGACATGGAGCCATTGATCACTACCCATTGAGCCCGACGATCTAGCCAGCTTTCTATCCACCTTACAGTCCATTCATCCAGCCCATACTTCTTTAACTTGGCGGCAAGAATACTGTGGGAGACCGTATCAAAAACTTTGCTAAAGTCAAGGAATAACACATCCACTGCTTTCCCCTCATCCACAGAGCCAGTTATCTCATCATAAAAGGCAATTAGGTTAGTCAGGCATGACTGACCCTTGGTGAATCCATGCTGACTGTTCCTGATCACTTTCCTCTCCTCTAAGTGTTTCATAATTGATTCCTTGAGGACCTGCTCCATGATTTTTCCAGGGACTGAGGTGAGGCTGACTGGCCTGTAGTTTTCCGGATCCTCCTTCTTCCCTTTTTTAAAGATGGGCACTACATTAGCCTTTTTCCAGTCATCCGGGACCTCCCCCGATCGCCATGAGTTTTCAAAAATAATGGCTAATGGCTCTGCAATCTCATCCGCCAACTCCTTTAGCACCCTCGGATGCAGCGCATCCGGCCCCATGAACTTGTGCACGTCCAGTTTTTCTAAATAGTCCCGAACCACTTCTTTCTCCACAGAGGGCTGGTCACCTTCTCCCCATATTGTGCTGCCCAGTGCAGCAGTCTGGGAGCTGACCTTGTTCGTGAAGACAGAGGCAAAAACAGCATTGAGTACGTTAGCTTTTTCCACATCCTCGGTCACTAGGTTGCCTCCCTCATTCAGTAAGGGGCCCACACTTTCCTTGACTTTCTTCTTGTTGCTAACATACCTGAAGAAACCCTTCTTGTTACTCTTAACATCTCTTGCTAACTGCAACTCCAAGTGTGATTTGGCCTTCCTGATTTCACTCCTGCATGCCTGAGCAATATTTTTATACTCCTCCCTGGTCATTTGTCCAATCTTCCACTTCTTGTAAGCTTCTTTTTTGCGTTTAAGATTAGCAAGGATTTTACTGTTTAGCCAAGCTGGTCGCCTGCCATATTTACTATTCTTTCTACACATCGGGATGGTTTGTTCCTGGAACCGCAATAAGGATTCTTTAAAGTATCCCTGCAGCCCCTAGGTGGAGGGGCCAGGGGGCTCTAAACGCTGCCCGTGCCCGCAAGCACTGTTGCCACAGCTCCCTTTGGCCGCGGTTCCCGGCCAATGGTTGCTGTAGAGCCAGTGCTGGGGGCAGGGCAGCACGTGGAGCTTCCCTGATCATCCCTCTTAGGGGCCATAGGGACATGCCATCTGCTTCCAGGAGCTGCGCGAGGCCAGGGTAGGCAGGGAGCCTGCCTTAGCCCCGCTGCACTGCCAATCGGACTTTTAACGGCCCAGTCAGTGGGAGTTCCGGTCGAAAACTGGACGCCTGCCAACCCTACTTCCTTCAGAACTCTTGGGTGAGTACCATATGGTCCTGGTGACTTATTACTGTTTAGTTTATCAATTTGTTCTAAAACCTCCTCTAATGACATACCAATCTGCGACAGTTCCTCAGATTTGTCACCTAAAAAGATATACAGTTTTAACTTTGTTCTTTTGTGTTTGATTCATCTGTACATCAGTCTTTTCAAGGTCTATCTTCTCATTAAAGAAAAACATTATTAGTAGGGTTGTCAATTAATCTCAGTTAACTCAAGCGATTAACTCAAAACAAATTAACTTGATTAAAAAATGAATCGTGATTAATCACAAGTTGAATCGCACTCTTAAACAATAATAGAATACCAATTGAAATTTATTATAAATATTTTTGATGTTTTTCTACATTTAAAAAAAAATATATATATATATTTCAATTACAACACAGAACTGAGTGCCAGCTAGTTCTTATGTAATGGGACAGAGTAACTAAAAGGGCTTCTGTACCATTTATAATTGCATATGCTGCTGTTATGAAATCCTCCTTATTCTACTTCTTTTCAAAGGTCCAAACACTGGCCCCATGCAAAGCTAAAGTAATGGGCTTTTTATAGAGGTGTTCTGTGATGCTTGATGGGATAGAATCCTGTTCCCACATCCCATGTTAGTTTTGGCAGGATTTACATAGCCGCAGAACTCCTGGCTAAACCGTTGATTCCTTCCATGCCAGCACAGATGCTGCCCCTGTGTAGTATAGCTCAATGGCTATGATGTAGTCCCTCATCTTTGGGCTCCCCACATCCTGTTCTGCTCTCCATCTCCCAACCCATCCCTATGCAGTGGAACCTCTTCCATTTCCTTTGCCTATTAATCTGAATATGACATGAAGGTTGGCAGACAGATTTGGCCAGACTAAATGTTCTTAATCTTCTTTAGCTGCTCCTTGTATTGAAAACTCTTCCCACAATCTCCATGCGCCCCTAATGGTCTTCTAGATGGCTTTTTTGTCCTTATTGTAATTCTACTATGTCATTTTTGAGATGAGATCACCACACCTTAATGCACTATTCAAAGTTAGGATGCACCAAGGATTTTGATAAGGGCATTATAACATTTTTATTCTTCTTCTTTATTTTCTTCTTAATCCACCTCAATATTGTGCACACATTTTTTTGGCTTCTGTTACACATTGAGCAGATGTCTTCAATCAGCTGTCCTTAATGACTCCTAGATCTTTTTCCTGAGAGGTTACAAGTTACTAATTCAGAATTCATCAGTGTGTATGCGTAGTTTAATTTGTTCTTTCTAATAGATGTTACCTTGCAATTTTCTACATTGAATTTCATCTTGTCATCATATTGCCCAATCACTTGTTATGATAGGTCCTTCTGCAGCACCTCAGAATTATACACACAAGCTTCTGAGCTCTTTATCCTGTTGTTTTTCCTGTCAATATAATAAAGGACTAATTTAAGAGAGGCAGGAGATCAACACATTATCCCAATGGAAAAATCCTACACAATTTAATAGAGAAGAACTCAGTTGGGTTCTATATAAATTACTCTTAAAATCGATAGAAACATATTTGGTAAAGAATGACATCTGTTCTACAGGTTTAAAAAAAACATCTTATGATGTTCTATGGCAGGAATACAATTTTCTGTTAAATTCTATAGATGGTCAAAAAACCACTTAGAAAGTTCTTAATTTTCTTTTGAATTCTGTAGGACTTTCCCCAGGAATATAGTTGCAGTCAATCAATGGTACCATATCTTATCAGTGATTTCTAATACTAAATTGCACTATGACTGAGAAAATCAGAATTTTAAGAAGGTCCTTGGTGTGCTAGGATTATTCCTGTCTAGTAGTAGACTTTGTCTATCTGTATGAGGAACAATACCAATATCCAGGCAGGTGATGGTGTCAGATGATTCACTGGTTGCTGGATTATGTCTCAGGCTCTAATCTTGCATTGAGCATAGCATGTGTGTACTTCTGGATCTGGGAGGCCCTCATTGCCATATCAGGGGCCTAGTTGTTACTGCTGTTTTATATGTGATTTGGCTGGAGTAACTGCAATTCCTTTGTTCTCCTTTATGTGCAGAATTGTGTTTCCAATTTAAAATAAATCTGCTGTGACAGACCCAGACCCAGTGGGGTACAGGAGTCTAGTAGAGGGCAAATATACTGGTCACTGGATGAGTAGTTTTCTGTTCCCTGAGTGACCAAAGCAGGGGCTGCACTAGAGTAATCAGGAACCTGCTAGAACCAGTTAAGGCAGGCAGGCTAATTAGGACACCTGGAGCCAATTAAGAAGACGCTGCAAGAATCAATTAAGGCAGGCTAATCAGGGCATCTGGGTTTTAAAAGGAGCTCACTTCAGTTTGTGGTGGGAGTGCGAGGAGCTGGGTGCAAGAAGCTGAGAGTGAGAGGGTGTGCTGCTGGAGGACTGAGGAGCACAAGCGTTCTCAGACACCAGGAGGAAGGTCCTGTGGTGAGGATAAGAAAGGTGTTTGGAGGAGCCCATGGGGAAGTAGCCCAGGGAGTTGTAGCTGTCATGCAACTGTTACAGAAGGCACTATAGACAGCTGCAAATCCACAGAGCCCTGGGCTGGAACCCGGAGTAGAGGGTGGGCCCGGGTTCCCCCCAAACTTCCCAATTGACCTGGACTGTGGGTTCTTCCAGAGGGGAATGTCTCTGGGCTGTTCCCCAACCCACATGGTGAATCTCTGAGGCAAGAAAATCCACCAATAAGTGCAGGACCCACCAAGATAGAGGAGGAACTTTGTCACATTGCTCTATTATTTTGGGGTTTGGTTTGGTTTTTCCCTTGCCCCTACCTATCTGCCACTAACATCGTTAGTTGAGAAGAAGCCAGAAAACGTGAAACCAGTTTAAACTAATGCTCTACTTTTCCAACTGTTTTCCCAAATGACGTGCAAGTCTGGATGGCACTCTCTTTTAAGGGTGTAATAAATTGCTCCCTCACTCCACTATCTCAACAGCACACTTTACAGGAACCTAAATAATCCTAAATCCCTTATCTATTAGACTCTGATTTCAGAGTGATTACATAGTCCTCCCCAGTGTATTAATTAATGCTAGCTCAAATAATGGTGTCAGAAGCACACTTTGCTAATTCTCTATTCATCTCAACTTTCCAGTTGATAGCAGGAAGTGGAAAAGCATGGCTAGAAGAGATGATGAGAGGGTGTGTATGGCCTATTTAATTCATTTGTAAGGCATTACTGTAGTATCAAATTTCCTTTGGCTACAACATGTTTAAGTTTCATTCTTGTGAAAGGGAAATAATGACAATGGTGTTGTGAAGCTTACTGTTGGTAAAATGTTTTCAGATCTTTAGATGAAAGGTATGATTTCTGTGCAAAGACTAGTATTACTAGAGCTGATAGACATCTTTTCATCAAAACATTTTTTGCCAAAAAATGGCTTTTCAACCAAAACAAAAATTCATTGTGGTTGTAATTTTCCATTTTGGGATGAAAAACCAGAAAAAAATATTTTTCAGTTAAAAATATTAAATATTTGTCTGTACACTTTTTAAACTAAATCTGACATTTGTTTTTCAAATGACATTTTTTGTAACCAACAAAAATAGTTAGGCGTGGATTTTCTTATTGAAAATGCAAAAAATGTTGACAGGAAACTTTGGGGAAAAGTGTTTTCAAAATTTCCAGTGAAAAAATAATTAGCATTTTCCAGCCAGCTCTCATGAGTTCCAAATGAAAAATAAAGTTAACTGAACTCAGTTTTGTGTTTGGTTTTAGATTGTGGCAAAGATTCTGGTCATTTCTGTCAACATATGGCTTAATTATTGATCATTCAACAAACCATTCAGAAAGAATTATCTTATTTTTCTCAACAGTTCCAATCACAGGGAGCTACAGGTGTTGACAAGTCCATTTTCACTTATTTCCTATCTGTGCAACCACTATTAGATCTTTAATGAAATTATGTATTCAATTTTATTAATATTTTCATTACCTAATTGTATCTGAAATCAAATCACATAATTTTCTCCAGTAGAGTCATGTACCTGTCAACACATACATATTTATTGGTGATGTTAACAGTTTAAGTTCAGAATGTTTGGTACAATTTGCATGTTTGAAAATGACTAGAAGAGGCTAGAAAATAAAACAGTGTTAATTGCTGATAAATACTGGATGTTGTTTAGTTCATCTGTGGTGGGTTGTTGTTGAGATTGCACTCCCAAATTTGCAGAAGGAGTTGATATCATGTCGATGTCTAACTATAATATCTGGTTGCATCTGCAAACCAGGATGATATTACATGCTCCTGAAATTGTTAACTTCTCATTTTCCAACCACAATTTGAGACACTAAGTTGAACCCCATTTACTTATCTGGTTCTCAGTGTACACTAACAACATGAATACATGGGGAATTCCAATAACTGTCTGATTTTTTTTTTTTTCTGTTCAAGTAAGCCGTCAGCTGCTCCAGATGATTGGGGGAAAGCATGTGAGGAATATTTTATGGAAGGATCCTTTCTCATCCCAAATGTCCACATATCCTCCAGCAAATAATATCAAACACCAGATTGTTCTCAATCTCATTTTGTGCACTTCAAAGCCCATTTAAATGTTCATGGTCTTGAAAGGCCAGGTCCGTGAGGTAATGTCTTTTATTGGACAACTTGTGGTGGAGAGAAAGGCAGGCTTTTGAGCTACACAGAGCTCTTCTTCAGGTCTAGGAAAGGTACTAAGAGTGTCACAGCTAAATACAAAGTGGAAAAGACGGTTACTCACCGTTGTAACTGTTGTTCTTCGAGATGTGTTGCTCATATCCATTCCATTAGGTGTGTGCGCGCCGCGTGCACGATCGTCGGAAGATTTTCTACCCTAGCAACACCGGCGGGTCGGCTGTGGAGCCCCCTAGAGTGGCGCCTTCATGGCGCTGAATATATACCCCAGCCGACCCGGCGCCCCCTCAGTTCCTTCTTGCCGGCTACTCCGACAGTGGGGACGGGGGGCGGGTTTGGAATGGATATGAGCAACACATCTCGAAGAACAACAGTTACAACGGTGAGTAACCATCTTTTCTTCTTCGAGTGCTTGCTCATATCCATTCCATTAGGTGACTCCCAAGCCCAACTTAGGTGGTGGGGTCGGAGTGAGACATTGCTGTGTGCAAAACCGCTGATCCGAAAGCAGCATCGTCTCTGGACTGCTGCACTAGTGCATAGTGAGCTGTAAATGTGTGGACTGATGACCAAACCGCTGCTCTACAAATGTCCTGGATCGGAACTTGTGCCAGGAAAGCCGTCGAGGAAGCCTGGGCCCTCGTGGAGTGAGCGGTGAGGTGCGGTGCTGAGACACCTGCCAGGTCATAGCAAGTCCGGATGCAAGACGTAATCCAGGAGGATAGGCGTTGTGAGGAGACCGGTGAGCCTTTCATTCGGTCGGCCACTGCAACGAAGAGTTGCGTCGTCTTTCTAAAGTGCTTTGTGCGGTCAATATAGAAGGCCAGGGCCCTTCGTACGTCCAGGGAATGCAAACGTTGATCCTGGCGAGTGGCATGTGGTTTGGGATGAAAGACCGGGAGAAAGATGTCCTGGTTGATATGAAAAGGAGAAACCACCTTAGGGAGAAAGGCAGGATGTGGACGAAGCTGCACTTTATCCTTATGGAAAACTGTATAAGGGGGCTCGGATGTAAGCGCCCTGAGTTCAGAAACGCGCCTTGCTGAGGTGATGGCTACAAGGAAGGCTGTCTTCCAGGATAGGTACAAAAGTGAACAGGTGGCCAGTGGCTCGAATGGAGGACCTGTGAGCTTGGAGAGAACCAGGTTGAGGTCCCACGTCTGAACGGGCTGACGTTGTTGTGGGTACATCCGGTCTAAGCCCTTGAGGAATCTAACGACCATCGGGTTAGAGAATACCGAGGACGCGAGTTCCCCTGGGTGAAAGGCCGATATAGCGGCCAGGTGAACTCTAATTGAAGATATCGCCAACCCCTGCTGTTTTAGGGAGAGGAGATATTCCAAAATGAGAGGAATGGGTGCCTGCAACGGGGACATGGCTCGTTGTTCGCACCAACAGGAGAACTGCTTCCACTTGGCCAGGTACGTGGTGCGTGTTGAGGGCTTCCTACTGCTCAGCAGAATCTGTTGGACAGAGTGCGAGCATTGCTGCTCTGCCTGGGTGAACCATGGAGCAGCCACGCCGTGAGGTGGAGTGATTGCAGGTCGGGGTGACGCAGCCGGCCGTGGTCCTGAGAGATGAGATCCGGACACAACGGAAGCGGGATCGGTGTCTGAACCGAGAGTTCCAACAGTGTGGTGTACCAATGTTGTCTCGGCCACGCTGGAGCGACCAGAATTACCTGTGCCTGGTCTCTGCGCAATTTGAGCAGTACCTTGTGGACCAGAGGAAATGGAGGGAAGGCATAAAACAGGTGGTCTTTCCAGGGAAGGAGAAACGCATCCGAGAGGGAGCCCAGAGCTCGACCTTGTAGGGAGCAGAACACGTGGCACTTCCTGTTGTCTCGAGATGCAAACAGGTCTATCTGGGGAAACCCCCACTTTTGGAAGATGGAATGTATGATGTCCGGACGGATAGACCACTCGTGCGTCTGGAAGGACCTGCTGAGTCGGTCCGCTAGAGTGTTCTGGACTCCAGGGAGGAACGATGCCGTGAGATGGATTGAGTGGGCGATGCAGAAGTCCCACAGGCGAATGGCCTCTTGGCATAGAATTGACGAACGTGCTCCTCCTTGCTTGTTGATGTAAAACATGGCCGTGGTGTTGTCGATGAGAACTAACACACATCGGCCACGTAGGAGGTTGAGAAATGCCTGGCACGCCAGGCGCACCGCCATCAGTTCCCGAACATTGATGTGCAGGGCTAGCTGGGGTGCAGTCCACAGGCCCTGGGTATGGTGTTCGTTGAGATGGGCGCCCCAACCCAGAGATGAAGCGTCTGTGACCAGGTGCAGAGAGGGTTGTGGGGCGTGAAATGGCATCCCCTCGCAGACCACATTGTGATCTAGCCACCAGGTGAGGGAGGTCAGGACCGAGATCGGGACCGTGACCACCATGTTCAGGCTGTCCCGATGTGGTCGATATATTGACGACACCCAGGTCTGGAGTGGGCAAAGCCGAAGTCTGGCATGCCTGGTTACGTACGTGCAGGAAGCCATGTGACCCAGCAGGGTAAGGCACGACCTCACCGTGGTAGTTGGGAACGCCTGGAGCCCTTGAATGAGGCTCGTGATGGTGCCAAATCGGTTGTCTGGCAGGATGGCTTGTGCACGTCTGGAGTCTAGAACTGCGCCTATGAATTCTATTCTCTGGGTAGGTTCTAGAGTGGATTTGTCCTTGTTGAGTAGGATGCCCAACTCGTTGAATGTGTGCACTATTATGTGGACGTGAGCTTGAACTTGCTCCTTGGTGCGACCGCGTACCAGCCAGTCGTCTAGGTACGGGAACACCTGTATCCCTTGCCGACGAAGGTACGCTGCCACGACAGCCATACATTTCGTGAACACTCTTGGGGCCGAGGATAGGCCGAAGGGAAGGACTGCAAATTGGTAGTGCACCGCGTTTACCACGAATCGCAGGAAGCGTCTGTGAGGTGGGTAAATTGAGATGTGAAAGTATGCGTTTTTCATGTCGAGGGCGGCGAACCAGTCTCCAGGATCGAGGGAAGGGATAATGGCCCCCAAAGAGACCATGCGGAACTTCAACTTTACTACGAATTTGTTGAGTCCGCGCAAGTCCAAGATGGGCCGCAGACCTCCTTTGGACTTGGGGATCAGGAAGTAACGGGAATAAAATCCCCTGCCCCTTAACTCTATCGGAACCTCCTCTATGGCCCCCATGGCCAGGAGCGTAGAAACCTCCTGTATAAGAAGTTGCTCGTGAGAAGGGTCCCTGAAGAGGGACGGGGAAGGGGGGTGGGAGGGGGGGATAGAAGAAAACTGGATAGCGTATCCCCTCTCCACCGTGCGGAGGACCCAACAGTCCGAAGTTATAAGGGACCAAGCGCGGTGGAAGTGGGAGAGACGATCCTGAAAGGAGGGGGCTGGATCCTGGGGGATGACTGGGGCGCCGTCCTCGACCGCACCTTCAAAAGTTCTGTCTAGGACCTGAAGGTGGTCTTGGTGGCCCCTGGTTCTGACCGGGTTGAGGGCCAGCCCATCTTCTCCTACCACCTCGCCCTCGCCTCCGGGCCGAGTCTTGTCTCTGACGAGGCGGGGGGGGTAGAAGCGCTGAGGCTGCGGCCTAAATGGTCTGCGCTGAGGGCCCACAACATGCATCCCCAGGGAGCGCATGATTGTTCTCGAGTCCTTGAGGCTCTGCAGGCGAGAGTCCGTCTTGTCCGAGAACAATCCATGTCCCTCAAAGGGCAGATCCTGTAGGGTTTGCTGCAGCTCCGGAGGCAAACCCGAAACCTGAAGCCAGGAGATCCTGCGCATAGCGATACCCGAAGCCAGGGTCCTCGCAGCTGAGTCTGCTATGTCCAAGGAGGCCTGCAAGGAGGTCCGAGCCACCTTCTTGCCCTCCTCTACCATGGCTCCAAACTCTTCCCTGGACTCCTGGGGAATCAACTCCTTAAACTTCCCCATAGAGTTCCAGGAGTTAAAATTGTAGCGGCTCAGTAGCGCCTGTTGGTTCGCCGCTCTAAGTTGCAGCCCTCCGACTGAGTAAACCTTACGGCCAAACAAATCGAGCCGCTTAGCCTCTTTTGATTTAGGCGCTGCAGCCTGCTGGCCGTGGCGCTCTCGTGCGTTCACTGATTCCACCACCAGTGAACACGGTTGGGGGTGGGTATACAAGTACCCGTAGTCCTTAGACGGGACAAAGTATTTCCTTTCCACCCCTCTCGCTGTGGGTGGGATAGAGGCAGGAGTTTGCCATATCGTATCCGCATTCGTTTGAATCGTGCGGATCAGGGGTAACGCCACCCTCGATGGGGCATCCGCTCCAAGGATATTCACGATCGGGTCGTGCACCTCCACTATCTCCTCCGCCTGCAGGTCCATGTTACGGGCCATCCTGCGCAGAAGATCCTGGTGAGCCCGAAGATCTATTGGAGGTGGGCCTGTGCACGATGTGCCCGCCACTGCCTCATCCAGAGAAGAAGAGGAAGATGCCTCCGGTGGAACAGGATCCAAGGGCTGGTCCTGGTCTCCCTGTTCCTGGGCTGGAGCATCACCTGTGCCTGGGTCCAGGGCGTCAGGTGGTGCGGACCCAGAAGCCTCCATGCCCCCTGGCGGAGGCCGAGAAATGGTGGACTCCGGGGCCCCTCTGATGGAGTGACCGGAGCGAGAGGTCGAAGCAATTGGAGCCCCTTGCGCCTGATGGTACGCCCACGGGGTCCAAAACGACCAGTGAGATGGGCCATGAGAATGGTCCCCTGTCGTGTCCTGCCAATGTCCCAAGTCCTGTTCCTCGGCTTGCCCCTGAGGGGGGTATGCCGATCTCGAGAGGTCCTCCGAGGAGTGGGACACTGATCTCGATGGCCACGGCGGTGCCGAGAGCGTCGAGATGATTCCCATTGGCTGCGGTGCCGCACGGTGCCGGTCCGGAGATGATCTATCTCTACGCGGTGCCGGCGATCGGTGCCGGGACCGCGACCGGTGCCGATGACCTTGTCGGTGCCGGGAGTCGGATCTGGACCTCGACGAGGACCTGAAGTATGCCCGGTGCCGGGAGCGGCCTCTCGACGTCGAGCGTCGACCGTAGCGGTGCCGAGAACTACGTCTCGACGTTGATCGGTGCCGACGATCATAGCGGTGCCGAGACGTAGAGCGGTGCCGCGAAGAAGATCTTGGCCGCGAGTACGACCGGTGCCGAGGCGATATTCGGTGCCGGGACTGCGAGCGGCGTGGGGACCTGCTTCGGGACCTGGATCGGTGCCGAGGTTCCAGCCCTTGCGATGGAGGGCGCATCAAGGCAGGTTTCCCCCTCGACTGGACCGGGCGAGTCAACGGTGCAGTCGGTGCCGGTGGTTGAGGCGGTGCCGGCTCCGTGAGAGCTATTAAGTCTCTCGCCGCCGCGAAGGTCTCTGGAGTCGACGGGAGGCACTGTATCACCGCCGGTCTCGGTGGAGACGCTATCTGCACCGGACTCAACGGCCTCGGCGCCGGAGTCGACGGTGCTGGAGGCACCTGTTTCCGGTGCTCCACCGGCGGACGCGGCTCTACCCCCGGCACTGGGGGAGCCGGCGTCTTCGGCACGGATGTCCCCGTCTTATGGGCTTTTTTATGCCCCGGGGATAATGACCGGCGCCGAGGCACTGCTTGCGGTGCCGACGAGGTCCGGTGCCGGGGAGGCTTGTCTGACGCCACTCGCGTGGTCGTCATAGCCGGTGCCGCCGGGGCACTGCGCACCGAGGTGCTAGGTGCCGGGGCCTGACTTGTAGATGGAGCGTCCGGACTAAGTGCCGCCTCCATCAGGAGTTGCCGGAGCCGAAAGTCCCGCTCCTTCTTGGTCCTTGGTCTGAAGGCCTTACAGATCTTGCACTTGTCTGTTTGATGGGACTCTCCCAGGCACTTCAGACAGGAGTCGTGCGGGTCGCTCGTGGGCATAGGCTTAGCGCAGGAGGCGCACTGCTTGAAGCCGGGAGCGTTGGGCATGAGCCCGGCCCCGCGGCCGGGGGAGAAAGGGAGAGACGACCCCCTTAATCCCCTGAACTACTTAGAACAACTAGAACAACTTTTAAACTATTTAACTATTTAACTATAAACACTAGAACTATAACTATAACTATAACTGTGATACAACAAACTAAGCTAGGGAGAGTGGAGAACAGCTAAGCAGCGCTCCACAGTTCCAACGACCGTCAGGGGCGCTAAGAAGGAACTGAGGGGGCGCCGGGTCGGCTGGGGTATATATTCAGCGCCATGAAGGCGCCACTCTAGGGGGCTCCACAGCCGACCCGCCGGTGTTGCTAGGGTAGAAAATCTTCCGACGATCGTGCACGCGGCGCGCACACACCTAATGGAATGGATATGAGCAAGCACTCGAAGAAGAACAGATAGTTTAACATAAGTAGTTAGCACATATTATAAGGGACCACTCAAGCTCAAGTGGCCCATTAACATCCCTGTAGTCAGAGGACAAAAAGTGGGATTAGTGGGTTACGGATTATTGTAATAAACCATAAATCCAGTCTTTATTAAGGCCA
Organism: Malaclemys terrapin pileata; assembly: GCF_027887155.1. NCBI lineage: Eukaryota > Metazoa > Chordata > Testudines > Emydidae > Malaclemys > Malaclemys terrapin. Next base: position 208,446,743 of record NC_071506.1, on the reverse strand, counting down.
TGATTTTTAGTGTCTAGCAAAGTTATGAAATTAAGTTCCCAAGCTGTTCTTTTGAAAGTGTTGTGCAGGTTTCCTTTGAGGATGAGGACTGGTAGGTCAGATATAAAGTGATCGCTTTGTAAAAAGAGTTCATCCACAACAATATGGTGTTTTTGTCTTTTATCATTTTCCTGTGTGAGTTCATTCAAGAGTATAGTGATTGCACCCACGTAGTTATTGGAGCATTTAGTGCACTGGATGAGATACACTACATGTTGTGATAAGTGTGTGTAGGACCCATGAATGTTGAAAGGTGTGTCCTGATCTGTGGGGAGTTTGCTTCTGATGATGAGGTTGGAGAATTGTTTGAAGGCCAGAGGAGGGGGTTCAGGAAAGATTTCCCCATTGAGTATGGGTTATAGTTGTTGATGATACCCCATATGGGATGGGTGGTGGTTGAAGTTGTGGTGGAAATCTGAGGGAATTTAAGTCCTCTGTCCAGAGGATGAAAATAACGATGTATCTCAGGGATATCGTTGGTTTCATGGTGCATTTGTCCAGAAATTCTTCTTCAAGGGGGTCCATGAAGAGGTTGGCATATTCGGGAGCCATCCTAGTACCCATGGCTATTTGCATGGTTCGGACAAAGTGTTTGTTGAATGTAAAATTATGAGTAAGGATGAAATGAATGAGTTTGGTGATGTATTTGGGGTGGCTGTCTGAGGTTTGTCCATTGTCTTGTAATATTTGAGGCAGGCAGGTATGCTGTCATTGTGAGGGATGTTGGTGTCCAGTCTAGAAAATCCATACAAGGCACCAGTCAGCCCTTTCAGATACAGTAACTCAATACTTATTCATATTAAACATAACACCGTGCCATATTTCACAATAACTGCATAGTAGTTTCATGTTAAATCCAATAGAAACAATGACAACTAAGCTACTATACATTTCTGTGGTTTGGAGGATGTTATAATACTTCTATATACAGAAGTAGAGCTACTAAAAGGATGTATTACAATTTAATGGTGCCTGCGTTTGGATATTGGTACCCCTTCAGCCAAGTAGCAACCACATTTGGAGCCTGTTGGGATGAGAAATTGGTGGCATAGGGTCAGAGGGGAAATCCTGGCCCCACTGAATTCAATGGGGTCAGGATTTCACCCAGAGTATATATATATTTTTTTGTGTAGTTTGTTTACAACATATTCACAAAATCTGGTTTTTCTGAACAATGGGAAGAACAAATTTCATGCAGGCAGCACTCTTTTGCAGAAATGCTAGGTAAGGCACTCCAGCCCTGTCCCAAGAAACAGCTGGTTTTTTTGCCACTGCTTCTCTCAGGGTGTGCCCTGACTAGAAAAAAAGGTGGGTTCTTACCTTTAGTTTTAGTTAACAAACATGAGGGTAAAATCATCATGAATACAGTTTGTAGTTTTCACACAAGTTAGCTGGGTCAAAGCAAGTACGTTTAAAAATTTGAACAGAAGTCCTAATACTTTATCAGTACTCTATCAAGTCCAGACAAGACTGAGCGAAAACTGAATAAGGACCTCGGGATTTTGCCCTGTGAATAGAGATACAAACATGGAGATCAAGCATTTATTTACACTGAGTAGAATGAACCTCTTCTCTTAAGTTGTAAAAAGGTGTGTACATTTTTTTTTTTTTTTTTTGAGGCCTGTTCTCTTTCAACTATTTGTCTCTGTGAAAAGGGAACAAGGAGCCTTTCTGTTATATGTTCATTTACGCTCACAGGCTGAGGGCTAAGGTGAAGCAAGAGAAGAAGGAATCTTCCCCTGGACCGTGAAGCTGCTCTGGACCCATTCCACAAGTGCTTCAGCAGCACTGGGGCTGGAGTAGCTCCCACGGTTCTAACATGCCCCATCTGGCAGCAAAAGAGTGGATCTATGTAACAGTGCATTCTTTGGCTTTCCCCAGCCCACACTGGCTTTCCCTCAATTGGCCATTGGGTACTGATGTGCAGGGAGCCACTCTGGACACCCTCCAGCCCCAAATTCTCGCCCTGGCCCTTGCTCAGAAGAATTACGCTGGCTTCATTGTCAGTGAGCCTTTCACAATTATTTGAGGGAGCAGGATTTTTCCCTTAAAGCATTGTATTCAGTTTGCTCCTCTCTCACTTGCTGTTTCTCCCTCTCATAAATGCATTCAGATAGTAGGACGGTGCGTGCAAAATACTTTTTCTTTACCATTTTGAATGACATCCCCAAGTGAACTCCATTCCTTCTTTCATCATTAAAACACTTCTGTGGAGATTGAAATCTATTCATCATGGGAAATATTTTCATGTTGTTAGTGCTTTTATGAAGGACTCTGAGTTTCCACAGCATTTATTAGGCAATAAGATCATAAGAGATAAACCCCAGGAAAGTTTTAGATGAGAAGAAATCTAAAAAGGACCTTCAGAATCAGGGCAAACATGTTGTGCCAGAGATTTAAAAAGTATTCCAAAGAAGCTTTATCTTGGTTTTAGGGAAGGGCGAAGGGGGTGGGGGGAGAAAGGAAGGGGCCAGAAACCCAGCATTATCCTCTTGAACCAAGGACATTTCTTTACAATTAAATCCAAATTATTCTGAGTCATATGGTGACTATCTGTTCAGTAAGGGTTCAGCATACCTCCATCAGAAGCTACAAGGATTTTGAAGCAATAGTCATCTAAAGGATTCACTGAACTGGAAAATGCAGTTCTGTCTGTGAACTCCAAAGTGTTTAAAATCTATGGTTATGTGATGAAGATGAAAGGAGCCATTTAAAACTGTTTAACCGTATTTTTGCCTAAAAATATAGCAACTGAACAAGGTAACAATTTCAAGAGAAAAGGAAATAAGAGCATGGTTTATTTTTTCTTTGACGGCCCTGTGAAAAGGTCAAATGTGTCTACTCCCTCAGATGTGACCTACTGGGAAGAAGCCCATGCCTGTTTCCAGAGGGAAGAGATTAATTTTGCTTTCTGTGCCTAGCTTACTAATGTTCAGGAAGGCTAGTGTTTAGAGGACATGCGTCCATGCTGATAACGGGTTCTGCTTGATAACGATCCAAAGCAGTGTGGATTGGCGCATGTTCATTTTCATCATCTGAGTCAGATGCCACCAGCAGAAGGTGATTTTCTTTTTTGGTGGTTCGGGTTCCGTAGTTTCTGCATCAGAGAGTTGCTCTTTTAAGACTTCTAAAAGCATGCTCCACACCTCGTCCCTCTCAGAAGGCACTTCAGATTCTTAAATCTTGGGTCGAGTGCTATAGCTATTTCACATTGGTATCTTCTTTGCATTTTCTCAAATTTGCAGTGAAAGTGTTCTTAAAATGAACAACATGCTGGGTCATCATCCGAGACTGCTATAACATGAAATATATAGCAAAATGTGGGTAAAACAGAGCAGGAGACATACAGTTCTCCCCCAAGGAGTTCAGTCACACATTTAATTAACAAATTTTTTTTTAACAGGCATCATCAGCATGGAAGCATGTCCTCTGGAATGATGGCTGAAGCATGAAGAGCCATATGAATCTTTAGGCATCTGGCACATAGGTATCTTGCAATGCCAGCTACAACAATGCCATGTGAATGCGTGTTCGCACTTCCACGTTACATTGTAATAAAGAAGCGGGCAGCATTATCTCCCGTAAATGTAAACAAACTTGTTTCTCTTAGCGATTGGCTGAATAAAAAGTAGGACTGAGTGGACTTGTAGGCTCTAAAGTTTTACATTATTTTGTTTTTGAATGCAGTTATGTTTAAAAAAAAAACAAAAAAAAACAAAAAAAAAACCCTACATTTGTAAGCTGCACTTTCATGATAGAGATTGTACTTGTATGAGGTGAACTGAAAAATACTGTTTATTTTATCATTTTTACAGTGCAAATATTTGTAATAAAAATAATATAATATAAGCACTGTACACTTTGTATTCTGTGTTGTAATTGAAATCGATATACTTGAAAATGTAGAAAAACATCCAAAAATATTTAATAAATGTCAGTTGGTATTCTATTGTTTAACAATGCAATTAATCTCAATTAATTTTTTTAAATTATTATTAATTTTTTGAGTTAATCGCCTGAGTTAACTGTGATGACTCGACCGCTCTAGTTTAAACCACTTGCTGGTAATTCACATTCACCCAGACATGCCCATGAAAGTACTGGTCAGGGTTGCCTTTCAGTTTGTAACAAGTAAGAAGGCTGCTTGTAACCTTGTAAATGCCAGACTCAATCAGTAGTTAGCTGAAATGATGGTGTGTGATTCACAGCAGGATATGGGAATATTTAGTAGTAGCTGCGGTAGAGCAGAGTGAAAACAGGACTATGATCTGAACATGGTAATGTGTATGTTAGGAGGCTGAGAGATCTAGTCCTTTTAGAATACACTTCAGTTGTGATGAAATTACCCTTTTCATTTACTGTTCCAGTATTGTTTTATATAGCTCTCTTTTCCATCATCAAAAATCCCAGAATTGTACTGGCATTACTTAGATTTGTTTTTTTTTTTTTTAAACTTCAGAAAGACAAAATACAATAATCAAGAAAACACTTTTAATAGAAATCAGAGTTAGAAATAACTTCTTAGGTCAGTCAGTGTGTCTCTCTACCAGTACAGGATTGTTCCCTATTATATAATTTCCATTGTTGTATCCATTTGATACATTTCTTTTGGGTGACCTTTCACAGCCTAACAGATTTCTGTATGTGATATCCAGTCTGTTTCCTTTCTAAATTTCATCCTATTATCCCATCTACATTATAACTCTTAGTTATACCTTTGTGCTCCACCCTAAACAATCCCCTCCATCCAAGTTTATATCCTTCAGATCTTGTTTCCATGTTTCCACTTTCCACACCTATTAACTAAACAGACATCCCTGCTTTTCCTTCCTTTTTTTAGATCTCTTGGGCCTCGTTCTCCTCTTACATACTCTGGTGAGAATCGCTGCATTGAAGCTGAACCAGTATAAAACTTGTGTAAGAGGAAAATTGGTCACTAGGCGCCTGATTCTGGTTTTACTTATTTTTCTGGGCTACCCAGGGTAACTCTTATTAAATTCAGTGAGGAGCAAGTATAGAGTATGCCCCTGAGATACTGGAAAGATAATTATTCACTGTTTTCTTGTAGATCATCCTCATAGCCAGGAGATGGCCAAACCTTTGCTATCTGCTTTTCCTTGTGCATCTAATCTTACTTGTAAACTACAAATTATTTATTTGCATTCCCAGTAATGTGTTAGACACCTGCATAAGGACTGGGCCCTCATTGTACTAGATGCTGTATAAATGCAGAGTAAATGACTGACCCTATTCTGAATATTTTACAGTCTAAGACAAGATGCAGCAAATTGAACAAACAGGGAGAGGGAAGGAAAGATGAGAGAAACAGTAAATGAAAGGACTTCTTGAGTTGGATTTTGAAATTATTACTATTATCCCAAATTTCTCTATAGAGGAATAATGGAGAAATTAGCAGATGAAATGAAAAACTGGGGCTTTGTACAGACAAAATTGAAAACAAAGCCAAGTAATAGATTTTATGAGATACACAGTATCTTGAGATTGGGTTGGAGCCCGAATTGTATAGTGATACAAGAGTTCTCCAGCATACGCTCTACAAGTATAGAAAACTTCATTATAAATCAATGAAAATATACAACAAAGCTTTTAAAAACTGTCACATTCTTTTGAAAGCTCTCAGAGAAATTAGATGAGCTGGAATGATGACAGAAATATCAAAGCAATATAAATGCTGTTCAGAATTAAAACTCTGTAGCTCACTCTTGTTGGCAGACATGGGATGATTATAAATAGGTTGCCTTTGTTCCACCTAAAGTCAACAATCACACTCCTAACAAGTGGTCTCCCCGATGGCATAGCACAATAATGCTTAAGAAGCTAGAACATTTAATTCACCAAATAGTGTGGTTGTATTGCACAATTGGCTTAATTAGCAACATCCAAATAACAATTTTAAAGTCTCCAGTTTCCTATATCTTTCTGAATCAGGAGCAATCTCTGTTTTCAAAATGCAGGCTTCATTAAAAGAAATGACTCACTGCACAGACATTTCCTAGACATCAGCATCTTCTCAGTGACAGCTTAATCACAGGACTGTGCACTTAGTTATAACTAATTTCTTATTTAAGAATGAAGATACAGAAAATTAAACACATGCCAAACAGAAAGACAACCTGCAGCTGGTTCCTTTTCTTCTACAAGGGATAAAAATCAGACTAACAAATATAACTTTATTAGATGACTTCTTCTGCTAGACACAGATGTACTATACATGGCTATTTGAAATGTGGTATATATACTGGTCCATCACTTGTCCCTGTTCCGAGTATACCCAGGAAGGCCATACAATGAGCCATATTGTAACTTCTCATGGAAGAATCTGTGGGAGAACAGAGGGACCAGAAAACTCTGTGAAGTTTATCTCATGGAGGGACGGATCCAGCAAGATGCTGGGTGCCCTCAACTTCTGTTATCTGCAAAGAGAATTGAGCGTGCTCAGCACCTCTCAAGAGGCGCTCTCAGTACACTGTAGCATTATTCTCAGTATTTCTTTCTGTTAGATTTTGAGGCTGATAGAGCCAGATTAAGGCTCAGCCCTTTTTGGCTGAGCAGCAAGTAAAACCCCTTCTCTTTCCCTCTCTCGCTCCCCCTCTCCTCCAAGACACACACCCCTGGAATGGCCTTTCCATGTGTCCACTGCAGGAGGGAGAAGCAGGAACTGTGCACAGATTATCTCTCATGCAGGTGGGTGGAGAGGTTAAATCTCTGCCACACCCTGAAAGCAGCAGCCACTTGAGCTGGTGTCGGGGAGGTAGTAGCTATCTCTTAAAGGTGATCAAGGTCAGTAGCAGGTTACTATCCCTCAGAAGCAAGGTAGGGTTCAGGGAAGGAATTGTGCTTGGGACCTCCTGGGGTGGTGCCCAATTTAGCCCTTAATTCTTAAACTTCTTGTGTCTGGAGTGCTGCAACCTCATCTCCTCTGGCCTTTCTGACGCAGACTCTGCATCCTGCAGTCTGTCTAAAATGCGGTGCCTAAGATCATCTTCCTCACTTCCCCGTTTCAAATCCTGACGCTGGCTTCCTCTTGTATTCCACTTCAGGTTCAAGCTCCTTGCTCTGTCGGATGCTGCTCCAGCCTAAATATCTGATCTTAACCTCCCCACTCCGTTCCCCCACTATGCCGCACCAATTAAGTCTGCCTCATTCCTCCCTTTGTATCCTTCTCTGACTCAGCTTTGTGCCTTCTGCAGGATTAAAGACTCTCCACACCATCCACCTGCATCCCTCTACCATGTGCTATGGATTATGAAAGTTTTAGTATTGTGCTCTGCCTAAAATCAAACTTACTGTATTGCTGTGGGTCTCCATCCCATTGTTTTCTGATGCTGTGGTGTTTAATTATTGTCCACTGGTCTGATACAAAGCCCATAGCTGTCAGTGAGAGTCTTTCAATTGATTTTAATAGGCTTTGTTTCATTGACTGTAAGGGGCTTTAGATCAGGCCCATATTGTTTTCCTAGATTTAGACCTTTGGGCAAGGTCCACCATTGCAGAGTGATGAAGGTGCCTAGGCCCTCTGACCTGTGCAGAGTCCAGGGATCCATGCAGAATTCTGTTCCCAACCCAGTGGATCTCCTTACTCTGCCAGTGTTCCCAACCCAGTGGATCTCATAACCACTCGCAGCCCAGATTCAAGGAAGCTGGCAGGTTCAGCCAACTTCTGGTAAAGCACTGATCCATATTTAGGTTTAGTACGAGAGCTGGGTCCTGCTCCTACAATGCTCTGCTCATTATGGTGTAGCAAGACCCTATTTCAAATCCTTCCTCAAAATGGTGTCAGCCCCAGCTGGACTGTAGAAGCCTCAGTGGAGTTTCTGTAGAATGAAAAGCATGTGAGAAGGGAGTTCAGCCTAATATCCCCTTATTCAAAATAAGTACTGAAATAACCTTTCACATATAAATTAAGTTTTGCTGTGTTCTTTTTTCTTGAGTTATTTTGTTCTGAAATCAAGATATGCCCAAACCAAAACCCTGAGATACTAATGCCCCTGACCTATGAAGATATCATATCTAGATCTGCATTTGAACTAGCAAGACCCAGCTCTTGTACTAAACCTAAATACGGATCAATGCTTTACTATAATACATGTAGTGCATGTGGATATGTACTGGAGACATTAATTGCTGATATCTTGTTTTTCCTGTATGGCTTTGCATCTGATGTTTCGAACCAGGAGTTGGCTGAACCTGTCAGCTTCTTTAATATTTTGATTGTATGCTGACTAGCCCCCTACCGAGGACTTGATCCTATGATGTAGTAAGAATCTCCTACTCCCATTCAGGCAAACGTGAATTTAGAAAAACAGAAGCACCTCAAAAGGTGAGGTACTCAGCATGTTGCAGCATTGGATCTAGAAATATATTTATGGACCATACAGACTATCATGCTTGTTTAGTACTTTTGTAATGCTTGCTTGAAATCAAACCCCAACTGTTGTAAACGTGAATGAAATGTATGTACTGAAGCTGTTTTCCACAGACTTGTTCAACATCCTCCCTTGAGAGAGGTAGGTACTCAGGATGATATATGAATGTCCTTCCCTAGACTTTTAGCCATGGATAGTATAATTAAATGAATGACACATGTGCAAGTCTCTGGGCTACATAGTAAAAACTACTAGTGAACAGTAAAAATATTAGCTACTTTATTATTTCCAACTCTGGCATGTTTACTAATTATAATTGTAAACTGACACACCATCAGTTTCTACATTCTCAACAAGGTATTTGTGTTTATTATTGTTGTCAATTTTTGTGCTGCCAATATTAAAAAATGAGAAAAGATGTTTCCCTCATAGAGTGGAAAAGTGCTGCTCCCCACTCTCTCCTCATTATAAGTGAATGTTTAAATATTCAGAAATCTCTAATAATAAGAATGAAAAATGGAATACAGTGCTAGTTCATGGTTCTGTCTCCAGTTTCTGTCAGTGGAAATGACTTACAAAATCCCTATTTTTCAAATATGACTGATTTGGTTAAAAATCAAAAGTATGCTTGTACAAAAAAAAAAAAAAAAAATCCAAACATGGACAGTTTTTTCAAAACCAGATACTTGCTGTTAAGCATCCAAATAAGTGACTTGACTTTCCAAAGTGAATCCAGTGGGAGCGTTTGAAAATCAGGCCATTTATTTAATTAGGTGCCTAAATATGAATTTAAAAACCGAACATTTAGCACCTGTTTTTGAAAATCCTGGACTAAAACATTAGGGATATCCTAGACCTCAGGGAAGGAAGAAGGTGAAAGGTTATCATTCTTAGTTGGTTTGTTTCCTTGGTTTTGTGGGGGAGGGGTTGTTTTGTTTTTTAAATCTGGGGAGGTGCTCAGACACTACAGCAGGGATCGGCAACCTTTGACACACGGCTCGCCAGGGTAAGCACCCTGGCGGGCCGGGCTGGTTTGTTTACCTGCCGTGTTCGCAGATTCAGCCGATCGCGGCTCCCACTGCCTGCGGTTCGCCACTCCAGGCCAATAGGAGCGGCGGGAAGCAGCGTGGGCCAAGGGATGTGCTGGCCGCCGCTTCTCGCCATCCCCATTGGCCTGGAGTGGTGAACCGCGGCCAGTGGGAGCCGCGATCGGCCGAACCTGCAGATGCGGCAGGTAAACAAACCATCCTGGCCCACCAGGGTGCTTACGGCCCCTGGCGAGCCGCATGCCAGAGGTTGCCGATCCCTGCACTACAGTGGTGACACCAATGTAAGAACCTTGATAGATAGACATAGTGTTCAACTGCCATATCATACTTTTTGCCAATGTCTACTCAACTTCTGAGTGATCCTTCTGTGCAGACTAAGGGCCTGATTTCAATTTACATAAAGGCCCCTCTACTCTGATCTGGCAGTGCATAAATTAGAAGCAGGCCCTAAGATTTAAAATTAACATTTCATTTGGGCATGTGTGCGAATTATATTGCAGAGATGACAGAGCCTGGATTATGGAACATGTTTGAGCCACTTGATGTAAATGAGTGCTTTTGGTGTCAGTGACATGTTTTTCAAATTAAGACACTGCACTGTGTCTGCAATATTTTTTGGAACCTGCACTTGAGACCCTTTAGTCATGTGAGCAGTCCTTACTCATGCAAGTAGTCCAGTTGATGTCAATGGAAATACATGTGTAAAATTTTGCAAGTGTGGGCCTGCTTTTTGCAACTCTCAAGAGTGCCTGGTTGCATTATATGTCATGGTCACTTGTAATACGAGTTTCTTACCTTCGTGTAGTCCCCTCCTCTCTGAACAAACACGAGAGAAAGAAACTGCAGCTACTTCCTTCCCTCCTCTATAACAATTAGAAAGCAGTGACAAGCTGAATTTTCAGCATATGGAACATGATGTTTTGACATGAATAATTTGAACCAAGGCAAATTTGCTGCAAAAAGTTGGCCTGAATCTACAAAAGCACAAAACCAACATTACTTACGTGCAAACTATAGATGGATTATAATTTGTCTAGAATATTTTATCAGTTATACACTTCCAGAAAAACTGTCCAGATGTTTTGGAATATTCCAAATTTGTCATTATTAGGGCGGTCGACTAATTGCAGTTGACTCACACGATTAACTCAAAAAAATTACTGTGATTAAAAAATATGAATCATGATTAATAGCACCGTTAAACAATAGAACACCAATTGAAATGTATTAAATATTTGTGGATGTTATTCTACATTTTCAAATATATTGATTTCTATTACAACACAGAATACAAACGTACAGTGCTTATTTTATATTACTTTATTACAAATATTTGCACTGTAAAAATGATAAAAGAAAGTATTTTTCAATTCACCTCATACAAGTACTGTAGTGCAATCTCTATTACTCTATAATTTACAAATGTAGATTTTTTTGTTCCATAACTGCACTCAAAAACAAAACAATGTAGAACTTTAGAGCCTACAAGTCCACTGAGTCCTACTTCTTGTTCAGCCAATTGCTAAGACAAACAAGTCTGTTTACATTTACGGAAGATACTGCTGCTTGCTTCTTATTTACAATGTCACCTGAAAGTGAGAATAGGCGTTTGCATGGTACTTTTGTAGCCGGCGTTGCAAGGCATTTACGTGCCAGATATGATAAACATTTGTATGTCCCTTCATGCTTCAGCCACCATTTCAGAGGACATGATTCCATGCTGATGATGTTTGTTAAAAAAATAGCGTGTTAATTAAATTTGTGACTGAACTTTTTGGGGGAGAATTGTATGTCTCCTGTTCTGTTTTACCCACATTCTGCCATATATTTCATGTTCTAGCAGTCTCAGATAATGACCCAGCACGTTTTTTGATTTATGAACACTGTCACTGCAGATCTGACAAAACGCAAAGAAAGTACCAATGCGAGATTTCTAAAACTAACTACAGCACTTGACCCAAGGTTTAAGACTCTGAAGTGCCTTCCAAAATCTGAGAAGGGACAAGGTGTGGAGCTTGCTCTCTAGCTCCATTCCAGAAAAAAAAATGCATGTTCAGTGAGAACACAGTACAAGTTGGTTTCTTGGGAATTGTGAACCATTACTGCAGTCTTCAGAGGCAGGTATGTTTTGCTAGACAGAGTACTGTACTTGATTGAGGATGGGATCGCTCTTGTAACTAAAAAGCAACAATGATCAGTTTTAGAGACATTTTAAAAATTCCTTTATAAAACAAAATTGATTTTATACATTTGAATTTTTTTTTTGCCCATGATTACAGATTACTGTACCACTCACTGGATTAAACATAGCATATAGCATGATCCTCATACATTGTATATTTCAAACTTGGATGTGTATAATACATGTAACTAAAATAGTTTAAAGGCTTGATCCTGCACCTCATTAATAGGTGGTATGCCAGGATGTAGATGTCATTTAATGAAATTAAAAATGAAGGTCATATAAAATAAAATGTACACTTTCATATTGAAATGCTAGTAAAAATGTGACATGCAAAATGCTATGGTAAATCCTATTTAAATCATTTAAATAAATACAGAAGCAGACTTTGTAATAATGTGATTTAATGAAAAATGTTTGATCTCAGCATAACAAATTCTACATATATATTACTCAAGTGACTTTAGGGAACTGTTCAGAATTAGGAAGCTTGCAGATATAAATATGAAATAACATTAAAGTTCTCAATTTTTTCCCTAAAGGCTGGAAGCAGTACTGGCATTGAAATGCAAGTTCTTGCAGTGGCTATAATCTTTCAAAAAACCAAGGCATATGATACAGATTACAAAAATGTTGGTTCTAAGCAGCTGAACCCAGAATTACCAGGTTATTTTTATTCAATGTACAGAAAACTACAAAGTCAGTGCACTCTTTACAAAATGTTAATTGCACACCCGGATGTAATTGCATGAGTTTTTGGAACCTTCATTCCCTCTGTTGGTTAAAGCAGTGGTCTCCAAAGTGGGATGCATGCAAGAGGATCCTTGGGGATGCGCGGCAGGAGGAGTGTGTTTTTTTTCTTCGTCAGTTCAGGTGGGAGTCTAAGTGCCTTTTTTTGTTGTTGCTTGCAGGACTTGGAGCGTCTTTTTTTTTTTTTTTGCTTTGGCAAAAATGGTAGAGCCAGCACGGCAGGGGGTGCGTGCGCAAAATTTTTTTACTGATAGGGGTGTGCGATCAAAAAAGTTCGGAGACCACTGGGCTGAAGAACAGCAATTGCTGCTTGTGACAGGGTCTACTTATTCTGAAGGGTCTGGGACAGTTGAAGACATGGCTGCCAGGGGGCCGATGAGGAAACAGTGAATGGACAGAACTCAGCCAGCTAGGGTTCATTAGCCTTCAAGCATTCTAACCTGGAACACAAATATGGAATAGGAAAACCACTGTTGAGCTGCTGGAAGGAGTTCACCAGTCAGGTTGATGGAAGAGTCCTCTTGTGCATATTTTTTAAAGTTTTGTCCTTGTTCAGTGACACTTCATTTGCCTTCCTTCTAAGGGGAGAGCAGCTGAAAGGCTCTTTGATAATCTTCCCAAAAGAAGAAGATTCTTCTAGAAGAAGAGACTGGTTGGGTTCTTCTTGAAGCAGAAGGGACTTTGGGGTTTGTTTCAAGAGGAGGGAGATAGAAGTCCCAAATACAGTTTTTATTCCCAGCCTATTAGTGCCAGAGAGGCCATATTTCATTTTTCTTGCAAGGGCTTTCACCTCCCACTTAACAGAAGAGTATCCATGAAGTGGGACTATCCCAAATTACTAAACCTTTGGCTGGCTGTACTCTGGGGTTTTCAACAGCTGTGATAGCACCTAGATTTGGGGCTAAAATAAAGATATCTCAGCCTGGTCTAATTTTTTCATTTTGTTTCTGATTTGGGTAGTGTCTCAATAGCCCCAGTGCTAGAATTGACCAGAGGTGATTCTGGTCCCGGTTTAATTTTAGCCAAAACAACAAAGTCCACTAGTGTTCTGGATAAGTGGTCCTGTCTCTTTAATGTGCAAAACCAGGGGTTGTTTGGATACAAGTTCCATTTTATCTGAAGAACTGAAGTTCAAGAATGTTTAGATTTTTTTGTTTAAAAAAAAATCAGTTTTCTCTTTACAAAGAACCACATCACTTTCTTTACAGATTTAAGGATAGAAGTAGAACAGGCTTGACTGTACAGCCATCCCTATAAAATGATCTGGAAACAAATCTGATGCAAGCTTGGTATTGGGTGACTTTGATCAGAGGCAATAATGTCAGCTGCTGAACGTGTTATCTAACTGTTTCAGTTTTTACTTTGCTAATATAAGTTAGTCTTAGAAACAGGTTCCAAAAATCAGTCAAAATAATATGTACACAACAGCCATTTCTGATGTTTCTTTCTAAAGTAAAACCAATACTCTGTTTAAATTATGGTCAGTTAAACCTTAATATAACTTACGCTGCTGCTATTTCTGAAATACTTGTCTGCAAGCCAGCTCTTATTTCAGTCTCAATCACAAGTTTCAAAGTAGCATGGTGCTGGGCACAATATAAGCAAAGAGAGAGCATATCTTTTGGGGGGGGGGGGGGGGAATTTGGTTGGGGGACATGGATGGGTGAGTGTTATAATTACTGTAGATGTTTTTTTCAGTAATCCCATACCCCCAAAAAACCAAAACTGCAGAATGTAAAGGGGATTAAACTAATATGATTGCACAGAAATTACTCACATTTTATGTTTTTATATGGTGAATAATAGCCTTTGTATAGATTTGTTGAACCATCCTGTAGAATTCTGCAGGAGAAATAGAATTTTGTACTGTATTTAATTCTATAGGTTTTTTCCCATAAGGGATACTTCCATACATTCATTATTATCCTTTATCAGCACTACAGGATATCACTTTGCTGTAGGTCATTCTCAGTGTTTCTAACATTAAAGTATTTTACTGAGTGATCTTCTCCAAATGGGTTTAAAAAACAAAACAAAACGTGGCAGTGGCCACCATATGACTCACTGTCCCCAGGCCTGATTTTTCTTGGCTGTACTTAGCCACCAAGAGATCGATTTGGAGTTAAGGATGTAAGAGAGAACCTGGATAACTATAAGGTCATTAAAGGTCTGAAGCCAGCATTAGGTTGATGGATGCAAAACAAGTCTCCATACAGCTGCTTGTGATACTAGTGATCACAAGGTGCTGACCCAGCTGCATGGACTAGCATAGTAGATAGTTATGATTGTTTGTTTTTTATTTATTTGTGTTGTGGTAACGCCCACAGACCACGATCAAGATCAGGCCACAAACACATACTAAAACAGTTCCTTCCTTGGAAGATTTTACAGTCTTATTTTGAGACAAGATGCAACAGGGATGAGGAGAGGATGAGAGTAATGAAAATAAAGATCATACACTTACATAAATTCTAGGTCTCAGTCTTTAATTTCAAAGCACTCACTGTATCTAAAACTTCTCTCAAAACTCCAAAATGAGAAATGTGGCTGAAAACGCTGCTCCTCGGGTACAATGGAACTTTCTACTACAAGGGTAAGGTTCATTTGTGCAGGAGACAGCTCTTGGGGGCCAGTCTGAGGTTATGAAACAAACTCCCAAAAGAACTAAGGATCATCACAAACTTCATCACCTTATGCTCCAAATATAAGACGCACTTCTTTGTCCTTTCCTTCCCTAACAAGAATACAGAGCAGCGTGTACATATGGTGATTCTCAGCTTTTTATTGGCTTTCTGTTGGTTAATAGGTTGACTTCAGTGTCTTATCATGGTGATTTGTAGCCATAAACAACATAGGACCAGTCGACCTAAGGGATTGTGGCCACCTTGTCATGGCAATTGTGAGCAACAGTGTTGGAGCTGCTGCTCAGCCTCTGGTACAATCCTGAGTGTACAGGAAATCCATCAAGGTCCTGAAGCTCTGGGAATCTCTCCCAGTGCATGTATAAAGAATGTTGGCATCCTTCAGGACCAAGCTTGACACCTTCTGGTTCCCTTTTTAGTCTGTGTTATTGTGACATGGAGGCTCATCGGTGGTTCACTACTTTGGTCAGACTTGGCATACTCACTACACCTCACACACAGTTGTCATGGTGTCTATCCAAAAGGTGGCATGTGATGTGTCATTGGCAAACTAATAACTTAATGGCAACAGAGTGTCCTGTGGCACCTTTAAGACTAACAGATGCATCGGACGAAGTGGGCATTCACCCACGAAAGCTTATGCTCCAATACATCTGTTAGTCTTAAAGGTGCCACAGGACTCTCTGTTGCTTTTTACAGATCCAAACTAACACGGCTACCCCTCTGATACTTAATAACTTAATGATCATTCATATTCTTGTGTGATGTATGTGCAAAGAATTATAAATATGAGCTAGAATTATGTTCTCAAAATGTGTTTGGTAAGCAATGCATAAGAACAGTCTGCCTTGGACAAAGGAATGTGTATTTTCTTGTCTGACCTGCCAGTTCACCAGGCAGACAATGAAGGTACAATTACTTACCTCAAAGGTAAACAAACTCATCAGATTTGCAAGGGAGGGAGAGGGTCTCTTAACTATAAAGACAGAGGATCTGAACCTGAAATGATAAGCAATTGTATCAACTGACTGTATACAATATTACTGTATTATAAAAGTGTATCTATAAGATCTTTTCGGACAGCCTATGACCACTGGTGATGAATATCATTGTGAAATTCATACATTAACACTATATGAAGCATTATGGGTACTCACTGACTTCATGCTTTAAAGTCTGTGACCAAACACAGGGAGAAAAATGTTTTCTCCGGTGCAGGAGGGAAGGCAGCTATCTAACTGTCTTCAAGGTAAATTAAGCAATGTGGAATAAAAAACAAATGAAAGTCCCATTTGCATACAAAACAGCAGAGGGATAGAAACTGCACCCCAGGAAGCCTTCCTGCCTCTTGAAGCGGTGTCAATGAACTTTGGGAAGACAATATGGCATCTATACCCCAGTAGAAGAAGAAAGCTTGGTCTGAGCTTACTTTTCAAATAATGAACTTCAAAGGTTTCCTGGACTATAAAAAGCAAGGGGAGAGAACCCCATAGTTATCTACCACTGGGCAGATACAAAAGGCCAGAGCTCTTGTACATCTGAGAAAAATGGATCCTTCAACCAATGGAGCTGAAGTCCCTGGCAACTGATTTTAGATGAGAAACCTGCATAGGCAAAGACTGTAATTTGCTGAAAATAAGTTTTAATCTTAAAAGTGTAGTTTTGATTGTATTTGTTTGGGACCCTTTCTATCTTTATTCCTCATACTTGCTATCACTTAATCTGATGTCCTTTTGTTAAATACACTTATCTTTCTTCGAATCTAAACCAACCCAGTGCTTTCATTGAAGTGATTAACTCCAATCAACATAACGAGCTCCTGTTTCTGTATCTTTGAAGGAGCAGCAAACTTAATATCCTCTTTGAATGTACAGTGATAGGGGCTATGCATTGCAGAGAGACATCACTGAGGAACTTGGAGGCTGGAGTTCACTGATTGTTACCTGCTAGGAACGGTTTGGACTGGCAGAGCCCTGAAGAGTTTGCTGGGCAAGGCAGACAAGCTGGTGTGTCTGGGAGTTTTCACACAGCTTAGCGATAGCAAAAGTCTCACTTGCTGAGGCTGAGAGGGGTAACACAGTAACTCATAATTCTAGGAACCTCAGCAGATTGTCACATTGGCAGATGGTTTGGGGAAAATTTGGGAGTGAAAGGGTTTTGGGGTAACTCTGCAAAAAGTAACGGGGTGGGGGAAACCAGGGTGCGACCTGTATCCCTGTAGGCTGGCTGTTGGCGTCAGGGGTATGAGCCACAGCAGCAGAGCATTTAAGGCAGTCAGAGTTGCAGATAGGTGGTGACACAACCCCTTACTGTTCTGGGCTGAACCCCAAAGCGTCAGAGTTGTTCATGTTGTGTGACTTGATGATGTATGTTGGGGTTTTCCATGCTTTGCACTTATCACTTGTATTACATGGGTGCTGACGTGTTCAGTGCTTTACCAAGACAGTCCCTACCACAAAAAATCTTACAAACAAAATCAGACACAAAATACCATCCAAATATTTAGGCCTCAGTTCAGAAAAAGCACTTGAGCATGAACTTAGTTAAATATGTTCTTAAGTGCTTTGCTGAATGGGGATCATATACATTAAACACAGATAGGAGGTAGAGAGCTTGATTCATGCTACTTTCACATGGTATAACTTCATTGATTTCAGTGAAGTTACTCTAGATTTATATCAGTGTATGAGATCAAAATTAGGCTCCAAGTCTTCAAGCTACAAATGTTTTTTCGTAATATTCTTCAAATATTAAGAAGAAACATTTGTTTAAAGTAGAGCTGGTCAATATAGAGTAAGGAAGACAGACTTAAGCTTGTATACTGTGCAATTTGGTGGTTTTATGAATTTTTGTCTGATTAAAGTCCTCTAAGCTATTATTTAATTATGAAGAAAGTGTGCATTGGGAAGTCCAAGAGAGCTTTTTTTAATGGCACATAGGATTGTAGGAACTCTACCTCATCCACTCAAAAAAGCACGTAGACTCCATCTGAGTTTCATTTGGTCCATGGCATTTACTATGTTGATAAGAGCATAACATTTCTCAAATGAACAGCATCTCTGTTGGTTGTCTCTGTGACATTTCTCAGGGTAGCCAGGACTGTGAGTCATATGGTCACCCCTTTCCTCTAGCGAGAGGTAGCCTTGCCCATGGTGACTGGGTGTTAGCTCCCTAATGCCACCGGCCTGTTATTAGCCACTCAAGCACCCTCCTCTGAGCTATGCCATCCCCGTCTTCACCTTTCAGATTAACAGTAACCTGTTCCCTGGTCCCCAAGTCCTTTTGAAGTGTTCCTCCAGCCCCAAAACTGGCTACTCACAGAAATCCAGATCCTTTACCACAAAGGAGCCAGGTACCCCAGTTTTACCTTAAATCACCACACCTCTGTAAAAACAATAGAAGGTTTATTTAAGAAAGAATAGAGAGAAATAAGAGAGAGTGATGGAAAGAAATAGTTATGATGCAAAATAAAATCATGAAACGCAAAGTAGGGCCTACACTTTCCTATCTAATAAAATAAGAAGACCCCCGATTCCCTGCCAAAAGTTGAGTTTGTTGCAGAGTTGGCTGGCTTTGCAGGAACTAGGATCCAAACTTTAATGAAAATATCCCCACTCCACAAGATGTTTCCTCAGAGAATGGATACAGTGCGCCTCTCTCCAGTCTTTTGTCTCTACTCATAGACAGGGTGATCCCCTGTGTGTTGTAATACTCCTTTTTTATTCCGCCAAGTGGTTTCGATTGTTTGCAGTTGTCTCTGAAGGTTTTCCATTGAAAGTCTTGGGATGGAGCAAGGCTAGACAACTGAGCCTTGCATTACATCACTGGCTAGCCAGGGAGGGGTGACAATTCTCTCCTGCTTGCATGGGCCGTCACAGAAACATATTATTCCTTGGTGACCAACTTTTATTTCAAGACCATAAATCAAACTTTCCTTAAATATTACCTGTACATACATCTCACAATGATTGAGTCTTGACAAGCTACAAGCTTTCAGTAGATACCTTACATGTTACTCTTTATGGATAAATATCTTGCAAGACGTGTTTGGTGTAGTGAGTTTGTCAGGTCTGAGGTGGGTGTTGTTTGCCAAGGGTCTTCTCTGTCAGTCTGTTACTGCTCCTGCAGATTGAAAATGCACACGGGATGATCTTGACAATTCTACAATGTCTTGCTTATGGGTCAAGAAACTGTTTTCTAATGCTGTGACTTCACTCAACCACAACATCATGATAAATTAAAGGCTAGCAGACAGATGGAGATCTTCTGATGCGGAAACAAAGCTTGAAACAGCAACATTCAGAAAGTGTTTGTTTTTTAATGGCAGAAATGCATTTTTGGAAGCGTAGTGCCCAATGAGCATCTGTGAGGAGTTTGGGATCACAGTTTGTCTTTAATCAAGGACTGAATTTAGTATTGTCCCTTCTTTCACACCATTTGAAAGCATAGATGTCTCTAGAGCAATTGGCATCTTTCTCTAACTGCATGTCTTTTGCCTGAAACTAGTGTTTGTGGCATGG
Organism: Malaclemys terrapin pileata; assembly: GCF_027887155.1. NCBI lineage: Eukaryota > Metazoa > Chordata > Testudines > Emydidae > Malaclemys > Malaclemys terrapin. The sequence continues at coordinate 208,427,174 of NC_071506.1, read as the reverse complement.
GCTGCCAAGTAAGTGTGGGCTGTTTGGGTTTTTGTTTGTTTGTTTTTTAAACAGATTAGTGGCTGCCATAGCAATCCCATCCTTAGTTTAGGGTTTGACACAAGGCTTAGGAGCTGGGGGGAATAGTTGAAAATTGTAAATTTTTTTGTAAGGAATGTAATTCTTTCATGAACAGAGTTATCACACAAGATTTGATTGATGCGATTGGATTAAGGCATCATGCTGTATGCTAATGCAATGTTGGCTTGCATATTAACAAATACCCAAGGAAGAGACACATTGTAATGTAATTGTATTGCATATCTGCAACACTAAATTAAACTGTTTGGGTTTTTGTTGCACACATTATTGATCTTATCCAAGCACTCAGTAGAGACTGTCATTAATAACATCACACAAACCCAGTAATTAATGGTTGTAGTATATCCATTAATTCCAGTTAAAAATATTGAGTTTAGTACCTCAGCATGTGCCAGAATCTCAAAGGAAATCATCCTACAAGACTTCAGTACACTGTTTTGAGGATGCATGTTTTCAGGAATATGTTCCTGACAATGAGATAAGGATGTAGTTAAGTGGTGTTTATCCATACCATAAGTTTAGCCCACAGTTGAGGACTTTCTAATTAGGAGCTTCAGGAGTGAGTCAGCATGAAAACCAAACTACCATCCTCCCTCTGAAGAAAATTTTTCAAGTCAGGACAGATGCCGCTGTGGTGGGACGCTCTGCTTATGGAGCTCCTCCTGGCCTTCGCATAGACTAACTGCAATTAAAGCATCAACACTCCACCCTATCTGCCATTCCAATTAATGACTGCACTGCACGTTTTGAAGGTTTTTATGTTTATACCTTGCTTACTCTCTCTGAGACCCACTCTCATGGAGCTCAGTATAGCAAAGTCTTGTGATTTTTATCGTGACTCCAGAGATTTTGGGGGGTGCTTTTCCTGTCTCCCAGAAGCAGCACGAAAGGCTGCCAACTCACAGATATTCCCGTATTGGAAATGGCCACCATCTTCTATTACTGTCAGTAAGACTGAAGCCAGCAAGGAAGTGAATGGGGAGAGCAGGAGGCAGATTTAGGGGTTATAGTGTAATGTGATATAGTAGGTTGTGGAGGGCAGGAAGGCAGGCTGAGGGTGCAGAGGATAGTGATGGGGTGGGATATTGAGGGCATGGAATAGCAGCTTCTCAAGCCTGGGGGAGTGGTGGGTAAAGGGCATCCCTTCTGATCAGCCAGGGGAAGGCAGTGTGGCCAACTCTCACAAACTGATTGCGAAGAGGGGTTGTCATGATGCTATGGAAAAGCTCCTCTGATCCTGTGATTTTTTTTTTCCAGGGCTTGGCATCTGGGCAGGTGCCTGGCCACTGAGCCCTGCCTTCATGTATGGCCCTATAGCAGACAGAGGGTCCTGAGGGAGGAGTTGGGGAAGTGGTGCTGTTTGGACACATGCAGAGGAGAAGCCTGGGGGAGGGTGGAAGGGAGTGGTTCTAGTAGGTATGAGGTAGAGAAGTCCCAGGGCAGCAAGAACCAGAGAAGTGGATCAAATGGGATGCCATCCATTTATCTTAGCTGTGAGGAGAGGGTAAGTAGCATCTCCACCAGAGCAGCCAGGGAGAGGTGTGCATTTTTGTGTGCATTAAGGACTCTTTAACCTGAAGTTCTCTCCTTGTCTCCATCTCTCTCTCACACAGGCAGAGGAACAGAGGGGATTTAAAAAGTCAAGAGATGAAAAAACATGATTTAAAAAAAACCCTCATGATTTTGGGAGCCAATCTCATGATTGTTGGAGGGTCTCAGCCATGATTTTTGATCTCTTGAGGTTGGCAATACTAGAGCATACTATGACAATTTTGATAGTCCATTCATACCAACCCAGACATGTCTGTGTGACTCTCTCCCAGTCACTTCATCACTTAGTCTCTTGTCTCGGGAATGAGATTAACCCCTTCATACCAAGTGGGTAACAAAACACAAGTGAGTGGGGAAACTGAGTCACACATACTTTTCATAAAAATAATCCAGAAATTCCTCATGTCCTCCACACTTGCTTATACTTGATCTTCTTAAGTGTTGTTCTGATGATGGATCTGTTCTTTTAGAGGACAGCTATACAGTAGGCATAGAGAATATTTTAAAACTATAATGCACATAATTCTCTGTAGAAGACACAGCACAACCATGGTACGGACCGTTGTATCACTTCCCATCTGCCACAATGAGAAGTGGATTTGGAGTCAGACAGAAAAGAGCTGGAACCTCTCTGGGAATTCTTTATTTTCATACATGAAGGGCACCCAACAGAATAAGGATCAAGCTTTTGAAACCAGCACACTTTTAAGAGGTTTTTTGTTTTTGCAGGAGCTGAATCATTGCACCCTGTATCTTCCAAATACAAATGTTCAAACAATTCAGAAACATCTCAGCACAACAAAATGAAACAAAGTAACTTACTGAAACGGGCTGTATAGGCAGCAGCCATTCTTTGGCAAATACACAAGAAGCAGGCAGTTTTAGAAAGCCACTTAAAAATATCCATAATGAAATGGAGTTTGTTGTTACACTGCATGAAAGAGCAGTGAGACCTAGGCAGTATCTACACAAGCGCTGCAGCAGCACAGCTGAAGCACAGCAGCTACACTGTTGTAGTATAGATGTACTAAATATAGATTTACTGTCGCTGTAGTAAATCCAGGGCTCCCCAACTCCCTAAAGAGGCGGTAGCTAGGTTGATGGAAGAATTCTTCCTTCAACCTAGCAGTCTACAATGGGGCTTAGGTTGTCTTAATTGTGGCTCTCTCAGGAGTGTGAATTTTTCACACACAACCCCAAGTGATGTAGCTAAGTTTTAGGCCTAGACTAGACCGTAGTGAACAGGGTTGGTCACAAATTCTGATGAGTAATCTTTTGAGGAGAGAACTGAACATTAAAGATGGTCGTCCTTTCTCACCGATAGAAAGGTTCAATCAACTAATCTGTTGGTTCTTTTGTTTCCATCTACACTGTCAGCACCAAATCCTGAGCATAAAGTAGTTCAACTTTGTGCAAAATGCCATAATCTTGCAGAGATCTGGCCTTCCTCCAGTCTCTCACTACATTAAAAGCAGCATTGTATACTCCTCATTCATGATGCCAGGATGGGCAAAACACCCCAGGACACCATGCTTTCAAACGCCATTGATGCACAAAGGGGCACATGTCTTTGCCATATCTGGTGTCACCTTTGGGGTTGCCACAAAGATTGGTGGACTTGCAGGATTTAGCCAGATCTGGGAACGTCACTAAGTGATGCCTGGTGCAACGCCATTAACTTTGGTCAGTCTGGCTGGTGTGACGGTCCTCAGTAGACTATGTGTATTTGATGATGATGAATGGCTGATTTTATTTCCTCTAATTCTCTGAATGCAGCACTTATTTGAAAGCACAGTATGGAAGCTAGTTAAAATTAATTCTTAAAGATTTTTTTTTTTTAAATCAAACTGTCATTGTACTTGGAAGGATCATCTTTTTTTAAAAAAAAGCATATGCAGTAGGAGAATGCAACCAAAATTCCAATTATGCTCCAGATCACTTAGTTTCAACCTAGGATAATGTAAAAATAGAGGTAACACAACAAAGAGGTAATACTACTCCATAGCTTCCTGGGTCAAAGCAGTGAGCTATGATGACTTCCAAAGCTAAGAAAATACAAAGTGAAGAAATAAGTTTGGCTTTTAATGGGAATGAGGCACCTTTCTAATGCTGCAGTATAATTTCCTTTTTGTTAATGTTACTGGCCACCAAACATAGCCTTAACCCTACCTCGTACACACAAAGTTAGAATGACTTAGAACAGGGGTTCTCAAACTGGGGGTCAGGACCCTACGGGGGTCACGAGGTTATTAGATGGGGGGTTGCCTCGCCCCAAACCCCGCTTTGTCTCCAGCATTTATAATGATGTTAAATATATAAAAAAGTGGTTTTAATTTATAAGCATGGAGGTTGCACTTAGAGGCTTGCTATGTGAAAGCGGTCACCAGTACAAAAGTTTGAGAACCACTGGCTTAGAACTTTAATTCGGCGATAGCTTCAACATTTTCAAAATCCTACTGCTGGAACCTTTTAAAATTCCACAGTGCCAGAACATATGGCTAGCATCTCCCATCTCAGATGCACGTTTCCACATGCCTTTGTCACTGTAAACTATAAGTGATAGTACCCAGGCAGTAGGTTATAAGATGATAAATAGAATACAAAATAAAACTAATACCCATAATGACATGTGGAAATATACAACTGAGCATGTGAATTTTTAAAAATGAAAAAATGTTGTGCATAGCATGTGTGTAAGGTGAAGGTGAAATACACAACAGATTGATTAATGAAAGATTTCAAATATGATGAAGAAACAGTCATTACATACACAGATTCCCTCCTCATCACTTGCACTCCTGCATTTGCCCCACGTTTCTTGCACCACTGTAATGATATTGTAAAATGAAATGTTACTGAGATGAAATTTTCAGCTGGAGGCTACTGTAATAATCATTAATTAAAATAATGGAAAAACAGAGACAATGAACCCAACTGCCCTCTTAAACCCAGGCAACCAGAATTCTTTTTCTCAACTAAGCAGTAACTCATAGGCCCAAAGCTGCAGTCCTGTTGCAGGTCAAACACCCATTCAGTATGCCAACATTTTCTCAAATAACTTTGCAGAAGTTGAAGACCAGAGATTGTGCAATAATTGTCAGCTTTCTTACTGCTTTCTGTCCATGGTTTTTTGTTTTGTTTCTGAGCTGGGCTTGGCTTCAGAATTGCCATAGTTTGACCTCTTGGTAGAGGCATTAAAGATCCCACTCAGTAAAGAGCAAAGGGATTCTCTCCATTGGCTTTAAATCAGCCACAAGGGACAAGAATCCATTATACAAGTAGATGATTGGAGCTTGTGCATGTGCAACTAACAGGTATGATTATGCAACTAGATGAAACTCAATTAGAGAAGATAGAGCATTTTTCCCTACAGTTTTCAGACTGCTTCAGACTGAGAGATGAGACTATCCCCGGTTTGCATAATATTATGAAAGCCTCTCACTGCCTCAGGAGCCTGGTGAGTTTTTGCCTTGGCTAATTATTGCAGTTTAAGATCACTAGATAATAAACAATAACCAGAGAAACTAGTGTTAACTCATCTGCATCAGTGGTGCACTGAGGTGACTATTTTTTTGGAAAAAACAGTATCCTTAGCTATTGACTTTTTTATCCATGACCAAGATGAATCTTGATCTTGACTTGCCTCCGACACATGTTCAGTGACACATGGGGTGTGAATCATTGCAATGTGTGGCCCAAAGTATTGATTTTTACTAAATGCCGTGACCTTGACATATGAGCAGGGCCAGCTCCAGGCACCAGCCTGGCAAGCAGGTGCCTGGGGCGGCCAATGAAGAGGGGGGCGGCACGTCCGGCTGCGGGCGGGGCCGTCACTCCCTCTTGGAGCGAAGGACCTGCCGCCGAATTGCCGCCGTAGAATTTATTTATTTATTTATTTCTGCTTGCAGTGGCAAAAATGCTAGAGCCGGCCCTGCATATGTGATTTCAGTTCTTAATGGAAAACTCTTATTAAAGACACTTCCTCTTTATTCTTGGTCCCCTAAGAATAAATGGCATGGCCTTCAGCATTCTGTTCCCTACAGCCAATCACAAATTTCTATGTCAAATCTAATACTATTCCATCTCAGGGGCCAGTTCTTTGCATGAGGGCAGCTTCCTTTGATTTCAGCAGATGTTACACCAAAGCAAATGAAGATCAAAGTGTGGCATTAGAATCTCTAATTCCTTTGGTTGGGGAGAGAACAGGTTTGTGAAATTCCAGTTTTTAAATTAGAAGTACAGTAGAACCTCAGAGTTATGAATCCGTCAGGAATTAGGTTGTTCATCACTGTGAAATGTTCATAACTCTGAACAAAAAGTTATGGTTATTATTTTAAAAGCTTACAACTGAACATTGACTTAATACAACTTTGAAACTTTATTATGCAGAAGAAAAATCCTGCTTTCCCTTTATTGTTTTAGTAGTTTACATTTAACACAGTATTGTACTGTATTTGCTTCCCCTCTCCCGCCCCCCATTTCTGCTCCTGCCTGATTGTGTACTTCCGGTTCCAAATGAGGTGTGTAGTTGACCGGTCAGTTCATAACTCTGGTGTTTGTAACTCTGAGGTTCTACTGTAATCTCACCACAAGAATGTTAACATCACTTGAGCCCTATCACTGCTCACTGTTATCTGCAGAGGGATTGTTAATGACTAGTGATGAAGTAATCCACATGATTAGGCCTAATGTTGTTGTTCTTCTTAAGAGGCTTGTTTTGGGAACATATCAGTTTACTGCCTTTATCTGAGACCATGAAAAAAAAATCTCGTATCTTTTGTGTGGATTTGTCAAAGGAAACCCAGATCTACTGACCTTTAGGGCATGCTGTACGACATGTCCCAGGTTTTTCAGGGGGTCAGGCTGAAAAGTTATGAAATGGAAAAGAATGAAGTTTATATGGGTGCACTGAAGGATTTCTGACCTATCAAGTGTCTGCTTGCATTTTAATTAACTGTACAGTGTCTAGAGACCAGGACAGGCATTTCCTATACATTTGGAATATGAATCACTACAATGATGAAAAGAGCATAATGTACAAGTCACTAGACATAAGATCACAACAGAGTTGTCCTCTGCTCTGTCTTTGGTTTTTCTTTTCCCTGAAGCTGCACCATCTCAAACTGTGATCTCAGCCAGTCACACAAGCTAAGTTCACATATAAAAAAAATGGCTGTAATGGTCCAAAACACATCAGTAGTACTACTGCAAGAGTGGTATTGGGCCATTGCTGTAGAATAGGATAGCTAATTTGCTTTATCACAATATTTGAGATTCTTTCAAGACCAGTTTGTGAGCTTGTGCTTTCATTAGTATTTAGTTATCCTTACAGGGTCTTGTTACCTGGTTTCCACATAGTGGCTATATGAAATAGGAGCCCGATTCAAAGCCCAATGAAGTCCATGTGAGTCTTCCCATTGACTTCAGTGGGCTTTGAATCAAGACCTTTATGATCAGGGTCCAATTTCCCTGTTCAAGTCTATGTGTGGAGAGCAGCCACGTAGGATGGATGTGGGTTGGAAGTATGGAAAGGTGATGGAAGCACCAACTCTATGACATTGTCTTCCCTATCCCAGATTTTGCAGGAGCCCCTGCCATGGTGCATGTTTGGTATGGGCCGGTGAGACAGGACAGGAAAGGGCCGGGCTTGTGAGGGGGAGCTACTCTGTGTGACTGTCCCCCTTGGCTTTCCCCATCATAATGTAGTATCGACACAGCTTGGATTATTTTATGTGGTGAACAGCTCTGCAGTGTGAATCCCCTATTGTTTGGGGACAACAGTAATTGGGAACTATGTGGAAAAGCAGAGTCCCAAAGAAAGCGTCTTATAAGGTTCAGATCCTGTGTATCCATTTATTTAAAAAGCCAAGTCATTTTAGTTGATATATTACATTTTAATGCATTACTTAAAATATGGTTCATGTTCTAAAATTAAACAGCCTGGGGTTATCATAAGATAGGAGATAAAATATTCATTTCTTTATAATTACAGAGCTTATGGATTAAATATAAAAGGTTGAAACCTAGTAGTGCTGGATTTGGAAAGAAATCATATTATAGGGATAGATGTGACCGTGTGAATAGTTTCAAAATGAATAATGTGCTCTAGAGTAGAGTGTATAAAGTGCTTCCTTTTTTATTTTAATACATGTGTATTTTGTGTATTCAACTTTTTTCTTTGTAAAACAAATAAACTAGTAAAGTCCTTTAACTGAGTGATGGCATCACCTTAGAGGAAAATTCCTTGTGAAATGGACATTGGAGTTAACACAGTTCAAATATATAATATACATTTAAAATATGGCGATTTTACAAAAGTATTACAATAAATAACAGATGTCCAGGGAGCAAATGCTGTAGAAAACCAAACACATTCTAGGTCCATCTGCTGTGTTATTCCACATATAATGTTTTTTGAGGCCATAAACAGGCCAGTAATCTATGCCAAGTGAGACAGACCTGATAGACCGCTGCACCTGTTTATCAGACATCTTAGGCCTGGTCTACACTACGACTTTAATTCGGATTTATCAGCTTTAATTCGAATTAACCCTGTAACCGTCCACACAACGACGCCATTTAATTCGATGTAAAGGGCCCTTTAAATCGATTTCTGTACTCCACCCCAACGAGCGGAGTAGCGCCAAAATCGATTTTAGCAATTCGAATTAGGGTTAGTGTGGCCGCAATTCGATGGTATTGGCCTCCGGGAGCTATCCCACAGTGCATCATTGTGACCGCTCTGGACAGCAATCCGAACTCGGATGCACTGGCCAGGTAGACAGGAAAAGCCCCGCGAACATTTGAACTTCATTTCCTGTTTGCCCAGCATGGAGAGCACAGGTGACCACAGATACCTCATCAGCACAGGTAACCATGCAGGCTGATAATCGAAAAAGAGCACCAGCATGGACCGTGAGGGAGGTACTGGATCTGATCGCTGTATGGGGAGAGGATTCAGTGCTTGCAGAACTTCGTTCTAAAAGACGAAATGCAAAAACTTTTGAAAAAATTTCCAAGGGCATGATGGAGAGAGGCCACAATAGGGACTCTGAGCAGTGCCGCGTGAAGGTCAAGGAGCTCAGACAAGCCTATCAAAAAACAAAGGAGGCAAACGGTCGCTCCGGGTCAGAGCCGCGGACATGCCGCTACTACGCCGAGCTGCATGCAATTCTAGGGGGGGCTGCCACCACTACCCCACCTTTGTTCGTGGATTCTGGGTCGGGGATAGTCTCGACGCCTGAGGATTCTGCCGATGGGGTAGAGGAGGAGGAGGAGGAGGATGAGCTTGCAGAGAGCACACAGCACTCCATTCTCCCCAACAGCCAGGATCTTTTTCTCACCCTGACTGAAGTACCCTCCCAAGCCTCCCAAGCCAGTACCCAAGACTCTGACCCCATGGAAGGGACCTCAGGTGAGTTTACCTTTTAAAATATAAAACTTGTTTTAAAAGCAAACGGTTTTTAATGATTACTTTGCCTGACTTTGCATTCGCGGTCAGTTCAGCTACTGGAAAAGTCTGTAGCTACTGGAAAAGTCTGTTAACGTGTCTGGGGATGGAGCGGAAATCCTCCAGGGACATCTCCATGAAGCTCTCCTGGAGGTACTCCGAAAGCCTTGCCAGAAGGTTTCTGGGCAGTGCATCCTTATTCCCTCCTCCATGGTAGGACACTTGACCACGCCATGCTTGCAGCAAGTAATCTGGTATCATTGCCTGACAAAGCCTGGCAGCGTATGGTCCCGGTGTTTGCTGGCATTCAAGCAACATCCGTTCTTTATCTTGTTGTGTAATCCTCAGGAGAGTGATATCACTCCTGGTAACCTGGTTGAAATACGGGAACTTAATTAAGGGGACAGAGGTGGCCGTTCCTACTGGGCTGTTTGCCTGTGGCGGAAAATAAATCCTTCCCTGCAGTTAGCCAAGCGCAGATGGGAAATTGGCCCTGAAGTTTTCCGCGTTTGGCTAGCAGGGTTCTTCCCTGTTACCAGCCACGCGGTGGGGGGAGGGTACCGTGATCATCCCAGAGAATTCATGGCGAGGGGGGGGGTCGGCGGCGGGGGGGGGTAGTTTGGTGCCTGCAGGGATCTTCCCTGATACCAGCCATGCGGTGGGGGGAGGGGTACCGTGATCATCCCAGAGAATTCATGGCGGGGGGGGGGTTAGTTTGTTTTCTGGTGCTGCTGAATGTTAACAGAAAAACCGCAGCACTCTACTTGCCTGAAGGGGCCCAGACAAGCCCCCCCACACTGCCCCCCCCCCAACTGGCTGAGATTGGCCAGGCTTCTGCAGCACTCTACAGGCTATGCTTGGTATGTGGGAAAGGAGGGTGCAGAAGCTGTAAAACAATGGCTTACCATGGCCGCATGCAAGCCGAATTCTGTTGCCCAGACCTGTGATCTCTAGCAGCAAAGCCACAAGCACTCAGCATTAAGAGGCAAAATGCGACCTTGCACAGAAATCACATGTGCTATGTAATGTGAACAGTGTTGGTCACCGTGAAAGAGTATAAGCATTGTTCTGCAAAATGTAGCTTTTAAAACAATTCTCTCTTTTTTCCCCTCCCTACAGCAGCTGCAAATTCCTCAAGCCTCCCTCCTCCATCCCGAAGGTTATCACAGATAAGGCATCGTAAGAAGAAGACGCGGGAGGACATGTTTTCTGAAATTATGCAATCCAGCAGGAGTGACAGAGCTCATCTGAATGAGTGGAAGGAAACAGTTTCAAAGTATAGGAAAGAAGTCAGTGAACGTGAGGAGAGGAGGGACCAACGTGAGGAGAGGAGGGACCAACGTGAGGAGAGGAGAGACGATCGAGATGAGAGATGGCGGCAGGAAGACCAGAGGATGAAGGATGCAACGCTGGGGCTGCTCCGGCGTCTGGTGGAGGTTCAGGAACGGCTGCTGGAAAACAGACTGCCGCTTCAGCCCCTGTTCCACCCTCCCCCCTCCCCATGTTCCGTATCCTCCTCACCCAGACGTGTAAGAACGCGGGGGGGGAGGCTCCGTACACCTTCCCATTCCACCCCAGTAGACAGCCCAAGCAAAAGGCTGTCATTTTTTTAACCTTTTCTTTGTGGCTTTTTCCTTCCCAGCAATCCTCCTCCCAAATACCACCCGGGTTCCCTCCCTCTTTTTCTAATCTATTAATAAAGAATAAATGATTTTTAAATGATAGTGACTTTATTTGGTTTGAAAGAAAGCTGGGGGAAGGGGCAGGGTGGGTTCCTTACAGAAAATCAGTCAGTAAAGGGGGAGGGTTTTCATGAAGGAGAAACAAACAGATATTTCACACGGTAGCCTGGCCAGCCATGAAACTGGTTTTCAAAGCTTCTCTGATGCACAGCGCTTCATGGTGTGATCTTCTAATCGCCCTGGTGTCTGGCTGCGCGTAATCAGCAGCCAGGCGATTTGCCTCAGCCTCCCACCCCGCCATAAAGGTCTCCCCCTTACTTTCACAGAGATTGTGGAGCACACAGCAAGCAGAAATAACAATGGGGAGATTTCTTTGGCTGAGGTCAGAGCGAGTCAATAATGAACGCCAGCGACCTTTTAAACGGCCAAATGCACATTCTACCACCATTCTGCACTTGCTTAGCCTGTAGTTAAACAGCTCCTGACTCCTGTCCAGGCTGCCTGTGTATGGCTTCATAAGCCATGGCATTAAGGGGTAGGCTGGGTCCCCAAGAATAACTATGGGCATTTCAACATCCCCAACGGTTATTTTCTGGTCCGGAAAGTAAGTCCCTTGCTGCAGCCCTTTAAACAGAGTAGTGTTCCTGAAGACGCGAGCGTCATGAACCCTTCCCGCCCAGCCCGCGTTGATGTTGGTGAAACGTCCCTTGTGATCCACAAGTGCTTGCAGCACCATTGAAAAGTACCCCTTGCGGTTTATGTACTCGGTGGCTTGGTGCTCCGGTGCCAAGATAGGGATATGGGTTCCGTCTATTGCCCCACCACAGTTAGGGAATCCCATTGCAGCAAAACCATCCACTATAGCCTGCACATTTCCCAGAGTCACTAACTTTCGTAGCAGCACCTGAGTGATTGCTTTGGCTACTTGCATCACAGCAGCCCCCACCGTAGATTTGCCCACTCCAAATTGATTCCCGACTGACCGGTAGCTGTCTGGCGTTGCAAGCTTCCACAGGGCTATCGCCACGCGCTTCTCAATTGTGAGGGCTGCTCTCATCTTGGTATTCTGGCGTTTCAGGGCAGGAGACAGCAAGTCACAAAGTTCCATGAAAGTGCCCTTACGCATGCGAAAGTTCCGCAGCCACTGGGAATCGTCCCAGACCTGCAACACTATGCGGTCCCACCAGTCTGTGCTTGTTTCCCTTGCCCAGAATCCGCGTTCCATGGATAGAATCTGCCCCATTAACAACATGATCTCCAAAGCACCGGGGCCTGTGGTTTCACTGAATTCTGTGTCCGTGTCCGTGTCCATGTCCTCATCATGCTTGTCGCTGCGCTGCCGCCGCCGCTGCCTCCTCGCCTCGTTTTTCTGGTCCTGGCTGAGCATAAACTCCACAAGAACGCGCGAGGTGTTTGCAATATTCATGAGTGCTGTCTTGACCTCAGCGGGCTCCATGCTTGCCGTGGTATGGAGTCTGCAGTGTTCACCCACCCAGGAAAAAAGGCGCGAAAATGGTTGTCTGCCGTCCGTTGCTTTCATGCAGGGAGGGAGGGAGGGAGGGAGTGAGGCTGTACCCAGAACCACCTGCGACGATGTTTTTTGTCCCATCAGGCACTGGGATCTTAACCCACAATCCCAATGGGCGCAGGAGACTGCGGGAACTATGGGATAGCTATGGAATTGCTACCCACAGTGCAACGGTGCAGAAATCGACGCTAGCCCCGGTACTTGGACGCACACCACCGAATTACTGTGCTAGTGTGGCCGCACTCATTTCGACTTTATACAACCTGTTTCTCAAATCCGAATTATCTAAATTCGGATTAATCCCGTAGTGTAGACATACCCTTAGATACCTAAATGATGGTCAGAATGTGCAGCTGGGAGCTACAATGGTCAGACAATGTTGTGAAAGAACAAAGGAACTGCTCACCTTTACACTAGGGACAGCTGTGGTTTAGCTGTGATTTACTAGCAAAGACTGGGGCACTGAGGTCCACCGAGCTGATGGCCTCTGGAATGTAGGTTTCTGATCTCTGTGACGGGAAAAAAATTATAACATGATGTTAGATAGGAAAAAATAATACAAGAAACCAATTCAAATACCACTTAAAATGGAGGTTTTCATCATAACAGCACCTACAGCTAAAGACAAATAAATAAATAAAATAAATAAAACTGATGTAAGTATAACCCCAGTTCCAACCTCTGAAGTGGTCATAAAAGAAAGGGATAAACTCAGAAGAGCATAAAGAAACAGAAATGGAGAAATTACAGAATGTCCCACTCTGCAGCTGCATATTTTTTCCAAATCTCTCTGGGACAGTTTAACACTTTGCTACAACAGACAAATAGAGGTGTTAACAAGTCTTAAAGAGCATAATGAAAAGTCTTAAAGAGCATAATTATTAAATGAAAATAGATCCCTCCCCTTCTCAGCAAATGATCAGGGACCAGACTCCGTTGTACCTTTGCAATGTTGGTGCAATTGTATGTTCACACTGGAGGTGCCTGGGATGGTTATCACTCAGTGCCTTTGAGATATTTCTCTTTATTTATTTTATTCCTTTTTCTCCTTTAGTAACTGGTGTCAGAGCTGCTGGGTCAATTTTGTATCCTCCCTCACATCAGAGGAGATGACTGTTGCCCTCCAGTGAGGTCCAGGTGAGTGCTCACCTATTACTGTATGGTTATTTGAGAGGGGACTTTACCTACAGTAGATCTTTCTTATTGTATTATTATAAATGTTTTATTCTTTTTACAGCACCCAAAAATATGCTAGGTTTTTTATAGAACAGACAGACACAGGGTCCCTCTCCCAAGGAGGCCTTTGTTTGTAAGGTATCTTGTCTTCAGTGAGGTTCTGAATTGGCGCAGGGTCCCACACTGGCAGATCCAGTTACAGGATAATGGCCTCACTTTAAACATGATGCAATCAGTTAAGGATTGGGATAGGATGAAGAAGGTCAAAAGATACAGCGATAAGACAATATGGTTACTCAGTTTAACCATCTTAGTGGTTCAATCAAGTGGGGTTTTTTAATGATCTCAGTTCTTCTTGTGACCATTGCATTCATGCAACCTCTGTTCACTTCAGTAAGTCTGCAAATAATGGGATGGTCAAGCCTCTAATGCCTTATTATGCCTTTGCATTAACTTAATTTTTTAATTAAAATTTCAGTTTAAAAAAAAAGGAGTTCTAGACCTACTGAACTCTGGATCAGTGTCAACTCTGATTTAAGCAGGTACAGCAACAAGATTGATTGTAGTGGAACAATCTGCTTATGCTACCAGTAATTTTTATCCTCTCTCTATATTTTGTACATTAACTCAACACTCTTAATTCTACTACCAATTGAAGTAAGGTACAGTGAAACTTTTCACAGGAGATTGCTGCAGAGTATCTTCTCATGTATTAAATAAAGTTTTGTTCCTCCTTTTTTGAAATATTACCTCCATCAGGCAACCAATTTTTGTTCCCTAGAGTGGTCGCTTAATACAGATCTCGCTGTATTTGCTTTGGGTGTTTTAACTAATAGTTGCTATTTTGTGAGCTAGAGGTTCACTTTAGCTGTGAAAATACAAAGAAAAACATCTCTCACAAACTATCAGATTAAATTATTTTTGGAAAAAGCAGATGGAGGTTCTCTATGTAAGCATAAAAATACATAACATCTTTTAAAATATGTATAATATGAAGACAAGTGATCTATTATGTATGCTTTCAAAATGTTTCAGTGTAAGCAGTACAAAAGTTTGGGAAATCTGTGCGTGTTTGTAGAACTGGGTGATGTTGATCATACCTCATTTGCTTCTCCCCTTTTCTGCTCTTTTATTATTTACTCCTTCTTTAGAAGTATTGTTTGGAGCTCCCTCCTTTTAAAGCTTTTATCTGGGCTGGTTGTCATACCTATGCAAAGCAAAAGCACACAGCCCCATGAGCATTTGGGGTTAGACTGTTTTACAATTAACAGTGATTCAGTATTTAAAGTAAGGGTTGTGGGACAGTTGCATTTCAAGCTTCAGACAGACCAGTGAATATCAGCTGTATACATTTTCCATACTTCTGATGGGGTCTTGCAAACATCATTTCCCACAATAGTTAAAGGATGAAATACTTCCAGACATCACAGGAGGTGGACATCTCAGTATAGCCATGCAACTTTAAGAAAAAAGAACAGGAGTACTTGTGGCATCTTAGAGACTAACACATTAATTTGAGCATAAGCTTTCGTGGGCTACAGCCCACTTCTTCGGATGCACAGAATGGAATATATAGTAAGGAGATATATATACATATACAGAGAACATTAAAAGGTGGGAGTTGTATATATATCTCCTTACTATATGTTCCATTCTATGCATCCAATGAAGTAGGATGTAGCCCACGAAAGCTTATGCTCTAATAAATTTGTTAGTCTCTAAGGTGCCACAAGTACTCCTGTTCTTTTTGCGGATACAGACTAACACGGCTGCTACTCTGAAGCTTTAAGAAAGCAACTCTGCAAATCTGTAGGTCTTTTTCCACGAGGAATCATACAGTCTTCATGCTTTCCCATGTGGAGGTCAAAAGCATTTCCAGTGAAGACAGTTCTAGCTATTTTCACATGATGATACAGTTTAGAATGCGGATCTTGTTGGATGAATTCATATCAGATAGTTACTTGGGTTACTTAGTTAAATTGGGTTACTTAACATGCAGAATAATTAAAATAATATCAGACGTAGCCCTTTTCAAAGCTGCTGTTGGCTTGTCTCTTTTTTTGATCTGTCTTGAATTAATATATTAGCTGAAGTGGAAATAACCAGCTACATTCACTCAGTTACATGCATCTTTCCATGTCTGACCTTTTACAGTAGTTGGATTTAATTGTGACTGGATATAGACTTTCATAGATTATAAAACCAGGAGGGACCATTGTGATAATCTAGTCTGACTTCCTATATAACACAGGCCATAGGGTTGCCTTGAATTAATTCTTGTTTGAACTAGAGCATGTTTTTTAGAACATTCAATTTTGAATAAAAACTTTCTAGTGATAGAAAATCTACCACGGTAAGTTGTTCTTTTGGTGAATCACCCTCACTGTTAAAAATGTGCACCTTATTTTTTAGTTTGAATTTGTCTAGCACAATTCCAACCACTGGATCTTGTTAAATTCTTGTCTACTAGATTGAAGAGCCCTCTATTACCAAATTGCTGTTCCCCATCTAGGATTTATGGACTGTGATCAAGTGACCTCTTAAGCATTTCTTTGTTACGCTAAACAAATTGAGCGCCTTCACTAGAAGGCAGGTTTTCCAATCTTTTAATCATTCTTGTGTTTTTTTCTGAACCCTCTCCAATTTATCAACATCCATCTTGAATTGTGGACACAAGAATTAGACACAGTATTCCAGTAGCAATCTCACCAGTGCCAAATACAGAGGTCTTTACTGGATATTTCTTTATTAGAAACACACCCACTCAATGATGAGTCTCCATTTAGCTAAATTTCCGGACCTATCAACTACCCAGTTTTTAATCTGTTTAATCTGATTTTGTATCATTTTGGTTTCTTAATCAAAATATCACGTGGTACCTACCAAGTCAAATGCTTTACAGAAGTCTAAGTATGTCACATCAACATTGTTACCTGTATCAGCCAAATTTTTATTTCATAAAAAATGATAGTTCCATTTTTTGCCTGGGATAGATGTCAGGGTCATCCGGTGTACCTCATGATACCTGGGGCATCCTGTGAACCCTTTAAAAAATATTGGCACAACATTAGCTTTCTTCCAGTCCGCTGTACCTTACCCAAGTGATCCAAGACTTATAGAAAATCAACATTCCTGATCCAGAGAGCTCCTCAGCCAGCCTTTTTAAAAACTCTTGGGTGCAAGTTATGTGGATCTGCTGATTTAAATGGCTAGATTTAGTAGCTGCTGCTTAACATCCTCCTGAGTTACTATTGTAATAGAAAATATTTCATCATCATATGCAATGATGCAGAACAGAGGTATTGATTGAACACTTCTGACTTCTTTGCATTATGATTGAGAATTCTATTTCCATCTAGTAATGGACCAATACCATTGTTAGGATTTCTTTTGTTCCTAATGTACTTGAAAAACTCCTTATTGTTCTTAACTCTGGTGACCATAGATTTCTCATTATATCCTTGTTTCCTTTCGCACTTTTTTTTTTGTTACAATTCCGAGCTTTACATTTATTACTATCGATTTCCCCTTTCTTCTATTTTTAAAAACATTCTTATAGATGTTTTCACTTTTCCTATAAGCCAGATTGTTTTCTAATCAGTGTGGCCCTCTTTCTCAATTGTGGGATTGTGACTTTTTGAGCATCTAATAAAACATACTGAAACATTTCCCACTTTCTTCCTGTTTAAATTCTTTCTCCCCAGCTGATCTGCCTCATAATTTTTTTTCATCTTTGTGAAATTGATTCCCAGCCTATGTTACCCGCCGCCTGTGAAAGACAGGAAATTTGTCATAGAGAAGCCCTGGAAGCTCAGGAAGGAGCTCAGGCTAAGGTTTTTGTATTTGTTAAGTATAGTCCTGCCTCAAGGCTTTGTTACTTCAGCTAAGAATAAAGGCAAAGCCTGGGAAGGGGATACATTTTGTACATTACCTCTGTGTGCACACATGCGTGTGAAACAGTGCAAGGTCTTCCCTGATTCATTTAAACTAAGAAAAATACAGTGCTTGTTAATACCACTCTGACCTAGAGACCAGGACATTTCCTCCTAGCCAGCAAATCAGTGGCAACAAGTTTGATCAGGAATCTCTGCTATCATTGGAGATGAGGATCTTTGCCTGATTTAGCTATGTAGGACGGATGGATTTGAATCTTTAGCAAAGTACTCTGCAGTGTTGCCAACTTTTGTGATTTTTACCCAGAGTTGGTGTTTTTTTCTTAAAGGCCCAGCTTGTGGAATCATGTTGTTCTGTGGCAATCTCATAATTTCTCTTTTATAAAATAAATAATACGTTTCTAGCCCTCAGGCTAAAAGGTTGCAGAGAAGAGCTGAAAAACATGACCCAATGGTATCCTAAAGATTCAAAACCCAGAAGATAGAAAAAATGGACCCCAAATTTATTATTTCTTTTAAAATTTCATGATTTTTACATGAATTTAATGTTTTGAAGGTCTGATTTATGATTTTTTTTTGAACGTTTGGGATTGGCAATACAGAATCTGTCATGATGGTGTTTTATCGGCCTTTCCAGCAAAATGGACAAGACCATTTGGTGGTACTCTTCTTTGTTTCTCTGGTTTTCCATTCAAGATGCTCACATCATTCTACAAGTTAAATAAAGTTAAACATTTTTCTTAAGTCAATTTTTTCCCCTCTTTGAGTAGGCATTTGAAAAGAATGGTACTTCCACAAACATTACTTACTGTGCGCCTGATCCTCCCATGTACACCCGTATAAACTAGAGGGTAGCTGACTGGAAGTCTGCAAAGAGTTATGCAAGGAATAAATAAGAGGAGAATCAGATCTTCTCCTTGATCTCCAGTGTGCTGAAGAGGAAGGGGGTTTAAGGCGACTCTTCTCCACTGGGGAAAATAATAGGGTGCTCTTCTGCCTCACATGGGGTTGATTTTTAGAGAGGTGAGACGTCTAGCTAAGTGGAAGTGGCCAAGTTTGTGAGCTAAGGTGTGTATCCAGTCCTGCCTGAGTAACCTGTTGTGCATACTGCAGTCGGGTGCAAATGCTAACCAAGAATGCAAGCTGCTCCTGTTGAAGCAGCAACAAAGTGCACTATGCAGCACATCTTACCTGCAAGTCCCTATAGAATCCCTGCAGCATTCCTGCTCCCCACACACAGTAACAGCTGGGGCAAGATTTGGCCCTATATGTGCATCAGAAATAGAAATGACACATCCTTTTGTTAATTAACTAGTAAAAGTAGAACTGTGAAAACAATGCATTGAAAGCTTCTGTAACAGCAAGAGGGAAAGGGTTGCACCATTATTTTTACAAGATTCCCTCCCCCACGCCCCCTACACAGACCCTTGCTAGTAAGCTGCTGCCGTTTATCTTAATGCTGACAGTGTGAACAGGAAATCAGATGTCCTCCATTATTCATGAGGGGGAATGGAAAGTAAATATTGGTTTTTAGCATTAAATTGCTGATTCGTAGAGAGATTCTATTTTTGGATGGTGTGGCATCAAGAAATAAATCCAGCTCCTTTCCCAGCTTAAAGAACTAGATTCCAGTGGTCTAGAATGTATGTTATTTCCTTTGTACCCTCTGATTACTTTCCCCTTTGCTCTCTTATTTTAATATATATATTTATTTATTCCCCATTCCTGGAGATCTAAATAATGAAACTCAGGTGCAGTTTGAGGATGAGAGGAGGAACAATGGGCCGTAGACCTCCTCTCAGCTACACGGATGTAAAAGGAATAACTGAATTTAAATCAATGGCATTTCACTGGTGTGAGAGCAGAATCAGGCCCATTGAGTTCCATTGTGTGGTCCTTCAAATTAGCTTTCTGCCAGGAATCCAGTACTGTAATGTATGTAAGGATAGAACGCAAGGGAGTGGGAGGGAATATATTTTATTGGGCCAACTTCTGTTGGTGAGAGAGACAAAGCTTTTGAGCCACACAGAGCTCGTCTTCTGCTCTGGAAAAGGTACTCTGAGTACCTGAAAAAGGGCACTGTGTGACTCTAAAGCTTGGTATTTCCTCACCCACCTTGTCTCTCTAATATCCTGGAACCGACACAGCCACAACTACACTGCATAGGATAGAACACCGATAGTCATTTAGATCTGTTATACCCTGTGCTCAGCAATAGCACCAGGTTTCCCATTGCCAGTATCTAAATATTAGACCATAATAGAATCTGCTGCTTGAGCTGTTGCCATTGCAAATCTGTTACCTTTGATATAAAGGAGAAAATAAAATGTGACAGTAAAGTGGTTATGTGCCTTTGGCCAGCTTTAAGGAATTTTCACTAAACAAGAAGAGACAGTCTTTCCACTCCCACCCCAAATGTTGATTTTTTTTCTTCCCCAGTGTCACTTTTAAAGACTTATTTCCCGCATGACAGTAGGAGGATTAATCCATTGTCAAAGAAATAAGGAGGACTACCCTTCAGTGTGCTGCAGGCTGCTTTCCTCTTTGCTGTGCAGTGGAACTGCTGGTCGTCTGCAATCAATACAAGACAGGGCATATTTACATTGCAGAAGGAAGAATTTTAAAATGTGTTGGTGGCCATTAACCCTAAAGAAACAGCATTTCCATTTAAGTACTAGCCTGGAGTCTTCTCTCTCATGTGTAATGGATCATTATCTGCACAGAAAAGTCAGCTTAAAAAGCTGTGTGAGGGCTGAATACACTTGTTAAATGTAGAGGGGAAAAAAGCTCTCTAATCTTGAATACTTTCTGGGGATGCTGATGTAAATTCAAAGAGAAGGTTCTGTTTTTTAAAGGTCAGGGATGTAACACCCCTCGTCCCCCCATGCTGTCTCAGTTTTTAATTTGTTTGACTGATGCTGGCTTTTTGTTTTCCAAATGTGTTGAGTATTGATCTCCTACCTTTTATCTCAACACTTCTCCTTTCTCTTCCCTCAGGAAGTAGCTACAATTGGGAAGGTGGCTACTGAAGTCATAGGGTTACCGCCAACAAATGCTGGCTATCGGAATGCATTCTTACAAGGATGATATTTATCTATCTAGCTGCAGACTTGCCAGATCTCCTACTTCCAGTGGGAAAGCCAGTCATTATCTGACTGAGTACTCCTCTTTCAAGTCCTGGATTAATAGTGTAATCAACTCTCAATTTAAATCACAGTCCATCCAGTCACTTAGGCTATATCTACACTACGGCATCTTTAGGGGATACAACCGTGCCACTACAGCTGTGCTGCTAAAAGGTGCGCAGTGTAGCAGCTGTTTGTCGCAAGAGAGAGCTCTCCTGCCGACAAAGTGCTGTTCACACCAGCACTTTTGGGGGGAAGGGGTGATAAAAGTGTTGCCGATGAAAGTCTAGTGTAGACAAAACCTCTGTCAGGCACAAATTAAGGGCAAGTCCACACTTAAAATGCTGCACTGGCGCAGCTGCACCACTGGAGTGTGTCGAAGACGCTCTGAGCTGATGGGAGAGAATTCTCCCATTGCCGTAGTTAATCCACCTCCCTGAGAGGGGCTAGCTATGTTGATGGGAGAAGCTGTCCTGCAGACATAAAGCTTTCTACATGGAGGGGTAAGTCAGTGTAACTACGTTGCTCAAGGGTGTGGGTTTTTCACACCCCTGAGCGATGCAGTTATACTGATATAGGTCTGTAGTATAGCCCAGACCATAAACAATATCTTTGGGATCCAGGCCCCATCAGCAGTGAATTAGAGCAGGAGAAAGTGGGGTCTGCTGTGCCTAGCCTTGAGGGAGAAAAAACTGAGCCTTTTGGGCAACACTGGTCCCCTGCAAGCTTGCTGGTGAAAAGGCAGTTGCCAAAACCTTGCACACTGTGGGCCAGATCTGTGGCACCTGCTGTTACTTGGAGTCATTCCATTGATTTCAGTGAGCTACATGGATTTACACCAGTGGAGAATCTGGCCCTGAAACTCCCCCTCAGCACACTTTCGCTTACTGGAGGCTTTATGCTAGCATCTGCTAGAAGCGAGTTTGGTTTAATGTTATGTTTAACTTGCCTGGGCCTAAGCAACTCGGTAACACACAGCCAAATACTTTGTGTGTTTTGGCATATATACATAACGATCAGACTATGTTTTGATGAAGCAGTTATGTGCTATTACCTTATTGCTGCTGGGAAATGTATGGGGAAATTATTTCTAAAATATCTGTTTAAAAAAAAATCCTTAAAAATAATCTCTGTATAAATTTAAGAGAGAAATCATTTCACTAATCTTCTTAACAATACCCTGGCCCTCCCCAGGCCACACTGAGAAAATGCATACGAATCACCTAATTCTGTGCTCTTTCAGTCTCCTTTTCATGTTCATAGATTGGAATGAGAAATCAGGTTGTTTGTCATATGGAAGGGAAGTTCCATTGGTTGCCATTACTGTCATTCTGATTATGCGCTTTTGCTTCCCTAATGTGAAACTATGCTGGATTCCACTGTAGGATTCTTTTTTGACATATCACTTGTCCTTTCATGCATACATCAGTTCGTTTCAGGAGTGTGCTAAAATATCAGATTCATAATATTGCAAGATAAAGGAAGTGATTGAGCTTTGTAATATTAGTAAATTCCTAGTCTACTCAAACGCACCCATAATTTAGATTGGATACAGAGTTGCTGGCTGAAATCGGTGTATACACTTTCACTTCAGACATATGCTGTCACTTATTCTCCAGATGTACGCAGTTCATTCAACTGGCTCCATCTGCTTAACAAAATGAATCAGACACTAAAGTAATGCCCCCAAAACAGGTATGTGTAACCATCTAGATTTGTAGTTTATTGAAGGGAATGAGATAGAGGATATCAGTTCAAGTATTGGTGATATTTATAGCAATTGTATTCAGTGCCGGCTCCAGGAGGAGACGTGACATTCCATCCTTTCTTGGGGCGGCACAGTCCGAGCAGCTTTATTCTCTTTTTGCTTCGGCAGTTCGGGCGGCAGTCCAAGCAGTTTTTTTGTTTGTTTGTTTGTTTTGCTTGGGGCAGCAAAAATGGAAGAGCCTGCCCTGGTTGTATTCTGCTGTAAATTATAATCTTCCTACATTTCAGGTTCTTATGTAACTCCCAGACTATAGGTTGATTAGCTTAAAAAGTAAGCTGGACGGGATGTTAAAAGGTCTTGAAATAACTTTTGAAACCTGTGTAACGTCATCATGTCATAACCTTTCCCCCCCTCCCCCCTTTTTGACATCATATGACTGTTTCATAGCCAACCAAATTATTTTGGTTTTGGCCTTGAAAGGTATTTTGTCCAGACTTTTCAAAGGTGAATACCTGAAATAGGGCACCTATTAGTTAGGTAAGAAAAAATAATACCCTTGATCTTCAGTTGTGCTGTGCACCAAAAACTTTCATGGTTGTTGGGCAACTCTGAAAAACAGGCTACTGATTTAGATGCCTAACTGTAAGCATCCTAGAGTGAAAATGTTGGTCCCTCCCCACATGCTTGGTCTACTAGTTCAGGAACAGTTTAAGAGCATAGGCTTTATTAGGAGGAACAACTTGCTTCTTTTTCTGTAAGGCCTTCATTGTTAACTAGGCCAAGCTCTCATTTCATGTAGATGCCCTACACCTTTTGCCAGGAGGCAGGCAATAACAGTACCATATGTCAAATTTGTAATGTTCCCAGGTGGTAGGTAAATGATTTTGAAATGAAGTAACGGATTTGCAAAACAAGCTACAGATTTTTTGCTCTCAGAGGGAAAAATACTAGCTCATCGTTGTAGAAGACTGATTTTGCATCTTGAAATGCTAAAATTAAAACATGGCTGAACAAATCACTAGTTAATTTAGGGGAACAATCCGTCACAGTTAGCAAGATGTACTGCATGGGCTAATAGGTCTCTTCTGTTTCTAACATCTGTGATAGTAATATCCTTCAATTTTTAAAACCCTGTGCTATCTAATAGGGATCAGAGAGCACCCTCTAAAAGCTACACTGGAACAAATGGGTGGGATATATATGTATGGTGTGTATCTATCTAATCTATGTAGCAGATGTCAAAGCCATGTGATAAAGGATTTTATCATTCACCTTTGAGCACTGAACCTGCCATCTGCCAATTAATCCATCTCCTTGGGACTTATTCTAACATTCCAAATCTCCCATTTAAGAAAAAAATTCAACATTCCCACTTCTGTCCTCAAATGTTAACACCCTCTTTTATTCCACAACCCCCTCGCATCTCCCCCCACCCCTTCCCTCTGAGCTTCGAGACTGGTAATGGCTCTTCGAGCCATAAAAGTGTCACTTCAAGTCTGATCTCTTTCAGTCCTACAGGGCTAGAAATGGGAACTTTATCCCACTGGAAAGAGAAGATTCCTATCTTCCCAGTGAGGCACCCAGCACTCATGACAGGCCCTTCCAGGGCTAGAGGCAACAGACTTAAAATTCATGACATTTTTACAAATAGTAAAACTGAGCCCTGTACAGCTGCACTAATTAGGTAATGCACCTGGTGTTACAGATGGAAGGATAAAAACGAGTCCCAATCCCATTAAAAAGTTTTAAAACTCACTTAAACACACGTAAAATAGCTTTTCTGTAGCATACACTGCGTACACAGAAAACAAGATGACCTAGTGGGGTATAAAGGTTCTAGTGGCACACATTTGGGATGATGTGTATGTGTACAGGGTACAATCTGGACTATTGAACAGCTGTGTCCCCTTAACTCTCTAGCCGACGGTGCCTTTCACACTGCTGTGCTCTCCAAACATCCACTCCTGGGGTTTCTCACACAGCCTTCAGCACGCAAAATTCACTCCCAGTTAAACACATGAGCACTCTGACCACCTGCAAATTCTTAGTCCCAGACTTTCCCCCAGAAATGTGCATCTTGTACTGTCCAGCACACTACTGAACAATGCAAACTCATAGAAAGTCCACAATTTCATCAAAGCAAAATGAAATATGCACCAGCCCTGTTATCCCATATGGATTTTCCCACACACTTTAATCCAAACACACTGGTTAAGATAAAACAATGAGATAAATTTGTTAACTACAGAAAGATAGATTTTAAGTGATTACAGGTGATGATGCATAAAACTCAGGATTGGTTACAAAATTGGTTACAAAAGAAAATAAAAGAGTAATATGCAAGCTAATAATCTAAATTAATAAGCTAGGTCACTTTGAAGCAAATGTTTTGTCTCGCCATATGCTGTTGTAAATTTCACAGGCTGGGTCTCCTTTCAACCAGGGACCATGCCCCCTTAGTTCACTTCTTTGAGAATTGTTGATGTCATGAGCAGAGAAATGGGAGGAGAGGTAAAGCGGAGGCTACTGTCTTCATATTTATACCACTGCCCCCTCTTTGAGGATTACCCCCTGCTGGGGTGCAGGTGACAGGTAGTCTCTTGTGGACGTAAGGGTTGAACTGCCCCTGTGATGAAATGTAGATTTCTCGTTCACACCTTTCTATTGCTGGAGAATGGCAGCTCAAGTAAGTGATAGCCCACTTGACTCTGTTGATACGGGTGCCAGTGTGTCTTTGCCCCTGAAAAACTGGTTTGGACATGCCTTTCTCCCTCTGCAACACGTTACAGAAACATTATACAATAGAAATGTATAACCTCACATACAATGTTGATACACATATTTTTCCAGGACATAGATTATGACTTTTCAAGAGATACCTCACAAGGCATACTTTGTGCAAAATTTATCATAGTCTTGTAAAAGTAGTGAACATAATAATATAAACCGTCACAGTGTATAACTTCCGTATGGCTTCATCAATCTTGAGTAACGCACCCATCCCAAACTCATACTTGATGATACCTTCATACCACCATCCACCATTTCTTTCTCTCTTCCTCTTTTACACACATAAGCACATTCTTTTCTTTCCCTCACCTAGCAGCTCTGTTATTCAGTCTCTTCCAACCAGAAGATTAAACCAGCAATACTGGAGTCAAACTTTTGAATCTAGGGCCTGGTCTATACTAGGAGGTTATGTTGAATTTAGCAGCGTTAAATCAAATTAACCCTGCACCCGTCCACACAACAAAGCTATTTAGTTCGACATAGAGGTCTCTTTAAATCGATTTCTGTACTCCTTCCCGAAGAGGGGAGTAGCGCTAAATTCGACATGGCCATATTGAATTAGAGTAGGTGTGGATGGAATTCAACGCTAATAGCTCCAGGAGGTATCCCACAGTGCACCACTCTCTTGACGCTCTGGACAGCAGTCTGAGCTCAGATGCTCTGACCAGCCACACAGGAAAAGCCCCGGGAAAATTTGAATTTCTTTTCCTGTCTGGCCAGTTTGAATCTCATTTCCTGTTTGGACATTGTGGTGAGCTCAGCAGCACTGGCAACGATGCAGAGGTCTCCAGCAGAGGTGACCATGCAATCACAGAATAGAAAGAGGGCTCCAGCATGGACTGATCGGGAAGTCTTGGATCTGATCGCTGTGTGGGGCGATGAGTCCGTGCTTTCCGAGCTGCAATCAAAAAAACGGAATGCGAAGATTTACGAGAAGATCTCCAAAGCCATGACGGAGAGAGGATACAGCTGGGATGCAACGCAGTGCTGTGTGAAAATCAAGGACCTGAGACAAGGCTACCAGAAGACCAAAGCGGCAAACGGACGCTCCGGATCCCAGCCCCAGACATGCCATTTCTACGAGGCACTGAATTCCATCCTAGGTGCGGCCGCCACCACTACCCCGCCACTGACCGTGGACTCTGACGATGGGGTATTGTCGACGGCCGCATCCTTGGAGATGTTCGTGGACAGGGAAGATGAGGAAGGAGATGAGGAGGACGAGGCCGTTGACAGCGCATACAACGCTGATTTCCCCGACAGCCAGGATCTCTTCATCAGCCTCACGGAGATCCCTTACCAACCCTCCCAAGGCGTTAACCCTGACCCTGAATCAGGGGAAGGATCAGTCGGTAAGTGTTTTAAACATGTAAACATTTATTTTGATCAGAACAGGAATGGAATATTAACAATGGGTTTTTCATGATTACTTTGCCCTAGGCGCTTTACTTTTTAGTCCTTGCCAGTGCAACTACTGCAGAAGTATCTCAAAATGTCCAGTTTTGCATGATTACTTTGCCCTAGGCATTCTACTTTTTAGTCCTTGCCAGTGCAGCTATTGGAAAATTCTGTCAATATGTCCGGGGATAGAGCAGAAATCCTCCTGGGACATCTACATGAAGCTCTCCTGGAGGTAATTTTAAAGCCTTTGCATTAGGTTCCTGGGGAGAGCAGCCTTATTGCGTCCTCCATGGTAGGAAACTTTTCCGTGCCAGGCTAGCAGCAAGTACTCCGGGATCAGTGCCTCGCACAGCATTGCCGCATACGGCCCTGGTTTTTGCTGGCATTCACGCAGCATGCGTTCTTTCTCGGTCACAAAAATCCTCAGCAGAGTGATGTCGCTCATGGTGACCTGCTTAGAATTAGGGGAATGTTAGTATTGGGACTGATTGCCTGTTCCTTTACCTAACTGTAACTGGCGGTTTACAGCCACGCAGTGGAGGTGGGACAGGGGCAGCATACAGGGATCTTTCCCGGGGACAGCCACGAGGGGGGTGGGACCGGGGCAGAGTTCATGCTGGTCAGATTGCCGGCAGCAGGAACTGGCCAACGCTAGGGGCATTGCTTTGAACGTGAAAGGAGGGCACTGCTATAAATTAAGCTTTCAGCAGCCAAAAGTCTGCGGCTTACCATGACCGCCTGCTACCCGAATTCTGCTGTCCTGCCCTGCTTGTGTGATCTGTACTCCAAGACCCCAGGCACTGAATGGGAAGGCCGAAAATTCGACCTTGTCCTGAGTGCACATGTGATAGGTGCTGTGCATGGTCTTGTTCACAGAGAAAGACTATGTTCATTGTTCAAAAAAATGTATCTTTGTGAGCAATTCACTCCCTTTTTCCCATCCCACAGCTGCGAGTGTCTCCCGACCTACCCCGACATCCCCCTCCCAGAGGCTGGCGCAGATTAGGCACCGAAAGAGAAGGACATGGGACGAGATGTTCTCCGAACTTATGGGCTGCTCCCGAACTGAGGCGGCACAGCAGACCCAGTGGAGGGAGAACATGTCGCAATACCAGCGATCACACAGCGAACGGGAGGACAGGTGGCGGCAGGAAGACCAGCAGGCGACTCAAACGCTGCTTGGACTAATGAGGGAGCAAACGGACACGCTCCGGCGCCTTGTAGATGTTCTGCAGGACCGGAGGCAGGAGGACAGAGCCCCGCTGCAGTCTCTCTCTAACCGCCCTCCCCCGCCACAAAGTCCCATCCCCCCCTCACCCAAAGTCCCAAGAAGGAGGGGCCGTGAAAACAGTAACTCCACCCCTGCAGACTGCTCAAGTACCAGACGGCTCTCATTCCCAAAGTTTTGATAAGTCCTTTCCTTCCCTCCAAAAGCACCTCTCCCAAACCCCCATCCCAGTGTCATCCCCTAACTGCGTAGTTGTTAATAAAAAATACGTTTCTGTTAATTACTGTTTCCGTCAGGTTCTTTTAGAGGAGAGTGTGTTTGAAGGAGGGAAAGGGGGTTAGTAATTGGAGAGGACAGTCACCTTTACCAGGGTACAGACACAGGGCAGGTTCAGCAGCAGGTCACACACACATTGCAGTCACTAGGCACCCTGTTCAGTCTGGGAGGTGGTTTTCATGTTCTGTGGGGGTGGGCTATGTGAGTTTGTGGCGGGGGAGGGCGGTTACAGATCTTATGCAGCGGTCCTTAGCTTGGATGACAGAGCCACGCAGCAGGAAATCTGTAACCGTCCTCCCCCGCCACAAAGTCACATAGCCCCCACACACAGAGTCCCGAACAGGAGGGGTGGCAGGCTCCATTGAAACAACCAGTCCACCACTGCGGACCGCTCTAGGAGCACGAGCCTGTCATTCCTCGAGTTTAGAAGCGTCCTTTCCATCACTACACCCGCTCCCCACCACAGTCTGCATCCCAGTTTCAACCCTTTACTACAAAACCCTTAATAAAGATAACGGTGTTAATGAACAAAGTTCCATTTATTTTATTTTTAAAGGTGTGTTGGAAGGGGGGCAACAGGGTGAAGGGGATATGTAACTGGAGAGGATAGTCAACATTAAGTGGGTAAAGAAACGGGGGCAGGTTCAGCTTCTCTTTAAACAAACTTAATAGTCACAGGTTACCCTGCTCACTGTGGAACCTACCTTTCAAAGCCTCCCGAATGCACAGCGCGTCCCGCTGGGCTCTTCTAATCGCCCGGCTGTCTGGCTGGGCATAATCAGCAGCCAGGCGATGTGACTCAACCTCCCGCCCCGCCATAAACGTCTCCCCCTTGCTCTCACAGAGATTGTGGAGCACACAGCAAGCTGCAATAATAATGGGGATATTGGTTTTGCTGAGATCAGAGCGAGTCAGTAAGCTTCTCCATCTCCCCTTGAGATGTCCAAAAGCACACTCCACCACCATTCTGCACTTGCTCAGACGGTAGTTGAAGAGTTCTTTTTCACTGTCCAGGGCGCCTGTATAGGGCTTCATGAGCCAGGACATTAGCAGGTAGGCTGGGTCCCCGAGGATCACTATAGGCATCTCCACATCCCCAACAGTTATTTTGTGGTCCGGGAAGTAGATACCTTCCTGCAGCCGTCTAAACAGACCAGAGTTCCTGAAAACACGAGCGTCATGAACCTTGCCCGGCCATCCGACGTTGATGTTGGTAAAACGTCCCCTATGGTCCACCAGTGCTTGCAGCACCATTGAAAAGTAGCCCTTTCTGTTAATGTACTGGCTGGCCTGGTGCTCCGGTCCCAGGATAGGGATGTGAGTTCCATCTATAGCCCCACCGCAGTTTGGGAATCCCATCGCAGCGAAGCCATCTATGATGACCTGCACGTTTCCCAGGGTCACTACCTTTGAGAGCAGTAGTTCAACGATTGTGTTAGCTACTTGCATCACAGCAACCCCCACAGTAGATTTACCCACGCCAAAGTGGTTCACGACTGACCGGTAGCTGTCTGGCGCTGCAAGCTTCCAGAGGGCTATGGCCACTCGCTTCTGGACAGTCAGGGCTGCTCACATCTGGGTGTTCTTGCGCTTCAGGACAGGGGACAGCAACTCACAACGTTCCAGGAAAGTTCCCTTACGCATGCAAAAGTTTTGCAGCCACTGTGATTCATCCCAAACCTGCAGCACTATGCAGTCCCACCAGTCCGTGTTTGTTTCCCGGGCCCAGAATCGCCGTACCACAGCATCAACATGACTCATTGCAACCATGATGTCCGTGGCACGGGGTCCTGTGCTTTGCGAGCGGTCTGTGCCACTCTCAGACTTAATGTCCTCACCGCACTGCCGTAGCCTCCTCGTCGATTTCTCAGCATCTGCCTCTGAAAAAGGTGGATGATAAGGTGCGAGGTGTTGACAACGGCCATAACTGCAGCGATGGTCACACCGGGCTCCATGCTCGCAGTGCTGTGGCGTCTGCGCTGTCATTCACCAGAAAAGTGCGCAAACTGATTGCCCGTCGGCGCTTTCAGGGAGGGAGGGCGGGAGTGATGGTTGAATGATGACAGTTACCCAAAACCACCCTTGACACATTTTTTTCCCCAGCAGGCATTGGGGGCTCGACCCAGAATTCCAATGGGCAGCGGGGACTGCGGGAACTGTGGGATAGCTGCCCACAGTGCACCGCTTCCAATGTCGATGCTTCCCCCATTAGTGTGGACTCACAAAGTCGAATTACTGTTCTTAGTGTGGATAAACACGTTCGACTTTGTAATATCGGTTCCACTAATTTGATTTAAGTAAAATCGAACTACTCTCGTAGTGTAGACATACCCTAAGATGTTAGAGTGGATTTATAATTAAACAGGAAAGTTCACCTGTCCCTGACTTAATCTAAACTAACCCGCAAGAGAGGTCTAGAGATAAACCACATGTCTTCCGGAAAATGCCAGTGAAGTCTGTGATCTGTATTCAATGACAAAGAACTAAAAGTGAATGATACAGTGCTTGCCAGGTCTCAGAATTAGTTGCTGACTCTGATATGTTCTCACATTTCTTTCTGTGAGTACAGTACTGTAGGTCTATGCATTTTTTTTCTTGATATCTGCATGATCACAAGATGGGAGATGTATAATTCTGCCTTACCTTATCAGAAGGACATCTGTCCTGGTTTCCAGATATTACTTCTATCTTGTGATTTTTATTTTTGAATCTGCTAATGTGCCTTTGGGGGTCAGATTTCACTCAGCATGTGTACTGAGGGAAATTTGGCAGATTAGATTTAGAGCTGTATGTAAAATACTTGGCACCTACTGTGAAAAAGGGGAAGTGAGTTATTTTTTTGCTGTGCTGGTTTACAGGTGGAAAAGTTCACTTTTCAAAAGCTTTTCTTCACCCTGCTAAGTTCAAAGGCATTAACAAAACAACAACAACAAAACAAAATAAAACAAAACGATAGTGATGTATTTTAGTCTAATTAGTCACATTAAATGCATCTCCAAAGATAAATAATAAAATAAAGTTTTATAACAAACAAAAAACTACACTTAGGTTTGAGCTGCAAAATTTGAATCCTAATTCCCATCCAGGCCTGTTTTTGAATGCTCTGTGACCAAATGCACCCTTGTATTCACACCCTAAGCACCACTGTAATAATCTTTGTCCAAAATATGCCTTGTGAGGTATCATTTGAAAACTAATAACTTGCTGGTCAATAATGTCATGGTGAAATGTATGTAGCAACATTATGTGTAAAGTATGAAATCCTCCTGTATGATGTTATTAGCACATGTTCAAAATCATACAGCCCTGCCTAGGGAAAAGTTGTTAAACAGGTTTGTCCTAAACAAAGGAATGTCTGTTTACCTCAATTTACATACAAGTTATAAACAGGGTCCTCAGACATCAAGAGCGGGAAGATAGGAGACAAGAAAATCTGCATTTCAGCAAAAAAAGGTGAAAAGAAATAGTGTGCAACCTCTTTCATTTCTAGACACCATGTTGCCTTCTTTACTGTTTAAATGAATGTTAACTGGGGGTAACCCTCAGGAAAATGCATTTCAAAGGATGACTGAACTATGAAAGTGGGCGGCAAAAACACCCCAAGTTATTTCTCCCTAGCTATTTCTCTCTCTTCCACCTAAGAAGACAAAAGAAACAGCCTGTGGACTTTGGGAGCAGATCCTGACCTGAAACTTGGTCAGCAATGTTACTGAGAACCGGTGTTAAGAATTTCACCTGGAACCAAGTCTATTTTAAGTTTAGGGTTTTATCTTTATTTCTCTTGTAACCATTTCTGACTTTAGTGCTTTATACTTGTGCTCACTTAAAATCTCTCTCTTTGTAGGATCCAGTGTTGTGAATTGCTTGAGTAACTGCATTTAATGTAGCAGACTGTTGTATATTGATCCCTTTAGAGGGGCAACGGACCTAATCTATCTGGACTCTTCAGGAGAGGGCTGGGCAGTGCAGAACACATGTTTTGGGGGGAAATTTTGAGACTGTGTGTGTTCGGGGTCACTCTACAAGTAGTAACGAAGGTTGCTGGAAGCCAGAAAGTGGCTGGATCAGGGCTGTGCCTATACAAAGAACCTCAGGGTGTGACCTGCGTGCTGGCAGGCTGTTTGTGAGCAGCACCGGTGGGAACTACAGCAGAAAAGCAATGTGAGGCACCTCAGCTTTCAGGGCAGGGGTGACACAGCCTCCACTGATCTGGATTGCACCCCAGAGTGTCATACCCTCCAAATGTAAGGATACAGGGTTCAGATTCACCCCATTGTACTAATATAGCCCATTCATTAAATTTGGATCAGAATCTGGGTTCAGTTTGAATCCATGCCAGATTTGGGGTTTAGGTTCAGACTGATCACTCTCTTTCTTTTAAACTTATCTCTAAAAACAGAAGCACAGAGGGTCCTGCTTTTAAGTACCCTCCCATAAGTGAAACAGTTTCTGCTAGCCATACATCATCTCTCCACCCTTTGTGCCTCAAATCACATAGTCACACCATCACAGCAAGGCTGCAGCACTAGGATTTGCTCTTTAGTGTAGGAATAAACACCCCCTTTGGATGCATCAGTGTAAGATCTGCCACCCCACTTGTTATAACAATATGGACTTTAAAGTTTATAACTTGGCTATAATATCGGATCTCTCACCAGCATCACTAGGATTCCCTTATATTACGTAATGTCATCAACCTGGGATTTATTTTGGAATCATCAATTCAGTAGCACAGTACCCAGTTATTCAAAAATCCGTTTCCTTTTGATAAGCCTTCAGATTTAATCTCCATGGTAAACACATAATGATACCAAGAAGGGCTACAGCTACATTTCAAGCGGGAGCTTTATGTTTCAGCTCAAGGAGACGTACCTGCGCTAGATCGAGCTAGTGCACTAAAAGTAGAGTGTAGCCGCAGTGATGTGAGTGGCAGGAGGAGCTCACCACCCCAAGTACTTACCTGTCCAAGAGGCTAGGTACACCTCTACCCCGATATAACGCTGTCCTCAGGAGCCAAAAAATCTTACTGTGTTATAGGTGAAACCGCGTTATATCGAACTTGCTTTGATCTGCCGGAGTGCGCAGCCCCGTCCCCCCGGAGCACTGCTTTACCGGGTTATATCTGAATTCGTGTTCTATCAGGTCGCGTTATATCGGGGTAGAGGTGTATGTACATTGGGCAGCTAGCCCTTCCTGCCATTTATGCCACCACAGCTTCTACCCCTTGAGCTGGAATTGACACCTCCAGCTTGAAGTGTAGCCGTACCCCAAAGCCAGGGTAGTGTAGAGATGACATCATATGAATGTCTGATTTTAACTACCCAGGAAGAACTCACTGATTTTACAGCCATATGGACAAGAATTCCTTATCTTTATTAAAGAAAATAGTTGTCCTGCAGTGGGTCTTCAGTGATGTCAACCTGTCTAATAACAATGGGGGGAAAGGATGGGTCAGCCTTTTATGTGGTCACCCTTAATATTAAAGGTGTATTTTTAATTTATAAAGGATTGGTAAATGAGTAATAGGTGCTTTAAACAACCTATAGCTCTTGTTAAACCATTTATTATGCCACCTGGAGATTCCTCCATGCCAGAGGTGGCCAGCTAAGCCCATTTGTACTAGGGGAACAATGCAAAGCAACGACAGCAATAGTCAGGATCTGGCCCACTATTTATAAATGTGCCCTTAACAGGTTGCTCTAACATCTGTAAAGTGTAAATGATTAAATATTACTCTAGATGATGTTACATAGTAACTTAGGGACACTGTTGTACTTATTGGGCCACATGCTGACCCTGGCTGTGACTGCTTTGTGCCTGTCCACTGCCACAAAGCAGTGCTACCTGGGGCTGGATGGCATCCAGTCTATAACACTTGATTCATTAAAACATCTGTTAATCATTTAATATTTGATAAACTATTTATAAATGTACCTTTATTATAAAGTGTGGCCAAATATTCGACCCATCTAATATCATTCAGTTGCTATATTTGTGAACAGGAAAATAGCCTTGTTACCGTTACAGGGCTAGCTGTGCTCTTCTTTCCCCTTTCTGGTATCTGAGAGCACTGCTTGGATTGTCAGGTCTCCTGCTTTCACTTATCCTGGGGCAGAATTCCGCAGTTCTGCAACTCTTAGGCCAACCCCAAGGCTGCAGTACCTAGTGTATCAACTGCATTTCCCCTGCAGGTCCAACTAGGTTGGTACACCTGTGTTTCTTACCTTGGGAGTCTGTGACCAGTGATGTGTATAGGGGCCAGACAGCCTTCTTAAACAGAAGCATTGTTCATTTTAATAGTAAGAATAAAGCATTTAGAGAAAAAGGATTTTAAAACAGCCTACATGGATGTATCTTACCTAAAGGCATGCCATCCTTTGATAGCAACCTAGAGAGCCCTCACTTTTTCAGATCCCCTAAGTGGGTTCCTGTGTCTCCAGTCTGGTTCTCCCAAACACCCCCTGTCTCCCATGCCTCCTTGAGAAAGGTCCCTTTAAAAACCTGCCTGAGTTCTTTTGATCTCCTTTGTTCATGGACTTTTTTTTTCTGTCTTAGCATTGTCTCTTAACAACTCTCAAGTGTTTGCTTTGGGGTGGCTTATCTTGAGCCATTCTTTCTGCTTCCTACTTTTTTCCTGCCAGCACCCTATTAAATTCAACCAATATATTCATACAGTAAACACCCCAATAACTAGCTCAACATATAGTATTTACAAGTTATTACAGAATAGCTCCAAATCTGCCACAGTTCTGATCCTTAAAAAATATGGGGCCTGGTCTTCTAGTTACTTCACAATCAAAACTCACAGCCTTACTTGTACAATGACTGCAGATTCAGAACCACAGGGTATCAAACCAAGTCAGTTACAGTGCTGGTAAGGATCAATATCTGTTTTGGAAAGTAATAGCTTAATTTTTCAGAACAACACTAATGAGTCTGGGAAGTAATACCAGTGTTCATGATGTTTTTCTAGTTTTTTCTAGTTTTTCCTCCTCCTCCCTTTTTGGTTCCTAAATTACATTTGAAAATGCTCTGTCAATGAAACATCATTAACAATGAATTTGCAAAGTTCAAAGTAATATTTTTTTCAAGCACCTTATTTTCTTCATTCCAGGAGTTGCTAGAAAAACAAAACCACAAGCAATGATTAATTTGGCATTGCAATCCTGCAAGTGCAGCGGGAAACAGAATAAATTGAAAGAGTAGATGTGAGAGAATTAAGTTCAGAAAACATCCAAATGATTCTGTGAAAGCTAAATATAGATATTTAAAGAGAGAGGGATTGCAATTTAGAATCCTTCTGACAGCAATGAATAAATGTATTTCAGTATGGCTACCAAAAACCTCCAACCCTACAAAAATGGGGTTGATACGAATAAAACTACTAACAGAAATGGAATAAATTACTTACTTGAAATATGAATGGAATGTATTAGATTAACAAATGGATTATCCAAACGAAGATGCACCAAGTAAACTGAAGTAATAAAAAGAATTGATATGACTTATATAACAACAGTGTGTTGCTTTAACTCATATCCTGTAGTGCCTCAACTTGGCTGTATTCCCTTATCTTGTGTGTCTTGTACTGCGTTTACTGCTTCATTCTGCAACTCTTATTATACCAATAAGCACTTATTAATGTCAGTAGTCCTACTAACATCAGAGGGATTGCTGGTCTAAGTAACATCAGTGTGGGTTGCAGAATCTGGCCCTAAGTAAGGGCTAGATTTTGCCATTTTTCCTTACTCAAGTTGAACAGTATCTTAAATGCAGTTAGTGAATGAAGTCCGATACTATTCAACATGTGTAAATGTGGAAAAATCTGGACCTTTGTCTTAAAAAAAATTATATATATATATATGACAAAGGTCCAGATATTATATCAATTCAGATTTCATGACATTCCTTTTTATCTGAAATACTTTTGTGTTCCCCATCCCAATAAGATTATTGTAATTTCCCTCTGATTTTATGAAAGTTTTGGTGAAATCAAAGCAAGACCTGTGTAAAATTAATGTATTGAAATCCACTACCACTTCGATGCTCTGTATTTAGCAAATGGGTAATAGCATTGTGTGTGAGGTAGATTATTCAAAATTATGAACACAAACCACAAGTCTGATATGAGTATCTTTCTTTTGCAAGTAAATTCTACAAATAGATTATCCCTTCCAAAGATCCATTCATCTGATGAGGTTATTTATGCCAATTCTCTGTTATTGTTGACATTTTGCCTATCTTTGTCAGAGGACAGGGACAAATAAATACTGTTCTCGGGAGCAAAATGAATGATGAATACATTTAAATACTGAAAGGTGTCATCTGAGGAGGAAATATTTTTTAAATAATGCAATCAAATTCTGTAAAGAGCAACAAGAACAAGGCAGACTGCGAGCATGGAATGTATCAGGTTTTCACGGTTAAGATGTGGCGACTGGCAGAGTTAACATTATACTAGCTGGAATGGAGTTGCCTGTGGTTTTGTGCTATAAGCAGTAGCTCTTTTGTGTTTTTCTTAGTCAATTAAATGGGTGCATAACAGGCATTGCATCACTTCTTTATCATATTGCAGATATTTCCAGAGACAGACACTATTTACTTAACTAGAACTTTAGGTGAGATTTCTCATTGAAACTTGAAACCTCTAGAAACTTCCCTGCTTTCTAGTTCGTTACAAACCCAAAACCAAGCTCAGATTCATCACAAGGTTCACAAATCTGGGCCCAATTTTGAGCAAATCTAGATTCGTTGAAATATGGTTGTCTCACTTCATCCATTTGTAAAAGAGAGACGGTCAGCACTGTTTTAATAGCAAAATATGAGTATAATTAATTATTTTAAAGAATCTTTACCAGGTTTTGAGTGAAAGGAGAGACTTGGAGGATTCCAGAGTCCCCTGCCCCAAATAGAATGAGACCCATCCCTTACTATGATATCTGAGAGGGGACACCCAAGCC
Source organism: Malaclemys terrapin pileata (assembly GCF_027887155.1). Taxonomy (NCBI): domain Eukaryota; kingdom Metazoa; phylum Chordata; order Testudines; family Emydidae; genus Malaclemys; species Malaclemys terrapin. The sequence goes on along the minus strand of NC_071506.1, from coordinate 208,390,325 downwards.
ATTATTATATATCAGTCCACTTGCTTAAGAGAGAAGTGGGAAATAACACCAGGAAGCCCAGCATGACCTGCGAGGTCTCCTGATCAGTTATGTTCATGCACACCAATATATTTAAAGGAAAGGGATAAGAACTGCTTGCTAGAATAGAAGACTTTCTGCCTCTTTTGTAGAACCTTCTCGAGGAACCCAGCATGCTAACCATGTGGAAAGGTTCAGATAACCAACATTTGGCTCAACATTTTTAAAATTATTTTTCCAAATCAACAAAACTGAGAAAAATGCAATTAAAATGAATTCATCAAACAATCTGTCGACTACAAATGACAGGACACATTATGCACCTTTTTACAAAGATGTAATTGAAATGACCTAAACCAAATTTGATATTTTATGAATCTGTTCAGTTCTTCATTGCAGGGATCCTCTCTTACTCTACCACAATAGAATGCCAGTACTGATTAGAGTCTCTAGGTGCTACTTTAATGTAAATAATATTTCTCACATGCCTCCATCTTTATGCTTTGATTAGTTTCTCACATTCTTGACAGTCAGACACATTTCAGGTGTTCAGGTTATTTCCAAAATCCTTGTTTTCGTTCTCTGTTTCCCATTCAGGCTCAGATTAAACTGGAATCTGTCTCAGCTGCAGTAGGAAAGGGCTGTTTGTGGCAAAACTGTCATGTAAAAATGATGACTGGCAAAATGAAATGCTTTAAAGGGACTAGTTCAATGAGAGGTACCTTGCTTTCCTGATTTACATTCCTCATATTCGTTAATTTTCCACTACCCTTCACTCACAGATGAGGGTAGTTACAATTACAGCTCAAAGGAAAAAAGTCCCTAATAGTTTTGATCTAATGGAACAGATCAATCCGCTTTCATCTGGTTTCCCCCAAGTTTGGCAGTATTAATTATTTATGACCATCTTCTTATTTTAGTAGTTACTTCCTACTGAATTATGTAAGTAAGGAAACAACAGGTGAGGAGGATGACAAAACACTTCTGAATCTAAAGGAAAACAGTATCTATTTTGCTCAGGCCAGTAGCTGAAAGATAAAAAGGTAAGCAGCATTTTTCAGCAGGACAAACTCTGACCTGTATTTGAGAATAAATGGCCTGATGCCCCTACCTTTGAAGTCAATAGCAGAACTCCCATTAATTTCATTAGGTGGAGGATTGGACATAAAGTTCTTTAAATGCAAATAGGAATTCTGAGCATGCTGCTCAATTTAAGGGCAGGATGGCTCAAAGGATGCCCAGTGTAGGGGGCACAGCATGGTCGTCTCTCTAGCTCGTTCTGCATATGCAGTGAAGGCTGAGCCCCCTTGCCCAACTAGGGCAGCAGCTAGTCCCCAGACCTGGGAACCTCTTGAGTGCTCGGTTGCAATCCTGCCCAGATGGTGTACATGGAGAAAGAGGCTTCCTGTCATGTCCTCTTTTCTTACTAATGCACCCACACAGGAGATGGCAAAAATTTGCTTTTATAACAGAGATTAACTTTTAGCCCCAAAGTTCACCTCTGCCTCTGAACTTTCCCATATACAGTATCAGGGGTATTCAAATCTAGGTTGTTGTGTATACAGGGGCCAGCTGGTAAAATTCAGGTCTGGATCTAGACCCAAACTTTGCCTGAGTTTATTGCGTGAGGGGGCGGGGAGAGTTAAGTGGTTATTTGGTTCTGGACTGAGGTTTGTGTCCATCTAAGCCTTAGTATAACAACAAGACAAACATGTTTGTATGGAGATTGGAAAAGTACTCTGCTGTATGTATAAGTCCCATGTGGACACATGTCACACTTATAAAGAGTGACAGATGGGGTAGTAGAGATGGTAATAAACTAAGACTGCAAGATTGGTATTGTGTTAAGTGTGAAAGTGGCTTTAACTTTTTGATTTCCCTGCTTTTTAGTATTTGTGAGGAAGTACATTTGGCCAACCTTGACTCTTCATTTACCACAAATTTTCAGTCTGGGAATATCCTGTACTCCTAGTAATCCTTTTATTCTTGGTAACAGCCAGGAAAAGCAAGGCAAATTAATTCAAGTTTGTTTTAATAGTAGCATTGTTAGAGTTGATTTGACTATGAGTCAGATGATCTGTGATGAAGCTGAGAAGATATTCCTGGAGCTGGAAGAGTGGAGAAGGAATGGTTTTAGAGATTTCTCATTGGAAGCGTAATGTAGGATGAACTCCAAAGAGTCAACTAGATTGAAAAATCTATACTAGCTAAATTAAAGCTGGCATCTGGCTAGGTTGAAAATGGCTGCAGCAAAGCAGAAAATGTGATCTGTGTTTCCTAAAATAAATCCAGAGTGAGGGATTAAAACTTTTGAATGTGCATGTGTTGCTTGAATCCATCCTCCTAAAATTCCCTGGACAAACTCCAGTAGTTGGTTGGCACAAATGGCTTTGTGCCATTCATTTGTGCCATCCATTCATGCCAACATAAATTGCGCTAAGAAAGTCTGACTCCTGATCCAGATTTAAAACAAAACAAACAAATCCAAAGTAGCTCCAAGAGATACACGTTTTTTTTGGTTGATTATAATTGTGTACTAAATTCTTCCCTCAGCTGAGTTTATTGAAGTGTGAGGTAATTTAAGAGGATCGACTGGTATACAGTCAAACTCATGAGCTCTGAAAAGTGCAAAATTCAGCAAGCTATTGGCCTGCGATTCTGTTACAATTGTACCTGCTCCATTACATCTACATGAGTTAAGTTGAAGCACAGCATATTTAAAAACTGGGAATAATTGTGCAGTCCTGAGGGAGCAGGGCTTAATAAGTACTCATGCCTGTTCCCAGTCTGTTATTACTAGATGATTGCTTTCTTATTCCACTATCTAAACTTGTACAACTTTACTGTTCAAATAAGGAGCTCATTGACTTGAAAATTAGCAGCATTCTGCTGGCTCTATAACTTTTGCCCCTGAGAATTTTTTTTAATAATGTAAACCTCATGAAACCACAGATATTTGCATAGTAAGAGGGAAGAAAAAGAATAGCCAAGCAAAAGTTTCCACCCTGTTATGAAGAGCAGGGCTAGCCCTAGACCAAATGGCGCCCCAGGTGAGGAGCGTCTTCGGCGCCCCCTCCTCCATTAAACTTTTGAATACCTTGTTTTTATTGCATTTGTAGCCCATTTCATGACTTTGATGCATGATTTGCATTCATGATTTATTCCTGTCATATAAGATGATACATTTACATGCTAGAATCTGTAAATCTGTATGTATTCATGCCATATATAAGCAAATAAAAAATATTAATATCCTCTAAGCTTATAGAAACTTTTTAAATGTTAAGAATAACTGAAATGTACTAACATCAAGAAACTGAACTGTGCTCCAACATTGGGTGGACAAGTATTAAATACTGTTACAGTAGATGACACCTTAGAATGTTAACCCTACTCCTTTAGTTCAAAAGGTCTCTTTTCTCGCCTTTGCCCTTGTCAACTCAAGCAGAGTGTCAGAGAGATCCAAAGACTAGCCAATGGCATTTTCAAGTGATAAAATAGCAGGCAATGTTGGTCTCTCATTGACCATCATCGATCAAAGATATGTTTTAATGAGCCTGAGCTCTGAAAAGCTCCACTCACCACTCACCACTGTGACCAGCAGCATGAGCAGAATCCTCAAAGCTATCCACACATTAGGAAAAGTGTCCTTCAGCTCTGCATCGTAAATGAATTGGAGAACTCGGATGTTGTCCAATTCAACATAGAGGTCTTTATCATTGACGTCCAAACATTCCTCATCTGTCAGCATCCGGTGAAGGTCCGTACAATTGTTCAAGAGTGTTTTCCTGTCTGCCAGCAGCTTACTAAGGTCTTACAAAACCACGTAAGTTTTATATGTCCTTACACTGTCAATGCAGCTCTCCCAGAGAGTGTCACTTAGCGGCTTCATGGTCAGATTTGTAACATTGTCTGTGTGGATCTTCCACCCGATGGTTGATGCTTCATTTGTCCGAATCTTTCTTCGATGGATACCGGAGTAGTGTCAACAAGTGGGCAAAAAACTCCCTCTTTAATTTTTCATCTGAGCTTCCCATCACCTCATCTCTGCCCTTGTAACCAAATTGTCTCTTCTTCTGATGAATACAACTTTCCTTGAAGGCAGCAGGCTCAACTCCTAAGTCTTCTGCCATTTCTTTGGCAGCAGTGATGGCATCTTCAAATCCCTTGTCTCTGTAGGCCACAATGAAATCAAGGCAGCTTTTCATCAAAGTAGTAGCAATCATGATGTCCATTGATTGAGTTTGTAATGCCTTGCTTATAGCATTTACATGGAAGAGGTTATCGTGCCAAACCACAATTAAGATCAGAAATTTGAAGTTGGTGATTTGATTTCACAGGCTTTGCACCTTGTGTCGGAGTCCAGCCTCAGCTTTACTCGACTGTGCCCGTTCCATCAGGGTGTCGTAAACCTCAGTCACTTGGTACTTCACTGGCCTTATGCTGTCAATGCAACTCTCCCAGAGAGTGTCACTTAGTGGCTTCACGGTCAGATTTGTGACATTGTCTGTGAGGATCTTCCAGCCAACAGTTGATGCTGAAAACAGGACATATATCCTTTGCAGTACTCCAAAGAGATATACTGAATCTAAAGAAGATGGTGCTGCATCTGACACAACCACATTGAGGGAATGGCAGCCACAAAACACGAAGAAAGCTCTTGGATTCAGCGCAAGGATCCTTGCCTGGAAACCACTGTTTCTTCTCTTCACATTTGTGCCGTTCTCGTAGCTTTGGCTGCGGCAGTCCTGAAGCTTTATTTTATTCTCATTTAAAACGTTCATAAACAATTCAATTAGGCTTTTTCCAATAGAGTTGTCCACAGACCGGAAACAGATAACATTTTCCTTTATTTGGATACAGCTGTAGCTTCTTTACGACCTACTCAACATAGGTGCTCACACATGACATCGTTGTATTTCCCAAGGAGCTCTTCCAAACCGAGGAAATTACTGTTATGTTCAGTGAAATGGTGGTTCAGGCTCCAAAAGCATATACTGCCACCAAAACAGTATGCTTTTAAAAGCCCTGAAAAATACTGAGTTTCACAGTTCAGCGAAACAGACCTGTTTGCAGTTATATGTTTTTCAATGCGGTCTTTCATAAATCTTAATCCACCTAAGAAGTTGAGATTCTTTAAGCTCCTGGAAAAGCCATATTAATTGGCTACATTATTATAACAGAAACATAGTTCCACTCTGGTAAGGACATTATTTTCCCCATTCTTCTCCTACTGGGGTCTGATTGTAGGGCGGAATCTCAAGGTTGCCATCTCAAATTATTTGAATGCCAGTTTGAGTTTCTTAAAACCTTAACTTCTGGAGTAGTGAGGTTATGTGAACATGTCAACTTTCATTAAAAATGTTTTTAGCCCATTTGGTTGTTGAGAAAAACTTGAAAATATGACCTGAATGCTCAGAAGTCAGAAGGCAAATAAAAAAACCCCAACCTGTATTTTTTTTTAAATCTCATGTTTTTTAAGTATCAGGGGGTAGCCGTGTTAGTCTGTACCTACAAAAACAACAAGGAGTCTGGTGGCACCTTAAAGACGAACAGATTTATTTGGGCATAAGCTTTCGTGGGTAAAAATGTCACTTCTTCGGATGCATGTTTTTTAAGATAGTCTCATGATTTTTGAATCTTTGAAGTTGGCAATAATGCAGTCTTTTCAAGGGGAGTTCTGGCACAGAACCAACCCTCTCCAGTGTTTTAGCAAAGGTCAGTACTATTCTCAGTGTGCTGCATTACTGCTTGTAAAAATTCTATTGAAAAACCAGTCTACATCCAATAAAAAGCTACTGTATACTAAACTAACTCTACACCGAGTAACTTTGAAGGGAAAGAGCAGTAGTTTAGAGGAATCGACCCCACCCCTCCATTAAATGTCCCTCTCTACCTGTGTTGACATGACAGATGGTGAGTGGAATCCTGGGTAATCTTAGTCCTCACGAGTGAAATCAATTAAGTTTAGAAAAGCTATTTATTGCCAAAGAGATTAAAAAGTAATTAGCGTTTATAAAGAAATCTGCAGGGGTCCTAATTATAATGAAGTGATGAGTTTGGGTTTTGGACAGAAGGGAGGTTCCAAACAGGAGGGGAGTTTATATCTTCTCTCTTTTGTTTTGTTTGTTAAGATAATATCAAACTGTATCTTCCTGCTGTCATCATAGTGATCTCTGGAGAATCGTCTTGGATTTTTATCATGATGCTGACACAATAGCATCAGAATCAATTTATGAAAACCCAGTTGCAGGATTAAATACTTTGCTAAGAACATTTAGTGCCAGATATGAAAATAATTGAAGCTCTCTCTATACTCGTATCTAATACACATCCATAGTTAACCATACTCTTCCCTGCCCCCACTCCCATCATTTTATTTGTACAATTGAAAAATGTTTCTAAGTTTTCAAAGTTTGGGCATAATTCATCCCTGGTATAATTTAATTGATGTCAGTGGCATTATACCAAGCTCCTTTCATTAGTTTAATGAGAGACAAAATTCTATCCATTCTGGCAGCACAGCATTTTGAAAAGTTCACATGGTGACAAGAAATTTTTCTCCCTGTTTAAACTGTGAATATTTTTTTAAGTAAAAATCCCGGAACAAATGTTTTCAGTCAAAATAGTTGCCAAAGTGTACAGAAACAATTTGTTTATGGTGTGGTATACTTGATTCCCATACTTTTGGTGTCACAACTGATGTCACTTCAGCAAGATGACTGCTGCCAGTGGGAAGTCTCAAATGATCATATCAGTTCAGCTAGAACTACTGTACATTGAACATCGATTTCACTTTGTGAGAAATGCTACTTGCCATATGAACTTCCTCCAAGTGATTGCACTGAGCAAAATATATACTGCTTTTCTTTTAATTTCAAAAGAACTGTATCACACATTGTGTTTCAGTAGGATTTGGGTGAAATGCATATCTTCAGCACATCGTAGCTTTTGACTAGTTTCTTTCTTACGGGAAATTACTGCGTGCAGAAGAAAAGTCTCCATGTTTTGAACTCTGATTCATAATGCTCAGATGCATGAGCTCAGATGATCGCATAGCTTGTGAAATTGGCTACTGGGTATTAGTTACTGGCAAGTTTCAAATGGCTTGTTTTCTGTTCTGCTCCATTCAGTGATTTATACTATACTCAATTATAGTTTCCAAGTGGTTTACAGAATTGCCCAAAGAACAGTCGCACAGAAACGACTTGGGGTGTTCTCTCTGTTTTTTTGTTGGTCTTTTTGAATCTTTCTTCTTGTCTCCTCCTTGGACATCATAAATTGTTTGAACAATTGCTCAGAAGTTAGATGTTTATCTAAAACTTTCTCTTAGGTTTTCTTGAGACATTTACAGCCCATTTTCATTACACATGGCTGAAGCTGTAGCATGTGCATTTATCCCAAGGCTCTGTAATTGTTACTTATGTCCCATCTCCTTGGGATCCTTCTTTGCTTCATATTATATTATGACTGTAACATTGACAACAGTTTTTATGACACTGTAAAGAATTATAGATCAATTACATTTGAGACTGCGAGAAGAGGAGATGAATAGTGAACAGGAAAAAGCTGTCTGTTTTAAAAAGTGCCTATAATAATATTAATTCATTGCCAGTGCTTCTCAAAGAAGTATTTATAACTGCAAGTATTATAAGCAAAGACATTTTTGCTAAAAAGGATGATTTAAAGGCATTTCTTCATACGTGTAAGGTATTCTTAGCAACTCATTTCCAGGTCTTATTTTTTAGAATGGGGCCATCATATTTTAGTATAATTCATTAAAGAGTTTAATAATCTGTTAACTCTTGAGTTGTAAGTGAAGCATGTAGGAGGAGAAGGATTAGTACTATATAAGTGCTGCAGGAGGAAATGATCACAGTCTTTTAGGAGAGGAAGAAAAGGAAGAATACATTGTAATAAGTATAGGAGTACTTGTGGCACCTTAGAGACTAACAAATTCATTAGAGCATAAGCTTTCGTGGACTACAGCCCACTTCTTTGGATGCATATAGAGTGAAACATATATGAAGAAGTGGGCTGTAGTCCACGAAAGCTTATGCTCTAATAAATTTGTTAGTCTCTAAGGTGCCACAAGTACTCCTGTTCTTTTTGCGGATACAGACTAACACGGCTGCTACTCTGAAACCTGTAATAAGTATGGTATTCTTCTTCCTTCTAATACTATACTGATTAATAAAAATCAGGGTAAATTTTCAGAGGACCTCAAAATTCTCAAGCAATCAGTTTGATTGTTCAAACTGTGCAAATGTTGTTGCTGTTGCTATTTATTATTTATATTGCATTATACCGAGAGCCCCCAATTGAAATTTAGCCCCTATTGTGCTACATACCATACTAACGTATAGCAACAGACAGACCCTGCCCGAAAACAGCTTACAATCTAAGTAGACAAGCTAGACTGTGAGAGGGGAACCAAAGGCTTAAGAAGTGAAGTGACTTATCCAAGGTCACACAGCAGAGTGGTGATAGAACAGGAATAGAATTCAGGTCTCAGCCAGAATCCCAGGCCAGCAGTCTATCCACAGGACCACTCTGTTTTATGGAGGTGGTGCTGCTCCACTGAAGTTTGCAGAGAGACTTACATTGACTTCAGTGGGTTTTAGATCAGGTTTGCATATATGGGTTCTGGTGTACACTAATTAATTCATCTACAATTAGAGGCCTGTTATCCCTTGTTTATAAAGTACTTCATTCCTTCATTCATTTTACTGGATAACTATCCAGTGTGTAAAGCAGTTCTAGTTTAGTTGCCTGTTCATTCCAAAGTTTTAATATATTTTGGTTCTGCAACTTATTTCTTTTTTTTTTCTGCTTTGCAGAGGGAATAATGTATATCATAAATTTATGAATCCTTAGATAATTTTGAAAACTTCCAGTAGGTTACCTCAAAGTGTCTGTTCTTCCACTGAGGAACAAATCCAAATCATTTTAACCTATCTTTATAATTGTCTGCATTATAGTGATTCTAAGGAGTCAGGCTCACCAATTTTTGTTCTTCAGAGATAGTCCTATCATCCTTTTACATTATAGATCTCTGAAGAGATTGAATATTAGTTTTTATTTTCTTAAAAAGCATCTTTTAACCTATAAATAAATTAATGCTAGATGGTTTAAAAACAAGAGCATAAGCTGGTTAACCTCAGGCATGTTCTACAAGGACACCCAAATAATTTCTATGAAATATGATTTTCATATGGGGTTTACACTAGAATAATGTGTTCTTAGCTGCTAAGATGTTCCACTGAATTACACTAAGCAACTATATAAAAATAGGCTTTTACAGAGAAAAATTCTAAGATGTCTTTTATCATGTTTGATGGACACTCAGACAAACTGATTCTATCTGTTTGTGGAGAATAGAGGTGTTCATTAACTTTCGTCAACAATCTTACGACATAGAGTGATAGTTGTCATTCACATATGGCTGCCTCAAGAAGAGTATTTACAATGGTACTCTCTCTGTCTCTGCTCCTGCCCCATTTAGGTCCTTAGCAGGACTTGAACCTACAATATTCACCTCTAAAAGCATGTCACCTCTCCTTCTTGAGCTAAAGAAACACTTCCATTACCTGTAGCTACAGTAAACGTTTATCCTCCTTTATGGATTAGCCGCTGCAATGAGACACAAACACACACTGCATACTTAAATGTGTGGGTGCCTGTGTAACCCCCACATCAACAGTTCTACAGAAGCTGTCAAACAGCTCTGTTAAAAAACAGCTTTTGCCAATCAACAAGGATTTTTACCAACAGATTAATAATCAGGTTGATTAATCTGAACATTTAATACTTAGCAAGATAAACTTTTCTTCAACCATTCAAAGATTGTTTTCTCTTAATTTAGGTTCAGCATTTTTTTTTCTTCTATTGTAGCCAACATTGGTTCTGTATCAGGTTCACATATCAGCAGTGGTCCTGAATTAATCTGTTACTTGCGTCCAACAGGATTCATTGCCAGCTAACGTGTAATAATTGCTGAGTCTGCATAACCAAGATGCTTAACGAGGAATTTTTTAAAAAGAGTGTGGAAGGCTGAATTGTCTCAAAGAGGAGGTATTTGATCACATTGATTGCTTATTGAAATTATTGCTGACAAAGTAGAGTTTGACATTAATGGGCACTTTTTCAGTGGGCTTCCTTAATTGTGCACCTAAAATGTCCAGTTTGCATGTGCAGACCCCACATTTCCACATACTAGAGTGTGAATCCAATCCTGCCCCTTCTTCTGTGGCTGTGGAGGGCACCGGCTGCGGTAGAAATGATGCACTTCTATTACCCAAGGGATGGGGTGATGCAACTTGCGGTATGTGGGTGCACTCCTACCCCCCCCCAAGATATCATTGGGCCCTGACTCCTCCTTTTTGGGCTCCTTTTGCCAAACATGGAGTAGGACGAGGCTGACGGGTCGTCTACATGAATCCACTGGCCATTAGCATGTGCTCATGTAGGGGCCACAGCCAGCCCGAAGGCTACTGCTGCGACTCCACAGCCTGTTATAGAAGATAGGATTATGGAGGTTGTGTGCTTATAGACAGATGCATTCACAAACTGATAGCTATAATTGAGGAAGCTGATGGAAAATTTGTCCTTATATCCATTTGTTCATCATACAGGAGAAGCAGAGTTTAACAGTTCATGTCTGGCTCTGGGTTCATTGTATCTGTTCATTTAATTAGATTAGTTACCTAATTAGACTAATTATTTTGTGTTTGTATGGCACTTTGAAGATGTAGAGCATTGTAAGTGTTGTTTTTAACAGTGTTCTGTCACCTGGACTGAGCAGTTCATTATGATATTAATATAAGACAAGATCAGGACAATATTTTCCAAACAAAGAAAAGACAATGGAGGATTATAAACAGTGGTGCAGCAGTTGGTGCTCGTCCATGAGTCAAGGGATGTCTCACTGAATAAGCCATAGTTTCAATGCTAGGAATATTTTACCTTCAGCAGCTCATTCCGAAGTTGGATGGAATACTGAAACGTTTGCAAACACTAAGTGAGCTTCAGGCTCATTGACTTATTGCGATGAACTTTCAAATGTGTTTGAAGCTTATTGTGCTACTTTACCAGTTTGATCCTGGGTTTCTTGCACGCTTCTTACTCTCAGTGAAGCAAAAAAATGAACAGGCTAATGTAACAGAAATTGGAGGAGTGACATACAACAGCTACATTTGGTTCGAATATCTGTATTGCAATGGAAAGTCAATGGCAGTTTTAGGTGACAAAAAAGGCATCAGTGAATATTGAAAAATGTGAGAGAAAAATATATGTGAGAATGATGGGGGAAGAGGAGCAAAGGAAGCGAATTGTTAGCAAGCTGCATGGCATAGGATGAGATGCTAGCAGGGCCGGTGTAAGGATGTTTCGCGCCCTAGGAGAAACTTCCACCTTGCGTCCCCCCCTGTCCCCGAGCCCCCACCCTGAGATGCCCCCACCCCCACGGCAGCTCCCCCGCTCCGCCCTGAGGCGCTCTCCCTGTGGCAGCTCCCCACCCTGAGGCACCCCCCCGCCCCAGCTCACCCCTGCCCCGCCTCCTCCCCAGCACGCCATTGCTGCTTCACTTCTCCCGCCTCCCAGGCTTGCGGCGCCTAATCTGATTGGCGCCGCCAACCTGGGAGGTGGGAGAAGTGAAGCAGCCACGGCGTGCTTGGGGAGGAGGCGGGGCAGGGGTGAGCTGGGGCGGGGAGTTCCCCTGCATGCCACCCCCCCCTCCTTGCTGCAGGCAGCCCTCCCCACGCTCCACTGCCCCAGCTCCCTCCACCTAAATGCCGGCGGTGACTGGGGCGGCCGAAGATCCGGCCACTGCGGTTGCTGCCGAAGAAAATGGCACCCTCCCAAATCCTAGTGCCCTAGGTGACCGCCTAGGTCACCTAAATGGTTGCACCGGCCCTGGATACTAGTTTGGGAGTCTGGGCTCCTGGGCTGTATTCCTGGCACTGTGATTCACCTGCTCTGCTTACCTTGGATAAGTCACGTCAACCTCTCTGAAAATGTTTCCTCATCTGTAAAATGGGGATAATGACACTTACATTCATTAGTACAGTGCTTTGAAATTCTTGACTGAGAACTGCTCTAACACAGGTAAATATTATTATTCTAGACCAGGAATGATAGAGCTGTGACAGATATCTTCTGATGGTCTCTTCCTGCCCTTGTTCAAGATTTACAAGAGTTACAGTGGAAGATCAATAGCTGAGATAGGTAAGACCCACAAAATGTTGACTCAATTGTTAAAGGAACCACAGAAAGCCTCAGCAGCAACCAAATTAGTGCTAGAGCAGAATGTTCTTTTATTTTAATACTGTTTATTTACAGACTTACTTTCATTATATATTTAACCTTTTTAAAGTGGCCCTCTAAATACAGGACTTCCCATTTCAGTGCAATTATTGTTAATCCAATACAGCTCTTGTAAATCCTGCCTGTAATCCCTGTAATAACCTGTCCCTGTTATTGCAACAGTATGTCCTCATTTATATTCAGTGGCTGTGCTTCACTAACAGCTACTTCGCTCTGCTCTGTGTCCCACTGAAAAAGACTCTGGCTCCGGTTTGGACTCTTTATATGTTCTCGCAGCCGGAGATTCTTTACCAGCCTGACCTCGCAGTGGTCACTCAATAGTGCCAAGTGTCTATTTCTTGTGAGGCTAGTCCAAACAAATGAGTGGGGTGAGACTTCTGCTTCTCCCTATTGTGTCTGACCTGAACAAGCTGGGAGCTATATAAAACATCCCTTGGGATTTGGAAAGCAGAAGTAGGCACTGCAAAGAACATTTAGGGGATTGGCTGGCTCTGTCATGTGACCGATGCTAGGCAACATGTGCTATTGGCCTTCTTGGTTGCCGACAGATCAGAAGGAACATCGGTTTGTGTGTGTATGTGCAAATGAGGCTGTGCTTTCTCCACAGCAGTCTGGGGGAGCTTTAGCACTTCTACTGAGGTAAGCAATAATGATGTCTCTTTATTCTAATAAATTAGCTGCCAGGAATGGATGCAGCAGGATTTTCTGGTGCACAAGCATAGAGTAAAACAGAAAAAGGGCTCCACTCTTAAATTCTGTATTTTGCTTTCTTTTGATGTTTTTTAAATTCAAAATTAAATGTGATCGAAGGTGATAAATACTCAAATATGCCTAGCAGTTTTCTTTGGTAATTAAAAATCATTGTATTTTATTTTAAATGTTTTACATCTTGAGAATATTAAATTATATATTGGCAAGCAGTTGCACAGACAGGCATGCATTGGAAATAGTGCATAGATAAATTCCTGTCTTTATGAAGCAGTGGAGAGGGAGAGGAAGGTTGATATTAATACCAATCTTTACATGAAAAGCATCAGGTCATTTTTACAAAGCAGGCTGTTTAAAACAAAACCTGTAAAAATGCCTGCCAAGACCAGTCATTTATATGTGTTCTGAGATGCATGTTGGCAATATTAAACCAAAGGCGCAAGACTGATGCTCAATATGCTAATGGATTTGGAATCTATGGCTTGTATATTGCATTTAAAGTAGAACAGTGAATGAAAGACAGCAGCCTGTTTAAACAGATCTTGAACTGTAGCCAATTAAAAAAGCCCATTGTAGTCCTGTGGTAGGCATACATCTTAGCCAACTGCTTTACAAGAAACAGATTTTATGTATTTCCTCCAAAACTATAGAGTGGACTGAATAATTGCCTATGGAAAATATTTTAAGAATATACTGAAAGTGAAGTTTATACCAAAGATAATTAAAGCCATTGTTGAAAAGAATTAAAGCTGCTAAGGATTAAACCGACTGCACCACAAAAAATGAAAAGGAACTGAACTGTACTATGAATAAATGGCTGTGCAGCAAAACTCCAGAATCTATAATCAAACTGAGAAAATCCTCCTTCTGTAAGTACAGAGAGCATTCATGCATTCAGGCTACATGGATGTAGTAGCTTGTTCAGAGAAGCTGCTGTGAAAGAGAAGTTAATGTCAAAACTAAGCAGGATCAGTCTTTTAAAATACTATAGCTCTCCCAGGAAGTAAATCAGAAGTGAGAATGTGCTATTGATGAATGATGCTGTCATCTTTCAGCTGCTGCTGAATGTTTCTAATTCAAAAGACCAGAGTAAGCAGGAAAGTTCAAAAGACCAAAATAAATAAATAAATAAATAAACAAACCCCACAAAAAATCCAAACCCACTAATATATAACATGCCTCTGCAGTGTTAATTCTGGGAACCAAATGCTATTGCACAAAACTAAAAAAGTTCTGACTGTTTTCCATTTGCAGAACCATTTAACCAGTAGCAGTTAAATTTCATGACTTTACCTATATAAGAAAAAGCAGTACTATATGCTAACTGGATCTAGAAGCAGTCTATTTGCTCGACTTTAACACAGAACAGTCAGAATTAAAACTAGGCATGCAAACATTGAGAATGTTTTCTACTATGCTGCTCTCCCCTAGTGAACTATTCTGATCTGCTTTGTTTGTAAAGCTATTTAGTACTATAGCTTCCTATCATAAAGTTATTTTTGATACCATAATTAGCTTATCACCAGTGTGAACGTAATGCTGGCTGTTCTAATTTTCAGGGATTTTGTACCACACTTGCAATTTGTGAGTGCCAACAATTACTTAGAAATCCACGAGCTATTTTTCAAGGTTGAAAAACTGGGAAAATATCTATAGTCCAGTTAAAAAGGATGGAATTTGTAAACTGATGTTCTCTGTATTTGTTCCAGATATGGAATATATACTCTTCTCATAGGTGTGATTTAAAAAAAAAAAAGATAGAACAGGATATATAAACAATGATAACTGCTTGATGCAAAATACCAATACGTCTTGAGCATATTAATAAAGTAAAAATAAAGATCTTATGTTATCTAATATACAAATAAAAATTGACATGCAAATATTATACAAAAATAGCAAAGAAATACTTACACAAAATATGTATTTATGTACAGACTTTTTTGACATCCAGTGCTTTACAAAGTTTGATAACACTAGAATGCCTCATCCCCTCTGCCCCTGACATAGGGAGGCAGTAATACTAAATAGCTCTGGTGTAGCATCTGCATTGCTCCCTTCCCCTGGAGGCTTTGCACTGGGAGGCTGTACAAGGTGTATTAGGCCTAGAGGCCCCCTGCAGGAGGCCTTGTGATCCTACCACACACACCCTTTCCCAGAAAGGAGCAGTAGAGAAGTCCTCCAGGCTGCCTAGAGTGGCTGCAGGGGAAGCAGCCAATGAGAGAGCTGCAGGGAGCAACCAATTTGGGCCAGGGAGAGCCATAATAAAGTTGCTGCACAAGTAGAGCCAGGTAGTTGCTGCCTGGAGCTGGAGGAGTGAGAACTGTGCTCCTGGTTGGTTGACTGACTGAAGGAGCAGCAGGACCATCGACAGGTCAATTGCTGGCAGGGACCAAGGGAGCTCCTGGCTGACTAAGTAAGGACTGAGCCCAGGAAGGGCTGCAGGAAGGCAGTGTCTCCAGTGAGCAAGCCCTGGGGATATGGCCCCATACTGGTGCTGGGACTATTTAAAGACTGAGCCTGGGGATGGGTACAGAGATACCAACAGAGGGGTCCTGGAACAGGCCCCTGGTGGACTGTATGCCCCAAAAGGGGTCTGTTCTGTTTCACATACAGACTGCGTGAGAGACTTGGCTGGAAGGCTAAGTCACTGAAAACCCTCCAACAGGGGTCATCACAAATAGAGACTGCAGGCACACACACTTGACTAGGGGGTGCTTGCAAGAAGGGCATGCCACCCTGTTACAGAAAGAAGAACAGGAGTACTTGTGGCACCTTAGAGACTAACAAATTTATTAGAGCATAAGCTTTCGTGGACTACAGCCCACTTCTTTGGAAGTGGGCTGTAGTCCACGAAAGCTTATGCTCTAATAAATTTGTTAGTCTCTAAGGTGCCACAGGTACTCCTGTTCTTCTTTTTGCGGATACAGACTAACACGGCTGTTACTCTGAAACCTGTTACAGAGGCAGTTTTAAACTGAAGCATCAGCAGCGGATGGTGCCTGGCAAATGTGTTGGATCAATTTGCAGCCATGCTGCCCTAGCCATGCCCCCTCTCTCTCCATAGTTGCCCAAATTTGAGATTTTGTTGGTGATGAGGATCCCCTAAAAGAAGATAAGTTGTTAAAAGTATGCACTGCAACCTTACTTCCATGTGTACATTCTACTGGGGCTGTAGGTTACATAAAGTCAGCATAACCTAGGGTGGAATCTAGCCCAGTGAAGATAAATTCTCCTCTCAGAACTTGCTTATAGTACAGTTTTTGGTGCTGTTGTAACTTGAGCTAATCAGTCGCCAGATAACTCAAGTTAACTAACGTGACTGTAAATTCTAGTACAGATTCTCAAAAAAGTTTGTTCCTAATAATGGTTCATGGCTTTGTGTACACTACAGTTCTTTAAATTGATTGTTCCAAGACACAAATGTTTGTGGAGTGTCCAGATTAGTGTATATACAAATGTGTTAGTTTACTAAAGTTAATTGGCAATCAATTATCTTGAGTTTAAAATCTCTAGAGTAGACATACCTCCTCAGAGTTAAGCCAGGTTGAACCACAGCTGAGAAAACATGTGTGTCTTGGAACAAACATTTGTGAGTTAGCTACAGAAGAGTTTACAATCTTATTTGTTAACTTGAGTTAATTGCGATCAGTTAGCTCAAGGTACAAGACCAAAAAATCTAGTATAGATATACGCTGAATTGTTCCAGTTAATGTACTTTCATTGGTGTAGCTTGTGAAGAATTTGTCCCAAGGCATATCATGGCCACAGTGGGTAGGTAGACTAGGAAAATTAACATTAACTTTCTGACTCAAACCAACAAAAGAAAAGAGGTACATAGTTAAGGCTCCCATTTTACCCAGAACTAAAATGGGTATTTACCCTAGGTGGCTATTTCAGACACTTCTGTTCAAGACCAGATTCTACTCTTTGATCCAGTTTGCACCGTGCATAAAGAAAATTGCTTGTGCCCTTGAACACGTGTGCCATGGCTGATTTCCTTGAGCTTATCTGGTGATAAGCACTACATTTGAGACTGAAATGTGATTAGTAGTTTGCAGTGCTGTCGATCCAACTCATACAATAAAGGGATAAATCCTACTATGGCTGGGGGGGGGGAACTGCCAGGCTTGCCCCCCCCTGTCAGCCAGGGCAAGATTCCTCATAATAGATTGAGGCAGTGGACTGTGGGAGCACTTAGACCAGGGGTGGGCAAACTTTTTGGGCTGAGGGCCACATCTGGGTGGGGAAATTGTATGCAAGGCCGGGGCAGGGAGTTGGGGTGCCTGAGGGAGTGCGGGGTGTGTGAGGGGGTGCGGTGTGCAGGAAGGGGTTCAGGGCAAGGGATTGGGGCAGAGGAGGGGTGCAGGGTGTATGAGGGGGATCAGGGAAGGGCTGTAGGAGGGGTGCAGACTGTGGGAGAAGGCTCAGGGCAGGGGGGTTGGGTGCAGGAGGGGTGCAGCAGGGGACACAGGGCAGGGGGTTGGGGTGAAGGAGGGGTGCGGGGTGCTGCAGGGGGCTCAGGGCAGGGGATTGGGGTGAAGGAGGGGTGCAGGGTGCTGCTGGGGGCTCAGGGCAGTGGGTTGGGGTGCACAGGGGTGCAGGGTTCAGCAGGGGGCTCAGGGCAGGGAGTTGGGGTTCAGGAGGGGTGTGAGGTACAGGCAGGGGGCTCAGGGCAGGGAGTTGGGGGGTGGGGTGCAGGCGGGGTTCGGGCTGCCGCCCAACGCCACTTACTTCAAGCAGCTCTGAGGTGGCAGCGGCGCACACCGGGGCCAGGGCAGACTCCCTGCATGCCTCCCCTATCCCCAGCCCCGCACCACTCTCAAAAGCGCTGTGGCCCGAGGGGGAGGCGGATGGCTCCGCGTATACTGCCCTTGCCGTGCCTCCAGGTACCTCCCCCGAAGCTCCCATTGGCCACGGTTCCCCGTTCCCAGCCAATGGGAGCTGCGAGGGGCGGTGCCTGGAGGCAACACACGGAGCCCTCAACTCCCCACCGACTGGGGTTGCAGGGTCGTGATGCCGGCGGCACTGCGGGCCGGATCCAAAGCCCTGAGGGGCTGGATCCAGCCCGCAGGCCGTAGTTTGCCCAACCTTGACTTAGACTGTGCTCGTACTGAAAAAGGCAGCTGTTTCTGCTGCTGCAGGATTGTGCTTGCTGCTGACCACAGCATATGTGCTAGCTAGCTGAAGAGCTAGTCATGACCGTTTAGCATGTTCATAGCACTCCCTTAGAGATGTGGTGGATGAGCTGGTGCAATTATTGGCCCTCTTTCATAGTGCCCTCTTGAGCACCGAGGAGAGATACTGGCTTGCTGGCTTTGTGGAGGAAGAGATTCCCTGGGCTCTTCGTTCCTTGTGCGCCAGACGGCAGGATTTTATTCACACAGTGCTGCAATGCCTCAGAGAAGTTTGCCAGCTAAAGTTGCTGTGGGAACCTCTCTTCAGATGTATGATCCGAAGGAAGAGACAGATAACATGATGCCACAAGTGGGGAATGCAGCAGGATGTTATGATACAGAAGCACAGAGTTTGCTGTTAGCAGCTGTGACCATTGGGGCTCCTGTTTCTAAGGAGAACTCAAGAGGAATAGTCATATCACTTATTCAGTAGCCTCTTTTACCATTTGGTTTAGTCTTCAGTTTACACTGTTTCATCAAGACCTTCCATTTGTACAGTGGGAAGTCTGCAAATGAAATCCTTGTCCTTTTGTTCAGGATCGGGTTTCTATTGGCTTAATCATGTTAGTGAGGTTCTTGTAGAGAGACAGGGAACAGAGACCTATTTAAATGCTCTCCATGAATGTAAAGGCAGAAACACATGCTACCATCAAGAGTCACTGGCTGAGCACATTAGGAAAGCAGACATGTGATTAGTTTTGCCCACCCCACTAGCAGCTGTCACAACACTCTCCAGTAGTTCCTACAACTGATTGAAGTAACTAGCCAATTTAAAGTGAAAACTAGGCACACATTGATAGCATGAGATTTTTCAGAATCTTTTTTTTCCAGGTACAGAGGCAGCATGGTCCAGTGGATCAAGCACTGGATTGGAAAAAAAGAACAGGAGTACTTGTGGCACCTTAGAGACTAACAAATTTATTAGAGCATAAGCTTTCGTGGGCTACAACCCACTTCTTCGGATGCATATCGGATGCTACCCTGAAACACTGGATTGGAAGTCAGCAGACCTGGATTCTGTTTCCATCTTTGCCAGTGATCTGCTGGATGACCTGGGGCAAGTCATTTTAATCTTTGTGCCTCAGTTTCCCCATCTGTAAAATGGGAATAATGATACTGACCTTCCTTTATAAAGCACTTTGAGATTTCCAGATGGAAAGATCTATATAAGAACCAAGTATTATTATTATTATTTTATTATTATTTATTATTATTGTCATGTACAGAAGGCTATTAAAGACTCATTAGTGACCAACCTGTGTACCCAAAATATTGCTTTAAATAGAAGATGCCATAGGACTGCAATTAATTATTCATATTTATCTAGCCTTCATAATGTAATAGGTCCATCACAAATACAGATAATATATGGTCACTGCTCCCTCGGGCTTACTGTTTAAGCTTAGACACCATATGTAACAAGGGGGGGAAGTCACAAACAAAGGGTAGGAGGATGGGAGATCAAGGGTTATAGCAGTGAAATGGGGTTACTTTTAGATTTGATATCAAAACTTCGTAACAATTTAATCTAAGAATCATGTTTCTAAAATGATTGCTATAATTTGTTTTTTGTGTGCAGTGTGGCCAATAGCTACACCATAGCCAATATTGAAGTTTCTCATGGTGCCTTCCGTTAGCTTTCTTTCCCAAAAGTGCTAATTACTTACATCTCCCATTAATGTCTGTAGTAGGATTGGTGGTTTCTCATTGCCCTTTAAAAATTAGGCCAGTAAGTATACCTTTCCCTTCCCGCCATAGTGCAGCACTGACTCTGGCAACACACGAGAGACCAGAATATTAACCCCTCTTCCAGAGTTCTGTAAATGTCCCAACTCCTTCATTCAAGTGAAGACTCTGAGAAGACAGTTCATTATTTCTTCCTCAAGGAATGCTCTCAATATGGTACTACAGTACTGAGACGGTGCAGAGTGTGTCCCTACGTGGTTGGGGAGGAGGGGAACGAGAGACTGGTGCAGTCAGCGAACCTTAGGAAAGGGGTGGAGAGAGAGAAAAAAGAGAAGGTAGGATTTTCACAAGCCACCTGAGTCCCATTTTCAAAGGTGATTTAGGCACTTAGGAGCCTAAGCCTCATGGGCTTTCAGTGCATAGCAAGCAAGGAGGAAGGTAGAGACTAGAAGGGAATGGCATAGTTCTGGTGAAGTCAAGCAGGGGAAAGAATGGAATATCCAGGCAGTGGGTGGTGGCTATGAAAATGCAGAGCAAGGGGAAGGAGAAAGCCAACCAGCACATTATTTGAAAGAAGCTGGTTGTACCACCCTCATTGTAATGCCATTAGTGAGAGTCAACAATGTTGTGTCATAGAGGGGTATTCTTGTACTAAGGGCAATTATGACAGGGTTTAATGTAGCCATAATCTATAGCTTAGTGACATTAGTGTGAATCAAAGAAAGAGGAGTGTTATAACAGGGAGCCCTATGCTGAGGTGGGTATGTGCTGTTCTGAAAGCACCCAGAACGCTTGCCCTTTTGCACAATGCTGTGCTAGGACTCAAAACTGACAGCTCTGATATGGTGTAATAATAAGTTTAGCTGTGCAGCTCCTGTCTTGTGACTTGAATGGAGTCATGTGCTCATCAGAGCATCCAGTTCCTCTCCACATCAAAACAGGCTGGCTGCTGCTGCCACTGAATCCCAGGGTATAGAGCACTGCTGCTGTCAATTTGCAGTGTTCAAAATAGCAGCCGTATTAAAAAAAACAAACCCCTGTGTGTTCCACCTTTAGTACTCTCTATCTATTGAGGCATTACTGGAGCATACCAGGAAGTGCTCTTTCATAAGGCATCACAAAAGCGCCTTTCATAAGGAATCTACGTGAACAAAGTAGATACAGTGATATCATAATGATTTATCCATGCACCCTCTTACTATGTTGGCAAAGGAAGAAATGGGGGAATATATAGTTAAATAAGCCTTACATGATCACTCAAGGGACCACGGTAGGGTTGCCAACTTTCTAATTGCACAAAACTGAACACCCTTGCCCTGCCCCTGCCCGAGGCCCCATCCCTTCTCTAAGGCCCCACTCCCACTCACTCCAGCCCCGCTCCTTCTGTCACTCGCTCTCCCCCACCCTCACTCACTTTCCCTTGGCTGGGCAGGGGATTGGAGAGCATGAGGGGGGAAGGCTCCGGCGGGGGGTGCGGGCTCTGCGGTGGGGCCAGGAATGAGGGGTTCAGGATGTGGGCTAGGGCTCTGGGGTGGGGCAGGGGGTTGGGGTATGGGAGGGGGTGCAGGCTCTGGCTGGGGGTGCAGGCTCTGGGGTGGGGCCAGGGATGAGGGGTTTTGGGTGCAGGACGGAGCCTTGGGCTGGGACAGAGGGCTTTGGAGTGCAGTAGGGGGCTCAGGGCTGGGGTGGGGGATTGGGGTGCAGGAGGGGGCTCAGGGCTGGGATAAGGGGTTGGGGTGCATGAGGGGGTGTGGGTTCTGGAAGGGAATTTGGGTGCAGGAGGCTGTTCCGACCTGGGGTAGAGGATTGGGGTGCGGGGGTCTGGGAGGGAGTCAGGGTGAGGGAGGGGGTTCCGACCTGGGATAGGTGTTGGGGTGCAGGTGGCAGTGTGGGGCCTGAGAAGGAGTTAAGGTGAGGAAGGGTGTTCCAACCTGGGGTAGGTGTTGGGGTGTGGGTGGCGGGGTCTGGGAAGGAGTTAGGGTGAGGAAGGGGGTTCCGACCTGGGGTTTGGGTGCGGGGTCTGGGAGGGAGTCAGCGTGTGGGAGGGGGTTCTGACCTGGGGTAGGAGGTTTGGGGTGTGGGCTCTGGATGGGTAGTGCTTACCTCGGGCAGCTCTCGGTTGGTGGCGCAGCAGGGCTAAGACAGGCTCCCTGCCTGCCCTTGCTCTGCACTGCTCCTCGAAGCGGCCGCCATGTCCGGCCCCTAGGTAGATGCGCAGTCAGGCTGCTCCGTGCGGTGCACACTGCCTGCACCCACACGTGCTACCCCTGCAGCTCCCATTGGACGTGGTTCCCAGCCAATGGGAGCTATGGAGCCAGCACTGGGGGCAGGGGCAGCACACAGAGCTTTCCTGATCACCCCTGCGCCTAGGGGCTGCAGGGACATGCTGGCCATTTCTGGGGAGCTTCGCAGAGCCAGGGCAGGCAGGGAGCCTGCCTTAGCCCTGCTGCACCGCCAACCGGACTTTTAACGGGCCGGTCAGCAGTGCTGACCAGAGCCACCAGAGTCCCTTTTTGACCAGGTGTTCTAGTCGAAAACTAGATGCCTCGCAACTCTAGACCACCGACATTCAGTTGCAAATGGATATGGTCCTCTAGCAGCCATGCAACAGAGCTACGTTCAATACCTTGGGTGATAGTGTAATGATCAGTGCATACAGCACCTCCACTAATATGTGGAGCTGTATCTTTATCTTCGTGTTGTCTTGTTTTAATATGTTGTTATTGGCTTGGTTTTGGGAGTGGGGGATGCCTAAGAGGAAGTTAAGCCCTGCCTGCGTATGTGTTGGAATTGTTACTTAATGTCCCAACAGAGCCTTTGATTTCTGTTATGGAGTATTACAATACACTGTGATGGTTTAAACATGGAAGGTTGCATAATAAGGGTGGTCTGTTGTACAGGCTTCACTGGACTGTATGTATACACACATACGGATGTTTAAATTTACTATGATTTTAAAATATCCAGTTAGTTTGTGGGCCCTCCATAATCAAAATAATTCATTATATAGCTATGCCTTCTTAAATGCTTTGGGCCAGATCTTCAGCTGCTGTAAATTGGGGTGGGGCCACCCAAATCGGAAGAGCTGTATCATTTGACACCAACTGTGGATGTGGCCCATGGTTTTTAGTGGCCTTTGCTTTAACATTTTGGAAAGTCACCAAGAATATAGGGAAGGATTTTGCTCAGCCTATAAAATTCAAATTCAAAGACATCAGAAGTGTGATCAGTGAGTGCTGGATTAAACTGTTAAAACAAAGGTCTATACTGTCTTCCTCAAGTGTGTAGGTCAAGATTAACGAGCTATAGAATGTACATAGTAAAACCTGTCATTACAAAAAGATAAAATAAAATAAAAAATCTGTGGTGACGACGCAGGAAAGGAAATAGAACGTTAGGTTTCTGGTAGCTAGAGATCTTCAAAAGCCTCAAGCAAAAAGCCTCTAGGAAAACTTTTTCTGGGGTTTTTATTTCTCTCCTTACTTTGTTTACAACACTTCTTAGTGGTTACATTCCTGCGCATAGAAACGCCAGGCAGTGTACATGCACATAAGATAACGAACCCATCTCTTGAGCGCGTGAACACCAGCTGCGAGGGTACAATCAAATCAGCCAAATAAGTTTCCCAAACACAAACGCTGGATTGAAGGTCACTCCTGCCTCGTAGCCATGGGAGCAGTTTGCCGCGCCCGTGGGCTGGCGATTCGGGAGCTATGCATTCCTACAAAAATCTCCCTGACTTTCCCAGGTGAGGATTCTAAGAGGTAGTACTAATGTACGTATCAGTGGAGTTGTGAGCATTTGGGATCCGTTTTTAAAGCTAGTAAGGCTCTATGGCAGGGGTCGGCAACCTTTCCGAAGTGCTGTGCCGAGTCTTCATTTATTCACTCTCAGTTAAGGTTTCGCGTGCCAGGAATACATGTTAACGTTTTTAGAAGGTCTCTTTCTATAAGTCTATAATATAGAACTAAACTATTGTTGTATGGAAAATAAATAAGGTTTTTAAACTGTTTAAGAAGTTTCATTTAAAATTAAATTAAAATGCAGAGCCCCCTGGACTGGTGGCCAGGGCCTGGGCAGAGTGAGTGCCACTGAAAATCAGCTCGCCTGCCGCCTTCGGCATGTGTGCCATAGGTTGCCTACCCCTGCTCTATGGCCTGATTCCAATCTCTGTCACACCTGACACTGAAACCAGTGGGGAAGCTACTCCAGATTTACACCTGTGTATGTTATTTCATTCAAATATTTTCTTCCTTTAGCCTTAGTTGGGGCAGTTAGTTCAATGTATGTTCTGGTAAGCAGCCGCTGCATGAGACTGAAGATATTTTGTTAGTTATCCCCATGACACTTCTGGACTTTATATCAAATGAGCTATAGAAAGTCTTACTACTCATGCTCACATTGTTATGTGGGGAAAACTCCCTTAAAATAATACAGTATTCTGCAGCAGTGGTCAAACATGGTAGGAACACCCATGTTTGGGGGATACAACATAATGCGGTCATATTTTGTTCATAAGGGCAGATTCAAGGGATCTCCTATGTTATTTCCCTGTAGATTCATCTCAGTATTTGAACTGAGTCTGTGCCTCATCAGAGTAATTAATCTTACTGAGCCATCAAGAAAACACACAATTCCAGATGGCTTTTCACAAATTCTTCAGCATCCTCGCTCCTCGTCCATTCCTCTCTTTGTTCTCCACTGCAGGCTACGCCACATCTATTCCTACTGACACATTCATCTAGTGTCCTGTAGTAATGTTCATTTTGAAATGTTAACCTCCACTATGTAAAGTAGTGGCAGTGGTGTAGAATAGTAGGTTTCTTTTGTTATCCCCAGCCACCAGTGGATTTCTTCACTTAGTGGAGGAACCTCACTGTGGTTCCCTTAACTGTTGCATAGAACAAGCTTTGATATGGATTTCCTTCATTTCTACCACCCTCTTGTTCCCACCCTGCTTTTGACATGGCACACATACTGAATATTATCCAAACATACCCTCTCCTGTGGTTTTCCTTTATTGCTATCTTAAATAACAAACACATCTCAACCTGAACTTCCTTCTGAGCTTGCCTATTCCTAGGGTTTCTCCCTGTAAGACCCACTGCACTGCCCCATGAGCATTCCTCCTGCCTTAGAGAGACTCTCAACCTGTTTATTCTCCCTGAGTTTGAGATGAGTCTCATCTGGTCTAATTCCTGGGATGAATCAGCAGAATATTTTTCTCTCTGCAAGATCCTAGAATCTGCTTCTATCCTACCAACTTCAAGTTTAAAAAAAATTGGATTACCGCAATTGACATTTAAATTAAATATTCTGAATTAAAAATAATTCACTCCTTTCTCTCAGGATAAACCTTTAACACAGATGTTCACAGAGAACTCAACAATTAAAAGTTTCTTATGTATGAATTCAAGTAAGACAAGACCATGTTCTTAAATATGACATTCGCTGATTGAATGTGAGATTCTGTAAAGACGTTAAAGAAAATCCCTTAGAATCACCTTTGTACTCTTCCAACTGCCTATTTATCTTCCAAAAAAACCAATGACCTACAGAAACATTGCTGCGTGTAGGTCATGGGACTGAAAGCACTTCAGAGGAATAGGAGCCACATGGCACAGTGCCATGTGCATTTAAATTGAATGCCTTGCAGAATGAGATATGGATAAGCATCTTGGCATAACACACCCACTTCTGTAAATTTACAGTTTGCACCAGCCAGCAATGCAAAAAGCAAAAAGAAGCAGAATCTACAGTTGAACAGAGAACGGACTCAATGGGCTATGAGACTATAGATGCGTTTGAAGGCGTCTACACATCCCACTCTAAGGTAAGACAATTTTCTGCCATTGCTGCTTATTACAGACCATCCAGTGTCCAATGCAGTGGTTCAGTCCTAGTAATTTGTAGCATATGATGAGCTTGTTAACCAGGCTAAATACAGATGAAAGAGGCCTGAGTTTTCAGAGGTCAGTGGCAGATGCAGACATTCAGATTCTCTGAAATTTAGGCTCTTACTATATGAAAGTAAAGTGCCTGCTAAAAAAGCCAATGTGTTTCTGTAAATATTCCCCAGCTGTGTACGTCTCCTTTATTTTTAGATACTTCATCTGCTAATAAGAGGTCCTTTCCTCAGCTGAGACAGTCTCAAAAAAAAAATTGTCTCAAAGCCTCCTGATGGGATTCAATATCTTTGAAACCCATACCTCATCGCAGGATATATTTCAAACAGGAGAGAACCATACCTCTAAACTGTCCCTTGTTATAGACCCAAATATACCTCACCCCCAACAAAATCATGGAATGATATTTCACTTTTATAATTGTAAATTATTGACACACAGGAAATCATAAACCCTGAAAGTATTTATAAATAGATGGCAAAGACAGTAAATTTCTTGTATTTTTGCTTTGAGCTACTAATACTTTGTCCTTCATTTTGGATCATTTCCTGCCCCAGGACATTGGATCTCTCATTTGGGTGTTTGCATAAAAGGTGTGGTAAGGTGGAGAGTTTTTTCAGTAGTGTCTCAATGTCTTGGTTCTTCTGGGTTTTACAAAGACAGATAACATCACTGTGGCATAGTTGTTGAGGGTAAGTGTAATTTTTGGCACCCTTTTAAACATTTTTACCATTTGGTTTCAGACTGAGAAATGTGTTAAATTGCCCAGAAGTTATTTAGGGAGCATAAGAACAGACTGCCTGCTGTTTGATGGACACCACAAGCATTCACATGTGAACTAAAACCTGGACAGCTGCTGCTAAATCAGTTCAGGGACCCATCGCCCTGACTGATAAAGATGTGATTTTAAAGGAAAGCTTTTTAGAAGGCTAGATTAAGGAATCTCAAATGGTGCAGCTCCAATTTAGAGATGTTCAAAATTGGTAAAACTCCTACAACATGTTTTGAAGGTTTGGACGATCTAGTTTCTCTGCAGAATATAATGACATCTCTATTTTCTACATTGAAACAATAACAGTTCATATTTCACAGCTCTATTTTCAAATTTTAAAGTAATCTTTCAATTAAATGACCTCATTTTGCTGGAAAATGAGACAATTTTTTAAGTGGAAATTCACAAAATATAGTCATTTTTTTCAATGAGAGGCCCCTTTTTTGGTTCATAATAAAGTAAAAATAAGTCTGATTATGACTGCTGTTTAGCCTTTCTCTGCAAATATTTTGCTCCTCTCTTGCGGCATTGTGTTACAGTGAATCAGGTGTGATTTATACGACATATGTAATGCAAAATAGAAAAAAAAAGCTGCAGATTGAATAATTTATTAGCTATTGCAACCATAAAACGAAGAGTAATTCACAAGTCAGAAATATACTGAGTTGTTGTTAAAACCCTTGATGATGCTTTTGCATATTTGATATCCTGTACATTTTCCCCCATCCCTTTTGGAACTCTAGATCCAAAAAGCTGAATAATGCCACCTTAGGGTTCTGCCAATCAGATATTTGTAAGTGGGATACTTTAATTACCAAGTAAGCAATTACTATCAGAAAGGTCAAACAAAGAACAGACATTTTATTTTAATCTTTTGGAAACTGTAGGCATAAGGCCAATTTGAAATGTAGACTCCTAATTTGTACCTACAAAATACCTATATGTATGGGCAGACAGGCACTTTACATGCACAAATGGGGACTTCTGCATTGTTACCGATTTTCATACACATCTACCTATTATGCATGCACAATTACCTGTTACCTATTATAGGCATAGCTTGAGCATGTGTGATTGTCAATTTGGACATATTCTATGTACTGTACAGTTTGTTCTCTTAAGTATTCATTTACTGGTACAGCAAAGCTAGAAAATGCTAGAGTTCTAAGGTTAAATATGATATACTTATGGAAGTGGAAGCAACTTGTCTCTCAAAAATAGGTGTGCATTCATTAGAAGTAAAGGAAAAAACTCTATTTAAGCAGTGTCTATAATGGTGTTTGCAATACTCTCGGCACATACATTTGTGCTTAGAATCTGAGCAGTTCAGAGGAAGCTGATCCAAAAGAAGAATCTTGTTTTCTGCATTTTCTGAAAGCTTGGTGTTTGAAGCTGTGGGGGGATTGGTCAGAGAGTGCACTACAAACCATGTAATTTCTCCTGGCATATGTCTTGCACAGTAAGTACGCAGGGCAAATGTTATTGCATTTTTAGTATGTGACATAAGTCAGAACATTTTCTCCATAATGCTTCCTACTTAATCTGAAGCAGCCAAACTGTCTTTTAGCCCTTTTGCTCCCTTATCCCCAGCAATGAGCTTTTGCAGTATGTTTCCCAGAACGGCTTGAAGCCAAAAGATGAGATAGCAACTAGCAATACAAGTTTTTCCCATTGCTACACAAGAACGTGTTAGAAGAAGAGTCATTAATTCTTCATGAGGCAAATCTTGAAATAGCCTCAGAAGCTAACCCTCCCAAAGCAGATATTATGGTACAGAAGTAACAACAAAGTCAACCGACAATATGGAATGTTAGCACTTACCACCATTTAACTACTACTAGTATTAGACATGTTGGTCACAACGTATTATGTTCAAAACGGAACAAACAAAAAGTGGTGCAGCTAGAGATCAGAGTCTTCACAATTAAAAAGAACACTGTTGTGGTTGTGATTTCTGATGTAAAGGACCTGTGGGTCGCCTTTACTTGGAATTGCTTTGTCACAACTAACTTTGCTTTTAATGTGGGTCTGAAAGAGGAATTGGGATTTTTCTCCTGAAGAGTAATGCACAGTTGATTGTTGCTATGTACAAAGACGTGAGGGATAGCTCAGTGGTTTGAACACTGGCCTGCTAAACCCAGGGTTGTGAGTTCAATCTTTGAGGGGGCCATTTAGGGATCTGGGGCAAAAATCTGTCTGGGGATTGGTCCTGCTTTGAGCAGAGGGTTGGACTAGATGACTTCCTGAGGTCCCTTCCAACCCTGATATTCTACCCAAATAGTATCTGAGATGCTGCAGATCTTTTCTGTCCTAGGAATAATGAAATACAGTAGTGCTTTACACACCATTCTGTAGTAACTGTAAATGCTGAAGTCAGAAGAGCTACAGTAATTTACACCAGCTGAGGATGGTGTAAAACTGGCCCTGAGTTTTTCATGGCAACCACTGTATTGGTATTCCATCTATTTAACAATATACATTTGAGCAAATGTGAAACTCATTCATACAGTGTTTGAGAAAAGTCTCATAGGTATATTTAAATGCATTCAAATGTGCTGGAAGAATCCACCATACAAGCAGAGGAGGCCTAGTGACATGATGATGCCTCATATGAGGGATAGAATTAATGAAGGAATTCATCCAAAAGGGCTATGGAGGAACCAGATGCCTGGTGCATAGTATAGAGTTTGTCCCCTCCAGTTTCCTGCCAGGTACACTGCCGAAATAGGTAGGTAGCTTTCCTGGCTTTTATCTTTGGTACTTATATGGCTCTCATTACCACAGTTTCTGAGCACCTCAGAATCTTTAATGAGTCATGGTCAAGAGGACAATTTCACAACTCCCTCTTGTGAGGTAGGGAAGTAGTGTTATCCGTGTTTCACAGATGGACACTGACACTTGCATAAGGTCATGCAAGAAGTCTGTGGCAGAGCAGAAATCTGAACCCCAATCTCCCGAGTGCCAGGCTAATACCCTAACAATTTGACCATCCTTCCTCTGTTTATCATAAAATCGTAGAGATCTTGAGAGGTCCTCTACTCCAGTCCCCTGCACTCATGGTAGGTAAGTATTATCTAAACCATCCCTGACAGATATTTGTCTAACCTGCTGTTAAAAATCTCCAATGATGGGGATTCCACAACCTCCCTAGGCAATTTATTCCAGTGTATAACAACCCTGACAATTAGGAAATTTTTCCTAATGTCCCAACCTAAACTGCCTTTGCTGCAATTTAAGCCCATACTTCTTGTCCTATCCTCAGAGGCTAAGGTGAACAATTTTTTCCCTTCCTCCTTGTAACTACCTTTTATGTACTTGAAAACTGTTATCATGTAACAGAGTTCTCCCCCCCCAGAGTTCTCTTCTCAAGACTAAACAAACCCAATTTTTTTCAATCTTCCCTCATAGGTCATGTTTTCTAGACCTTGAATCATGTTTGTTGCTCTTCTCTGGACTTTCTCCAATTTGTGGCACCCAGAACTGTACACAATACACCAGTTGAGACCTAATCAGCGCAGAGTAGAGTGGAAGAATTACTTCTCATGTATTTCTTGCAACACTCTGGTTAACACATCCCAGAATGATCTTTGCTATTTTGCAACAGTGTTACACTGTTGACTTATATTTAGCTTGTGATCCACTATAGACCCCCAGATCCCTTTCTACAGTACTCCTTCCTAGGCAGTCATTTCCCATTTTGTGTGTGTGCAACTGATTGTTCCTACCTAAATGGAGTACTTTGCAGTTGTCCTTAACGTTATGGAGTTATCCCATTAAGCACCTGTTTTTTATGTAGGAACTTAAAGTCCAGAACAATACTGTAGCTGAGAACATCCACAGTTATATTAGACATGATCATTTTTTATTTCATCTGAGGATTTAAACCCTCATATTTTAGGCTATAAGCTAACCACTAACAGACAGGAATTAGGAAGGAACTTCCCATATGGAGTGAGAATTCCTTAATTGGTAAAATGTATGTGAACATTAATTAACTTTAAAGATGACATTAGTCAGTAGGGGTTCTTTTTCATTTTTATTTGTTTTAAGGAAGAAATTCTCTTTTTTGCAGTACTCTGTATGACAGTGTACCTAACGTGCTTCTGTAATAATACTATTTTAAAACATATTCCTATATGCATTTAGAAAATAGTGTATTCAGTCCTTAGTTTGTATCAGAATAAGAATGATAGTACCAGTCTTGAATATTGAATTAATACCATGATGGTAATGAGTTGATCTACTGCAGAATGGACTAGCCATACAATAGTTTGATTCAATTAAATTAAGGATCAATCCATTCAATTTTCATCCATGAATTTCTTGATCATATATAAATCAAATAGGAGGGTCACATTTTGTTCCAAGTAGTTGCCATTTGGGAGGAGGAAATGGAAATAGATGTGCTGCAAGTGGGATAGGGTAGTAGTTCAGCAGTGATTGCTAGTTTCAGACAAAGTTCATCTCATTACAAAGGAAAGATCAGAATGAACTTTTCAACTCTGCTAATCTGTCTGCACAGGTGAGCTGTAGCTGAAACAGAATCACCATGTCCTATTCCTTTCCCTATAGATGAAGAGCCTCTTAAAGGGATTCTGTCAGTGTAAAAATCACATGTAATTAGTAAAGACATTTGCTTACAACATCTTAGATTGCTAAAAATGAATTTTTTAAAAACATCACATTTGTCACTGTTTCTGCTTTCTTAACTATTTGTTTTTATTCTGTTAATATTCTTTCCCCCTTTCTTTTATACACATTCAAAAGGATGCTGACAGCTTAGATTTGGCTGCAAATATAAATTGTGTTAAATAAATAAATAAATAAAAAAGGTTTTATAAAGCCTAAGGCCAATCAAAACATTTCCCCATTTAAAAAAAAACAAGTAAACACTTTCATTCAGTGCTCAAAAACCAAACAGTGCAGTGCTAAGAACCCCAAAGGGAGACTAACTATAAACCAGGCCTGCACAACTTGTAAAGCAGCGAGGGCCATATGACTCCAAAGAAAACAGCTGAGGGCCAAACCCGCCCCCATCCCAGCGCCACCGAAACACACACCCCCCCAACCGCCCCGAAACACAACACACACCCCCAGCGCAGCCCGCCCCGCGGAAACAAACTCTCCTTCCCCAGCGCTGCCCTGCCGAAACAGCTGTGGGCTGAAAAGGAAGGTCGGGGGGGGGGAGGGGTGATACTTTATTAAGAATGTTTCAATTAAAGCAAACAATTTTTTAAATTATTTTAATTATTTTTATGAATCATGGAAAAATGAAAAACACCTGCTCTGTTGAAAGAAAACATTTGTATTTTTCATAATTACTTTGCAAATTTAATGAGAGATATTACATCTCCAACACACAAACACAGGGGCCATAGGGAGCCCTGGGGGGGCAGTTTGATGGGGAGGGGGAAGGTCCCTGGACCAGGGAAGGGGGCAGCAGTTGGGGCAGGGCAGGTGCAACACACACACGTCTCCCCTGGGGATTTCCTGGCTGCCCACGGACAGTTCAACACCCCCCCCATCACTACGGAGGCCGCCCTGGGAGCAACCAGCGCAGTAGCCACCCCACCCCCAACTGAATGGGAGGGTTTGAGGGGGGTCTCGGCCCAGTCCCCCCACCCCCAGAGCTGCGGCTCGAGCCCAGGCTGGGCACCCCTCCCCTCGCTCAGCACTTACCGGCTCTGCCTCGTGCCCAGCGCTTCCCGCCTCAGCAGGCCCCGGAAGTGACGCACCCACTGTACGCCAGGCGGGGGGAGCAGGAGACGGAGACACGTGCGCTTCTGGCTGTTAGGGCGGTTGGAGCGCGGCACGGTGAAGTGGGGCCCCACCCCGGGCAGCGGGCAAACCCAGGGCCGGTGCAAGGATATTTTGCGCCCTAGGTGAAACTTACACCTTGCGCCCCCCCTCCTCCCACCGCACATAGGTTCATTGAGGGGCAAATCCCAACAAGCCTTTATAGACCCCACGGGCCAGCCTGCTCAGGGGCCAGCCGTGCCCAGGGGCTGCTCCCCTGACCAGGTTCCCCCTCTCCGCCCCCTGAACTCCCCTGGAGGGTGCACAGGCCCCCTGTGAGCCCTCCCCACCCCACCCCGGCAGCCCCCGCCCCGAGTCCACTCACTGGCTTTGCCAGTCTTGGGCCGCTGCAGCAGCTCGGCAGGGAGGAGCCGCCTTCTGGAGGCACCAGAGAGCCAGAGCGTCGGCGGTGCAGGGGGGCAGCCACCCTGCAAAGGCGGCGGCACGGCTAGTGGGGAGCAGCCACGCCCCCCTCCCCTCCTGACCAGGCTGCGGCCTGGAGTGTCCCCCCCAGGGGGGCTCCTGCAGGCTGCAGCAGATGCATGTGGTCGGCGGCCCCCATGTGCCCCCTGGCTGCCCCCTCGCCGCGCTCAGGCTCTGCGGCTCCCGGGAGTGTGAGCCGCCAGGGCACGGGGGCACACCAGGCCGCAGCCTGGGCAGGAGGTGCGGCTGTTTCCCGCTAGCGGTGCTGCCTCGTTTGCAGGGCTGCTGCCCCCATGTGCCGTGCTGGCTCCACCATGGCTGGGGCTCACCGCCCCTGCAAGTCAACGCTCTGGCTCTCTGGTGCCTCCAGAAGGCAGCTCCTCCCTGCCAAGCCAGGGCACCACTTTTTTAGGGTTACCATATTTCAACAATCAAAAAAGAGGATGGGGGGAGAGCCCCACCCAAGCCCCGCCCCCATCCACTCCCTCCCACTTCCCACCCCCCTCAGGAACCCAACCCCCCCTGCTCCTTGTCACCTGACTGCCCCCTCCTGAGACCCCCCCCACCCTCCCCCCTACCTGTCCTCTGGCTGCCCCAACCTTGTCCACACCCCCGCCCCCAAACAGACCCCCGGGACTCCCACGCCCCATCCAACCACTCCCCACCCCCTGACAGCCCCCCGCAGAACTCCCGACCCATCCAACCCTTCTCCTGCTCCCTGACTGCCCCCCGGGACTCCCCTTACCACCAGGCCGCTCCAGCCGCTGGCTCCACGTGGAGCAAAACCAAACAAGCCGCCGAGCACCCTGCCCCTCCCCTGCAGAGTGCTGTGACGCGATGCTGAGGGGGAGGGGAGGAGCGGGGGAGGGACTCCGCCTGCTGGAGGCCAATGGGAGCAGCTAAATCAGGCCCAGGCGCCCAATCAGCCGTGCCGCACTCTGTGTGAGGGGAAGGGAGAGGAGGGAGGAAAAATCCCAGACAGTTGCACCGGCCCTGGGCAAACCCGACAGCCACACCCCACCACTTGCCCGCGGGCTGCATGTTGTGCAGATCTGCTATAAACTCAAGTGCAGCAAATGTAATTGATTTTCATTGTCCAAGCTGAGAGAAATACAAGAGGTATAATAAATATATTAAAATATTATAATAAAATCATATTAAAATATTATCTTTTGTTAATCACAGAAGCATGTTATGCTCAGTTTGGACAGTGAAAATCAGCATCATCTGATGCACTTTAGTTTACTCAGTCCAACTTTGGGGTTTTTAGTGCTACAGTGAAGTTATTGAACACTGAGTAAAAGTGTTTGCTTGTTTTAAAGAAAAGTGGAGACAGATTTTGATTGGCCTTAGGTTTTATAAAAGCTTGTTTTAATGCAGTTTCGTTTAGGGGCCAAGTTTAAGTCCCCAGCATCCCTTCAAATGCATATAAAAGAAAGGGGAATAGAATAAATTAAATATAAATTTATCAGAAAAAGCAACATAGTATTTCCATCAACAGATATTCAAAAATCATGCGCCAAGCCCCACAAAAACATGAAAGGAAAAAGATGTTGGATTCTTTTTATTGCCTTCTGCTTTCTTAGCTTCTAGATCACACTTAGGTCATATTTGCAAGTTTTTCTTCACAGCCATGATGACTAGAACCTTACTTCTGTTCTGCCTTCAATCTGTAAACAATTCTGGCTATGTATAGCCAGTCTGTCCCACTTTCACTTCCTGTCAATCATAAGAGTGGGGAAAAAAGGGCTTGTCTAAAGGGTGGTGCAATATGGGGATGTGAATTACAGAAAGCTTTAGTGTGTTGCAGTCTAACTGTTCAGTGTAGACCTCAATGAAATGAACCAAAAGTTTGCTTATTTGAAACGGAACTACATTAATGTGAACTAGGTACCTTTTAGTTTGCGCCAGCATCTACATGGGGCAGTTACAGCAAACACATTAGCGCACTCTACAATTCACATTCCCATAATCTGGATTGCAATGTCATATAGACAAGCCTAAAATTCATTTTGCATTTATAATAATATGGATAATACAAATACAAATTTAAAAAAGCCTCCTTAGATCGGTGTGAGGTTATTTTGATGGAATGTTTCACCATATGTCAGGTTTCAGAGTAGCAGCCGTGTTAGTCTGTATTCGCAAAAAGAACAGGAGTACTTGTGTCCACGAAAGCTTATGCTCTAATAAATTTGTTAGTCTCTAAGGTGCCACAAGTACTCCTGTTCTTTTTTCACCATATGTCGTACATTAAAAATAAACATGTGCTTCATGGCTGGTGGTTTTGAACATCATATTGAACAGTGTGTTTGCCTTTTTCATGGTAATACTTATTCCAACTCAACTCCATCCCCTGCTAACAGCAATGACAGCAGAAACTTCTCTTTTTCTCTGTCCTTTTCCAACTAAATGTTTCCGCTAAAGCTCTACCCAATCCTCCTTGCCTGAATTCTCCCCCTCTTTCCCCCATGCATGCAAACATGACTATTATACTAATTTGTTTCACTAAGGGGAATATTCTTTCCATTTCTGGACTTTCCAATATTATGCCTCTGCTGAAGTTTTTGGGGTGCATATACATTTCCTTCTAGTGATGTGTTTACCTATTGCCATATTCATTTAATGATTTTCTCTATGTCCCTTATTTGAGTTTGTTCATATTTCCTTTGCTTTTGTTCCTTATCCCATACATTCTACCATCTCCCTCCTCATGCTTCTCTTAGGAGCAGCAAATTTCTGATCTGTTTTCTTGATTATCTCAGAATTCTATTGCTGATGTTTTGTGCTGGTTCTAGATCTTCCTCTGTGGGTTGGACTAGAAGAATATTCTTTCACATGATTCATTTTGCCTTGTAGTGTGGCTGAAATATAGGGACCCCAGTTCAGTTAATTAACAGTCCCACTCCAGAATGAATGACAGAGAAGTGTGGTCTGAGCATGAAGTTAGGCGTTAGGAGCTTCTGTCTTCTAATCCCAGATCCATCACTGACTTTGTGGCCTTAGATCATTTGTGAGCCTCAGTTTCCCCATTAGTAAAATAGAGAACACTTATCATTTGCCTTTTTGGTAGGGGAAGGGGGTGGAAACGGATGGGGGGGGTTGTATGCATGTATTTGTGAAAACGCTGTGAAGATAAAAAGTGGTGAATATTGGTATTATGTGGCTGCAGTCCAGTGAACTATACAGTCCACTGATGAGTCTGATTACACATCGTAGTGAGCTCTCAGTGATGTACACATTTAATGTCTTAACTCCACACAGCCCTAATTCTTCATTTCTTCTACTTGGCTTTTATAATGTACAGGCTATTCTAAGATGATGTCATAGTCATAGATTCATAGATTCTAGGACTGGAAGGGACCTCGAGAGGTCATCGAGTCCAGTCCCCTGCCCACATGGCAGGACCAAATACTGTCTAGACCATCCCGGATAGACATTTATCTAACCTACTCTTAAATATCCCCAGAGATGGAGATTCCACAGCCTCCCTAGGCAATTTATTCCAGTGTTTAACCACTCTGACAGTTAGGAACTTTTTCCTAATGTCCAACCTAGACCTCCCTTGCTGCAGTTTAAGCCCATTGCTTCTTTTCTATCCTTAGAGGCTAAGGTGAACAAGTTTTCTCCCTCCTCCTTATGACACCCTTTTGGATACCTGAAAACTGCTATCATGTCCCCTCTCAGTCTTCTCTTTGCCAAACTAAACAAACCCAATTCTTTCAGCCTTCCTTCATAGGTCATGTTCTCAAGACCTTTAATCATTCTTGTTGCTCTTCTCTGGACCCTCTCCAATTTCTCCACATCTTTCTTGAAATGCGGTGCCCAGAACTGGACACAATACTCCAGCTGAGGCCTAACCAGAGCAGAGTAGAGTGGAAGAATGACTTCTCGTGTCTTGCTCACAACACACCTGTTAATACATCCCAGGATCATGTTTGCTTTTTTTGCAACAGCATCACACTGTTGACTCATATTTAGCTTGTGGTCCACTATAACCCCTAGATCCCTTTCTGCCATACTCCTTCCTAGACAATCTCTTCCCATTCTGTATGTGTGAAACTGATTTTTC
Source organism: Malaclemys terrapin pileata (assembly GCF_027887155.1). Taxonomy (NCBI): domain Eukaryota; kingdom Metazoa; phylum Chordata; order Testudines; family Emydidae; genus Malaclemys; species Malaclemys terrapin. Next base: position 208,353,443 of record NC_071506.1, on the reverse strand, counting down.
CTTCCTAAGTGGAGCACTTTGCATTTGTCTTTGTTAAACTTCATCCTGTTTAACTCAGACCATTTCTCCAATTTGTCCAGATCATTTTGAATTATGACCCTGTCCTCCAAAGCAGTTGCAATCCCTCCCAGTTTGGTATCATCCGCAAACTTAATAAGTGTACTTTCTATGCCAATATCTAAGTCGTTAATGAAGATATTGAACAGAGCCGGTCCCAAAACAGACCCCTGCCGTACCCCACTTGTTATGCACCCACTTTATAGTAGCCCCATCTAAATTGTATTTGCCTAGTTTATTGATAAGAATATCATGCGAGACCGTATCAAATGCCTTACTAAAGTCTAGGTATACCACATCCACAGCTTCTCCCTTATCCACAAGACTGATTATCCTATCAAAGAAAGCTATCAGATTGGTTTGACACAATTTGTTCTTTACAAATCCTGCTGGCTATTCCCTATCACCTTACCACCTTCCAAGTGTTTGCAGATGATTTCCTTAATTACTTGCTCCATTATCTTCCCTGGCACAGAAGTTAAACTAACTGGTCTGTAGTTTCCTGGGTTGTTTTTATTTCCCTTTTTATAGATGGGCACTATATTTGCCCTTTTCCAGTCTTCTGGAATCTCTTCCGTCTCCCATGATTTTCCAAAGATAATAGCTAGAGGTTCAGATACCTCCTCTATTAGCTCCTTGAGTATTCTAGGATGCATTTCATCAGACCCTGGTGACTTGCAGACATCTAACTTTTCTAAGTGATTTTTAACTTGTTCTTTTTTTATTTTATCCGCTAAACCTACCCCCTTCCCATTAGCATTCATTATGTTAGGCATTCCTTCAGACTTATAGATTCATAGATTCACAGATTATAGGACTGGAAGGGACCTCGAGAGGTCATCGAGTCCAGTCCCCTGCCCGCATGGCAGGACCAAATACTGCCTAGACCATCCCTAATAGACATTTATCTAACCTACTCTTAAATATCTCCAGAGACGGAGATTCCACAACCTCCCTAGGCAATTTGTTCCAGTGTTTAACCACCCTGACAGTTAGGAACTTTTTCCTAATGTCCAACCTAGACCTCCCTTGCTGCAGTTTAAACCCATTGTTTCTGGTTCTATCCTTAGAGGCTAAGGTGAACAAGTTCTCTCCCTCCTCCTTATGACACCCTTTTAGATACCTGAAAACTGCTATCATGTCCCCTCTCAGTCTTCTCTTTTCCAAACTAAACAAACCCAGTTCTTTCAGCCTTCCTTCATAGGTCATGTTCTCAAGACCTTTAATCATTCTTGTCGCTCTTCTTTGGACCCTTTCCAATTTCTCCACATCTTTTTTAAAATGCGGCGCCCAGAACTGGACACAATACTCCAGCTGAGGCCTAACCAGAGCAGAGTAGAGCGGAAGAATGACTTCTCGTGTCTTGCTCACAACACACCTGTTAATGCACCCCAGAATCATGTTTGCTTTTTTTGCAACAGCATCACACTGTTGACTCATATTTAGCTTGTGGTCCACTATAACCCCTAGATCCCTTTCTGCCGTACTCCTTCCTAGACAGTCTTTTCCCATTCTGTATGTGTGAAATTGATTTTTCCTTCCTAAGTGGAGCACTTTGCATTTGTCTTTGTTAAACTTCATCCTGTTTAACTCAGACCATTTCTCCAATTTGTCCAGATCATTTTGAATTATGACCCTGTCCTCCAAAGTAGTTGCAATCCCTCCCAGTTTGGTATCATCCGCAAACTCAATAAGCGTACTTTCTATGCCAATATCTAAGTCGTTGATGAAGATATTGAACAGAGCCGGTCCCAAAACAGACCCCTGCGGTACCCCACTCGTTACGCCTTTCCAGCAGGATTGGGAACCATTAATAACAACTCTCGGAGTACGGTTATCCAGCCAGTTATGCACCCACCTTATAGTAGCCCCATCTAATTTGTATTTGCCTAGTTTATCGATAAGAATATCATGCGAGACCGTATCAAATGCCTTACTAAAGTCTAGGTATACCACATCCACAGCTTCACCCTTATCCACAAGGCTCGTTATCCTATCAAAGAAAGCTATCAGATTGGTTTGACATGATTTGTTCTTCACAAATCCATGCTGGCTATTCCCTATCACCTTACCACCTTCCAAGTGTTTGCAGATGATTTCCTTAATTACTTGCTCCATTATCTTCCCTGGCACAGAAGTTAAACTAACTGGTCTGTAGTTACCTGGGTTGTTTTTATTTCCCTTTTTATAGATGGGCACTATATTTGCCCTTTTCCAGTCTTCTGGAATCTCTCCCGTCTCCCATGACTTTCCAAAGATAATAGCTAGAGGCTCAGATACCTCCTCTATTAGCTCCTTGAGTATTCTAGGATGCATTTCATCAGGCCCGGGTGACTTGCAGGCATCTAACTTTTCTACGTGATTTTTAACTTGTTCTTTTTTTATTTTATCCGCTAAACCTACCCCCTTCCCATTAGCATTCACTATGTTAGGCATTCCTTCAGACTTCTCGGTGAAGACCGAAACAAAGAAGTCATTAAGCATCTCTGCCATTTCCAAGTTTCCTGTTACTGTTTCTCCCTCTTCACTAAGCAGTGGGCCTACCCTGTCTTTGGTCTTCCTCTTGCTTCTAATGTATTGATAAAAAGTCTTCTTTTTTCCTTTTATTCCCGTAGCTAGTTTGAGCTCATTTTGTGCCTTTGTCTTTCTAATCTTGCCCCTGCATTCCTGTGTTGTTTGCCTATATTCATCCTTTGTAATCTGTCCTAGTTTCCATTTTTTATATGACTCCTTTTTATTTTTTAGATCGTGCAAGATCTCGTGGTTAAGCCAAGGTGGTCTTTTGCCACATTTTCTATCTTTCCTAACCAGCGGAATAGCTTGCTTTTGGGCCCTTAATAGTGTCCCTTTGAAAAACTGCCAACTCTCCTCAGTTGTTTTTCCCCTCAGTCTTGATTCCCATGGGACCTTACCTATCAGCTCTCTGAGCTTATCAAAATCTGCCTTCCTGAAATCCATTGTCTCTATTTTGCTGTTCTCCCTTCTACCCTTCCTTAGAATTGCAAACTCTATGATTTCATGATCACTTTCACCCAGGCTGCCTTCTACTTTCACATTCTCAACGAGTTCCTCCCTATTTGTTAAAATCAAGTCTAGAACAGCTTCCCCCCTAGTAGCTTTTTCAACCTTCTGAAATAAAAAGTTGTCTCCAATGCAGTCCAAGAATTTGTTGGATAGTCTGTTCCCCGCTGTGTTATTTTCCCAACATATATCCGGATAGTTGAAGTCCCCCATCACCACCAAATCTTGGGCTTTGGATGATTTTGTTAGTTGCTTGAAAAAAGCCTCATCCACCTCTTCCACCTGGTTAGGTGGCCTGTAGTAGACGCCTAGCATGACATCTCCCTTGTTTTTTGCCCCTTTAAGCCTAACCCAGAGACTCTCAACACTTCCGTCTCCTATGTCCATCTCTACCTCAGTCCAAGTGTGTACATTTTTAATATATAAGGCAACACCTCCTCCCTTTTTCCCCTGTCTATCCTTCCTGAGCAAGCTGTACCCATCCACACCAACATTCCAATCATGTGTATTATCCCACCAAGTTTCAGTGATGCCAACAATGTCATAGTTGTATTTATTTATTAGCACTTCCAGTTCTTCCTGCTTATTCCCCATATTTCTTGCATTTGTATATAGGCATCTAAGATACTGGTTTGATCTTTCCTCCCAGTTTTGTCCTGACTCTCCTTTCTCTCTGCCAATATAGCCCACACTCCCTCTTGTTTCCGACTCATTTCCCCGGTCTCCATGTTCCCCACTTACCTGTGGGCTTTGGTCACCTGTCCCCGTCGAACCTAGTTTAAAGCCCTCCTCACTAGGTTAGCCAGTCTGTGTCCGAACAGGGTCTTTCCTCTCCTCGAAAGGTGAACGCCATCTCTGCCTAGCAGTCCTTCCTCGAATAGCGTCCCGTGGTCTAGGAAGCCAAAGCCCTCCTGGCGACACCATCTTTGCAGCCAGGCATTCACCTCCATGATGCATCTGTCTCTGCCCGGGCCCCTACCTTTGACAGGAAGAATTGAAGAGAATACCACCTGCACTCCAAACTCCTTCACCCGTACTCCCAGAGCCCTGTAGTCACTCTTGATCCGCTCAGTGTCACACCGTGCAGTATCATTTGTGCCCACATGGATGAGTAGCATGGGGTAGTAGTCAGAGGGCCGGATAATCCTCGACAATGCCTCCGTAACGTCTCGGATACGGGCCCCCGGCAGGCAGCATACCTCCCGAGATGAAATGTCAGGGCGACAGATGGGCGCCTCCGTCCCCCTCAGCAGAGAGTCTCCGACCACCACTACCCTACGTTTCCTATTCGCAGTGGTGGCAGCAGACTTTCCAGCCTTAGGGGTACGAGGCTTCTCCTCCTTTACTGTAGGGAGTGATTCCTTCTTTCCTGTATCAAGAAGAGCATAACGGTTACCTATAACCACGGCAGGAGGGTTCGGAGCAAGGGTGGAGCACTGCCTGCTGCCAGAAGTAATCAGCTGCCAGTGTCCACCCTGAGCCATCTCCTCCTCCACCAGTGGTGTATCAGCAGTCCTGTGTACTGGGACAGCTACCTCAGCTGTCTCCACATGGACACTGTCGAGGAATTGCTCGTGGATACGGATGCTCCTCAACCTAGCCACCTCCTCCTGTAGCTCTCCCACCTGCTGCCTGAGAGATTCCACCAGCAGGCACCTCTCACATTGGATGGTCCCCCCAGCCTGGATATCAGTAAGTGGAAATTGCAAGTTACAGTCTTTGCAAAACCACACCAGGATCTGGGTAGAGGCATCCATGCTTAGGCACTCTGTTTGGCTACAGGCACAGGTGGAGGAGACAGTAGCAGTGCTGGCACAGGTGTTGCGGGTCTTCCTAACCATCGTAAGCCTCCCTCTGTCAAACTCCAGTCTGCAGCCCCCTGTCAGCTGAAAGGGTTGTTTAAGCAAAAAGTTAGAATGTAGTTGCTTTATAGGTATTAAGGGGAATCAAGAGAAAACAGATGGAACCGGCAAGGGACCCTCGCCCCCTTCCTGCTCTCCTTCCAAACTCCCTCGCGAAACTCCCTGTTAGCAGCACGGTGACTTCTCGGTGAAGACCGAAACAAAGAAGTCATTAAGCATCTCTGCCATTTCCAAGTTTCCTGTTACTATTTCTCCCTCTTCACTGAGCAGTGGGCCTACCCTGTCTTTGGTCTTCCTCTTGCTTCTAATGTAGTGATAAAAAGTCTTCTTGTTTCCCTTTATTCCTGTAGCTAGTTTGAGCTCATTTTGTGCCTTTGCCTTTCTAATCTTGCCCCTGCATTCCTGTGTTGTTTGCCTATATTCATCCTTTGTAATCAGTCCTAGTTTCCATTTTTTATATGACTCCTTTTTATTTTTTAGATCATGCAAGATCTCGTGGTTAAGCCAAGGTGGTCTTTTGCCACATTTTCTATCTTTCCTAACCAGCGGAATAGTTTGCTTTTGGGCCCTTAATAGTGTCCCTTTGAAAAACTGCCAACTCTCCTCAGTTGTTTTTCCCCTCAGTCTTGATTCCCATGGGACCTTACCTATCAGTTCTCTGAGCTTACCAAAATCCGCCTTCCTGAAATCCATTGTCTCTATTTTGCTGTTCTCCCTTCTACCCTTCCTTAGAATTGCAAACTCTATGATTTCATGATCACTTTCACCCAAGCTGCCTTCTACTTCCAAATTCTCAACTAGTTCCTCCCTATTTGTTAAAATCAAGTCTAGAACTGCTTCCCCCCTAGTAGCTTTTTCAACCTTCTGAAATAAAAAGTTGTCTGCAATGCAGTCCAAGAATTTGTTGGATAGTCTGTGCCCCGCTGTGTTATTTTCCCAACATATATTTGGATAGTTGAAGTCCCCCCATCACCACCAAATCTAGGGCTTTGGATGATTTTGTTAGTTGTTTAAAAAAAGCTCATCCACCTCTTCCACCTGGTTAGGTGGCCTGTAGTAGACTCCTAGCATGACATCTCCCTTATTTTTTACCCCTTTTAGCCTAACCCAGAGACTCTCAACACTTCCGTCTCCTATGTCCATCTCCACCTCAGTCCAAGTGTGTACATTTTTAATATATAAGGCAACACCTCCTCCCTTTTTCCCCGTCTATCCTTCCTGAGCAAGCTGTACCCATCCACACCAACATTTCAATCATGTGTATTATCCCACCAAGTTTCAGTGATGCCAACAATATCATAGTTGTATTTATTTATTAGCACTTCCAGGTCTTCCTGCTTATTACCCATACTTGTCGCATTTGTATATAGGCACCTAAGATACTGGTTTGATCTTGCCTTCCAGTTTTGTCCTGACCCTCCTTTCTCTCTGCCAATATAGCCCACACTCCCTCTCGTTTCCGACCCATCTCCCAGGTCTCCATGTTCCCCACTTACCTGTGGACTTTGCTCACCTGTCACCGTAGAACCTAGTTTGTTTTTGTTTAGTGATGTTCAGATCTGGCTCTGCCCTTCTTGTGAATGCCCTGAGTAGAATAGCATCCTTTCGGTTCCATTTCTGGATCTCAGCTGCTGAGCTTAATCAAATTTTGTAGGTCAGGTGTATTGTATAAATTTCAGGTGGTTCAGCTGCTCTGCATTTTGTTGCTGAGTCTTCTTTTTTTCTTTCCATCTCAATTTCCAGAAGAGATTTGTTTTGTTTTTTAGCTAAGCAGAGACTAACTTCAGAGAGATGAAGTCACCTTGTACCGTTTCTCTCTCTGCTTTGGTCTATTGGGTTTCCCTGTATAAACATATGGTGGAAGTCTCATTTGTGTGTAGAGTTCTCATTAAGTGACCTGTACTTACCTCTGCAGGGGTTTTAGAGTTATTGTTTTTCTTTAACTTGAAAGCTGTCTTGCCCACCAGAGTAGGCTTTGTTCATGCTTTCCAGCTATAAATTTAAGCCTGTTGAAAAGCATCTCAGTGGAATGATAGTTTTCTTGGTAGCTAAAATCCTGTAATATCATCTACTTATTGCCCAATTCTAATACAAATAGCAATAAATAATAGTAATAACTCTGGGTTTGATCGTGGAAAGGGTAGGTGTTTTTCAGCATGAGCCGTCTAAAGTCTCTGAACTGTTCCTTCTCAAATCTGTTTAGAAACAGAAAATAACATATTTCTCAATTCACTAGGATTTTCCTTTCCTCAGCTATATCTCATCTTTAGATTTTAACCATATTTCCCCATCACGCATATTTGTCATTCTTGTCTTGCTCTCATGTTCTCCTCGCCAGAGCTTGACATCTACTTTTTCAGGCTGACAAAATTCTTCTGTCCTCTTATTGCACTTTTCTAGGTTAATTTTAGCTGTCTGCGTACTGGTGATCAGCGTGGCTTTATCCAGCTTTATCTTAAGCTGGATCTTACATCTGTCTGTCCTATGGTCACTTCATCTCTTGAACTGGTTGTGCCCTGTAAAGAACTGGAAATCCCCTGCCTTTCTGTTACAAGAAAGACAAGAAAATTTTGCACGCCGCAAGTTAGCTTTTTTTCCTTATCTACTTATAGATCAAAGGAATACAGATGATCTCTCTCAGCCTTTTCACTGTGAGCAAATTCTATCAGCTTCTCTCTTCTGTTGTGCTTAATTCCTATTCTAAAGGAGTTTGTGGTATTGCTGTCTTTTCTTGCACATTTAGCTAGGTAATCATATATGATAATATTACAGTAAATTATTCATGCTCTTCACACATACTCATATGGGTGACATCCCAATGCGACAGTAACCTTAATGGCTTTTTTTTTTCTCCTAGGGATCTTCTGAAGCCCTGAGGAGCTTCAATTTTCTCCCCAATTTAACTCCATTCCTCTTAAGGCTCATCATCCAAAACACCTCACTTCCACGCTTGTAGAAGTGAAGGGGACTCCTTTCCCAGCCTACTAATTCAGCAGATGGAGATGAGACTGTTGGCTAATTCAAGTCACTCTTTTCCTGCAAGAGGCTGAGAACTCATAGGGCCAAATTTACTTCTGAATAAGTGCACAACTCCATTTAAAGTACTGTAGCCTCAAAAACAAGAGACCAGGAACAGAGAGTGAACAAAAGTGCCTCCGTCCCATTCACATACACATGCCAGTGCTACTCACGTGGCAGTGAAGAACGCTACCACAAGATTGTCCACACAATAGTGATTTTCACTTTGGCATGTTCTCTTCATAGTTGTGATAGTTTGTCTCATGACGTCTTTCTTGCAAAAACAGAGAACATAAGAAGGGCCATACTGGGTCAGACCAAAGGTCCATCAAGCCCAGTATCCTGTCCTCTGACAGTGGCCAATGGCAGGTGTCCCAAAGGGAATGAACAGACAGGTTATCATCAAGTGATCCATGCCCTGTCACCCAATCCCAGCTTCTGGCAAACAGAGGCTAGGGACACCATTCCTGCCCATCCTGGCTAACAGCCGATGATGGACCTATCTTCCATGAATCTATCTAGCTCCCTTTTGAACCCTGCTATAGTATTGGCCTTCACAACACACTCTGGCAAGGAGTTCCAGAGGTTGATAGTGCATTGCGTGAAAAATACTTTCTTGTGTTTGTTTTAAACCTGCTACCTATTAATTTCATTTGGTGGCCCCTGGTTCTTGTATTATGAGAAGGAGTAAATAACACTTCCTTATTTACTTTCTCCATACGACTCATGATTTTATAGACCTCTATCATATCCCCCTTTAGGCGCCTCTTTTCCAAGCTGAAAAGTCCCAATCTTATTAATCTCTCCTCATACGGAAGCCGTTCTATACCCCTAATCATTTTAGTTGCCCTTTTCTGAACCTTTTCCAATTCCAATATGTCTTTTTTGAGATGGAGTGACCACATCTGCAAGCAGTATTCAAGGTGTGGGCATATCATGGATTTATATAGAGGCAATAAGATATTTTCTGTCTTATTATCTATCCCTTTCTTGATGATTCCCAACATTCTGTTCGCTTTTTTGACTGCCGCTGCACATTGAGTGGATGATTTCAGAGAACTATCCACAATGACTCCAAGATCTCTTTCTTGAGTGGTAACAGCTAATTTAGACCCCATCATTGTATATGTTGTGACAGACCCAGACCAGTGGGGTACAGGAGGCTGGTAGAGGGCAAATATACTGGTCACTGGATGAGTAGTTTTCTGTTCCCTGAGTGACCAGAGCAGGGGCTGCACTAGAGTAATCAGGAACCTGCTAGAACCAGTTAAGGCAGGCAGGCTAATTAGGACACCTGGAGCCAATTAAGAAGAAGCTTCTAGAATCAATTAAGGCAGGCTAATCAGGGCACCTGGGTTTTTAAAAGGAGTTCACCCCAGTTTGGGGTGGGAGTGTGAGAAGCTGGGAGCAAGAGGTGCAAGGAGCTGAGAGGGTGTGCTGCTGCTGCTGGAGGACTGAGGAGCACAAGCGTTATCAGACACCAGGAGGAAGGTCCTGTGGTGAGAATAAGGAAGGTGTTTGGAGGAGGCCATGGGGAAGTAGCCCAGGGAGTTGTAGCTGTCATGCAGCTGTTACAGGAGGCACTATAGACAGCTGCAGTCCACAGGGCCCTGGGCTGGAACCTGGAGTAGAAGGGCGGGCCCGGGTTCCCCCCCAAACCTCCCAATTGACCTGGACTGTGGACTTCTTCCAGAGGGGAAGGTCTCTGGGCTGTTCCCCAACCCACATGGTGAATCTCTGAGGCAAGAAAATTCGCCAATAAGCGCAGGACCCACCAAGATAGAGGAGGAACTTTGTCACAATGCATAGTTAGGATTATGTTTTCCAATGTGCATTACATTGCATTTATCAACATTAAATTTCAGAGGGTTCAGTCTCAGACTGTTAGACGGGGAACATAAAGCATTGGTTTTGGTTTATAGCCAGCAGCTGTTATAACATGTCCCCTTTATTTTTCTTCCTGCATAAGGCTGTCCTGGGGGGAAACAAAGTATTTCTATACTGTTTTACAAAGAGCTAGACGGTGGCTGGCTTATGCACAAATGAAGAAGGCATAAAGAGTCTTCACCTCCCCTTCCCTGCCATAGATGAGCTGGCCACATTTGTAGGTGGGTTTTTTCCCCAAGTACAGGAACATAAAATCATAGAACTGGAAGGGACCTTGAGAGATCATCTAGTCCAGTCCCCTGCACTCATGGCAGGACAAAGTATTATCTAGACCGTCCCTGACAGGTGTTTGTCTAACTTGCTCTTAATTGCCAATGATGGAGATTCCACAACCTCCCTGGACAATTTATTTCAGTGCTTAACCACTCTGACAGTTAGGAAGTTTTTCTTAATGTCCAACCTAAACCTCCCTTGCTGCAATTTAAGCCCATTGCTTCTTGGGCCTATCCTCAGAGGTTAAGGAGAACAATTTTTCTCCATCCTCCTTGTAACATCCCCCTTTTGTGTACTTGAAAACTGTTATTATGTCCCCTCTGTCTTCCCTTTTCCAGACTCAACAAATCCAATTTTCTCAATCTTCCCTCATAGGACATATTTTCTAGACCTTGAATCATGTTTGTTACCCTTCTCTGGACTCTCTCCATTTTATCCACATCTTTCTTGAAATGTGGTACCCAGAACTGGACACAATACTCCAGTTGAGGCCTGATCAGCGCAGAGTAGAGCAGAATAATTACTTCTCATGTCTTGTTTACAACACTCCTGCTAATACATCCCAGAATGTTTCCTTTTTTTTTAACAGTGTTACACTGACTCATTTAGCTTGTGATCCATTATGACCCCCAGATCCCCTTCTGCAGTACTCCGTCCTAGAAAGTCATTTCCCATTTTGTATGTGTGCAACTGATTGTTCCTTCCTAAGTGTAGAGTACTTTGCATTTGTCCTTATTGAATTTCATCCTATTTACTTAAGACCATTTCTCCAATTTGTCCAGATCATTTTGAATTTTAATCCTATCCTCCAAAACACTTGCAACCTCTCCCAGCTTGGTATCATCCGCAAACTTATAAGTGTACTCTCTATGCCATTATCTAAATCATTGATGAAGATATTGAACAGAACCGGACCCAGAACTGATCCCTGCAGGACCCCACTCGTTATGCCCTTCCAGCTTGACTGTGAACCACTGAAAACGACTCTCTGGGAATGGTTTTCCAACCAGTTATGCACCCACCTTATAATAGCTCCATCTAGGTTGTTTTTCCCTATATTGTTTGAGACAGTCATGCAAGACAGTATCAAAAGCCTTAGTAAAGTCAAGATATACCATATCTACCATTTCCCCCCCATCCACAAGGTTTGTTACCCTGTCCAAAAAAAAAAGGGGGGGGCAATTAGATTGGTTTGATACCATTTGTTCTTGACAAGTAATGGTCAGCATGGATTTATCACCTTATTATCTTCCAGGTGTTTGCAAATTGATTTCTTAATTATTTGCTACATTATCTTTCTGGTTACTGAAGTTAAGGTGACTGGTCTGTAATTCCCCAGGTTGTCCTTATTTCCCTTTTTATAAATTGGCACTCTATTTATTTACCCTTTTCAAGTCCTCTGGAATCAATCCCATTTTTCATCACTTTTCAAAGATAATTGCTAATGGCTCAGATATCTCCTCAGTCAGCTCCTTGATGGACTTCATTAGGCCATGGTGATTTGAAGACATCTAACTCATCTAACTAATTTTTAACTTGTTCTTTCTCTATTTTAGCCTCTGATCCTAATTCATTTTCACTGGCATCTACTGTTAGATGTCCAATTGCTACTAATCTTTTTGGTGAAAACTGAAACAGTCATTTAGCCCTTCTGCCATTTTCACATTTTCTCTTATTGCTTCCCCCAACATTGAGTAACAGGCCTAGATCAAACATGGTACCCACTGCCACTCCTTGGGCACAAACCACCCCAAGGAGTGAGGACACGGCCTCAGCATCTTTCTGCGTAGACCAACAGAGCTCTGGCCATGGAGGGGAGCTTCTGCCACCCTCTCCTACAGGATAGCACAGCAGCTGTATTCGCCAGGAACTGCAGGAAGCCGCCCTGCACTGTCCCCAAAGTGGGACTCTGTCTAAGGGGCAGAGTCTGGCCCAAAGTATGTGTTGTTGAAAAGGGACTGACGGCATTTTAGAGAAAGTTATAAAAATATTTTCCCAAGGGAAATCTCTGTACTGTAGCAAAAGTTCATTTATAAAAGTCAGAAGTTCTTTACTATGAATGATTGTGGTTTAATGGTTAAAACATTGGATTGGAGTCGATGGGAAGACTGGGTTCTGTTCCTGGTGTTGCCACAGGTTTCCTGTTTAGTCTAGGACAAGTCACTAAGGGTATGTCTATACTGCAATTAAACACTCACACCTGGCCTGTATCAGCTGATTTGGACTCATGGGACACAGGCTCTGGGTTTGTAAAACTGCAGTGTAAACACCCAGACTCCATCTGGAGCCTGGGTTCTGGGCCCATCCCCCCTCAGTCAATATAATAATAATAATTCGCTATCTCACAACTCAAGTGTGCTTGTGAAGTGCTTCGACATTTTCAGATGGTGCTACAGCATAGAGGTGCACAGCATTTGAATTCAGAAGTAATGGGTGTTTTTATCAAAGTTTAGAAAGAAAATAATTGGATATTTGCCAAACAACTTGTTTAGTTTCAAATACAGTGGGCTACAATATACCAAATAACCAGTAGGACTCCCTAGAATTATATTTTCATATTTGGCTACCAGTAGTGGCACTTATTCATGTTTAAAAGAACAGGCAATTTTGTAAATTGGCAATTCATTATTGTGCACATATGGCCATGGATAAAATCTGATAGCACAGCCATTAGCGCCCAGAATAAGGCTCTGGTGTGGTAGCTCAGAAGAGACCCAGGGAAGGCATTAGAAGGGGGAAAGAAGATAATTTTCATACTCTTGCAAGTAGCATAAGTTCTTAATCATTCTCTAAGATAATATCCTGAAATCTGACATGGATAACTACCTATTGGGGGTTTAACAAACTCTAATTTAAAAAGTTTTTATGTATAGAGAGTATAACTCACTGAAGTATTGCAAGAATAGTAGCTATGAAACCTATTCATTGCTTTTTTCAGTGTTTTCATCCTCAGTTTAACTTCCCATTGTAATATATCACCTTCATTGTCATGCATGAGGCTATTCCCTTTCTGATGTAAAATGCATTAGTGATTTCTACCATGTGCTCCAGATCTTTGGTATCTAGGGGCTAATTTGCTTTTATTCTGCAAAGTACCAGCAATAGTTAATGCTTTGCAGGTATGATTTAATATTTTGCACTTACACCTGTAGTTCTAGATTCTTAGTGTTTTATATGCATTAATTATACCTCCTAATATCCCTTAGAAGCAGATTCTGCTACCCCCTGACTTTAAAAGGGGGTTACCTTCTCACACTTCTTATCAAACTGTCTGTACTGGGCTATCTTGATTATCATTTCAAAAGTTTTTTTTTCTCTTACTTAATTGGCCTCTCAGAGTTGGTAAGACAACTCCCACCTGTTCATGCTCTCTGTATGTGTATGTATATATATCTCCTCAATATATGTTCCACTCTATATGCATCTGAAGAAGTGGGCTGTAGTCCACGAAAGCTTATGCTCTAATAAATTTGTTAGTCTTTAAGGCCTTGTCTTCACTTACCGGAGGGTCCGGTGGCACGCAATCGATGTTCTGGGATCGATTTATCGCGTCTGGTTAAGACGCGATAAATCGATCCCGGATCGATCCCGGAAGTGCTCGCAGTCGGCGCCGGTACTCCAGCTCGCCGAGAGGAGTACGTGGCATCGACGGGGGGAGCCTTCCTGCCGCGTCTGGACCGCGGTAAGTTTGGACTAAGGTACTTCGAATTCAGCTACGTTATTAACGTAGCTGAATTTGCGTACCTTAGTCCGAAGTAGGGACTTAGTGGGGACCAGGCCTAAGGTGCCACAAGTACTCCTGTTCTTCTTACTCCTTGAGTAGCTCCACTGAAATGAATGTGGCTGTTTGTAACTTAAGATGCTACTCAGCATGAGCAAGGATGGCAGAGTCTGGCCTTAACACATGTTCAGATGTCCTGCCCAAGGTCTTATAGGCACAGCCAGAAATAGATTTCAGGAGTCTTGGTTCCCAATATTGTGCTGTAACCAATAGAGACACGCCGTCTCTGTAGAGGCCTTTCTGTGTGTCACCTTGACTCCACACGTGAGACTAGTGGTCCCCCCCCCCCCTTTTGCTTCCTGGAGGCAATTCTTTGCTCCAAAATCAATTTTTAAATAAAATGTAACTTGAATAATCTGCCACAGCTGCTTCTTAAGATTTAGATTTACTATATTGAACTGTAACTTAAGTCAGTTGAATTTACTGGCTGCTTGCTTCATGCCAGGGAACATTCAAGCTTTTTTTTTTTTATGGAACGCCATTACCAATGTGGAAGTTGTATTATTTATTAGAGGTGTTTCGAAAACTTCAACAAAACACAGAAACAAAACTTTTCATTGTCCCCTCTGCACCCTGTTTTCCATCCGTCTCTGTTATTTATAGAGATGGTAGAAACTAGCCTGCTCCATCCTAATCAAACCTGACAAAGTCCCAATTTAGCATCTGAAGTAATGGGGACTATTCTGTCAGCCCTAATGCAGACTCCTATTCCAGTGTTATAAATATAACAAAATATGAGAAATGTGAGCACCAAAGGACTGCTCGAGCTGATTTGATGCCACCAATGCTGTGATTGTCTTTAGCCTACAACCCAATAATCTTGTAAATTGGATAAAAGTCAAAAGCAATCCATCACATCTCATTCTGCCACTGCACTCTCTTATCTAGTACTGCAACTAGCTTCACAGGTGGGAGGGAATCATTTGGATCTTGCTGTTAACAATGTAGTGTGGCGAGCAAACCAGTCAATGAATGATCAGCATATCTTTGATGCATTTTCACTTCCCATGGGAGGGCTACCAGACTCTCTTGTCTCGTAGGACAAATGGATGAATATCTACTGCCTTGCTATGACATCACTACCACCAGAAATGATGACATTATGAGCCATCAGAAGTACAAACAGCAAAACCAACCAAGCCCATAGAGTTGGTGCAGGGATACAGCACCTCTGCATAGATGTCTGTGGTCTCCTGAGGATTCCTGGAGATCCACCAGGTTTGGGAATGGCTCCCATAGCATCTCCTTTATATTGAAACTTGTCCTTTCATAGAATGACATGGTGGCATCTCAGAGATTTTCTCCTGCTTCTGCAGGCTTTCCCATAGGAGGGATAACCTGGTCCATAGCTAACACAATGTAGCAGCAATGTAATAATGAATTTAAGAATTTAAGAATTTATTTGCAGAAAACAAATAAAATCGTACTTTTTTTGAAAGAACACTATCCAATGCTTCCTGAAATCAGCAGTCGCCTTTCCATTGACTTTATGGGGCATTGGGTCAGGCAGTAAATCCTGCTTGGTTTATTCTTGTAATTGACTTAAATTAAATTAATCAGATGAATAAGACAAGGCATGATTTGATACCAAGAAAAAATAATATAATTACACTGTATGGCCCTACTAATGCCTTTGATGTGATCTCTTAAGTAAACAATCCTTTTTTGTACATGATATTTGTACTCATCTAAACAAAAGTGTTAACCACAATTATGGAACTGCCTAGGATACAATTCTAATCTGAGACCTGCCATGGAATCTGCTGTCCGTCTAGAACTGGGGGTATGGACCCCTCAGGGGGTCACGAGGTTATTACATGGGGGGTTGCGAGCTGCCAGCCTCCACCCCAAACCCCACTTTGCCTCCAGCATTTATAATGGTGTTAAATATGTATAAAAGTGTTTTTAATTTAAAAGGGGGGTCACACACTCAGGCTTGCTATGTGAAAGGGGTCACCAGTACAAAAGTTTGAGAACCACTGATCTAGAAAAAGCTGCTTTCTTCCTGTTAACTAGGAAACTAATGAATAACTGTGGGCCATATTCTGCCACCCTCACTCAGTGCCTGAAAGCAGTGGGACTACACACAGAGTAAAGTACTACGCAGCATGAGTACATGTGGCAGATTCTAGCCCTGTGCTATTGAAATTCTTAGTTTTAATTCACAATCCTCTTTTGTTCAACTCATTCAATCTGAATTATCCTTCTGTTACTACATTCTCCTTCTGTTGTCAACTAACGTAGTGCGGCTCACAACATTGTTTTGCTTTGCCCAAGCTCAGAATCTGCAGTTATTTTTCATGCCATTGCATCAGTCTTATCTTAGCATCTTTTTTTCTCTGATGAATACAAAAACCTCTCCTAACATCTAGCTTCTTTGTAGAGTATTTCCCAAACCCTTCTGATATAGTTTTTTTTCTTTACATTATGATCTGCTGTTTCTTGTATTGTAAAATCTATAATGATCCATTTAGTGACATCAGGTATAAATAAAGGAAGAGTCTGCCTCAGCCCTTCTTCCTCCCACCATAGCGTCTCTCCTCAGCTACTCACACTCATACCTACCTGGGCAGCATTCTGAAATGACAGACAGGCACGTGCGCACACACACACACTTACTTAATAAATCTTATTCCAAAGTTGTTTGTTAATAGCAAAGCTCCAAAAAGGTCTGGTAAAGTATGAGATTATCTGACAACTCATTATGGATGAACCTCTGATACCCATACTCCAGCTTAGTGAGCCCTTGTTTTCTATAGATCTTTCTATACAGTATATTCAAATTATTCTGTTCTTATAATGTTGAAATCAGAGAGAGAGAAGCCACAGATACCTTAATGCATCACCATGCCAATGCAGGATTGTTCCCTATAGTATACGTCCTGTTGCTTTGTCCAGTCCACTTTTAAATTACTCAAGAGGCACAGCATCTACAATTTCCTATATATAGAGTTCAAATTCTTAGCTGAAGCGATTTTCATTAAATGGACTGCCCTTTGTTGCAGTAAGGAGTTTCTCAGTGCTGTAGAATAACCTGTTGCATTGATAAAGAAATTAATCCTCATATCTTTCATAATAATGGTGCTATTCATAAACTATTATGACCTACCATGTGCAAGATGAAGCAAAGGCACAACAGCAGGTGCAGTTAAAAATGAGAGCAGAGGCATTGCTTCCAGGTAGTCATATTTGCTTGCTAAAGAAAGCAGGGCAACACACTCCTTACTGTACTGACCAGCAGAGCTGAGCATATTGAGGGGGAAGCATACGCTGTTAGTCCTTTTTAAAGAACGGCAGAGCTATCACTTCAGCATGTACCCCACCACAGGAGTTCTGCCTTGAGCCAGCAAGAATTCTTTTTGGGGTTTCCAGTGCAGTGGAGCACCTCCCATTCTCCTTGTAGGCTGTATTTCATAACTGCATGCTGCTAGTGTTCCAATCTCCTGTGGGAAAAAAAAACCCAGGGGTGAGTAGAATCTCAGCCAGGAGAAAAGGGGCGTGGGTGCGGTTTTTCCTTTTCCCCTTTTCCTATTAGGGAAATGGCAGTGTTCCAAAAACATAATTATTAAACTCCCTGTAATCCAGAGAGAGGGTTTAACTGAGCGATGATCTGAAATGCCAATCCTTCCCTGTATATAACTTAATCTACAGAGATAAAATGACAATCCAATCTAGTCATACAAAGCTCTCTTAATGCAGGTAAAACTACTCTCTCTCTCCCCCTCCCCCCCACTCCTCTTTCCCACAGTCCACTAACCTTAAGTCTTTTACTAAACATTTAATTGTTTAAGATTTATCTAGATTACTTTGTATTCTGTTTACTTTACTTTCCCCAAACTACAATTGTAATCTCTTCCAGAAATAATCTTCCATGTATAATTGTTATGAAGAAGCTACAGCTTGACTCAGATGTTTCTGTTCTCTCCCTTCATTTAACCAAGCAAAACATATTAATGAACTATAAATTACAGCTGCACAAATTCACATCAGCGCATAAACGAGCTAGCACAAGTGATTACTGCAGTCTGCTAAATCCATGCTTTATTCTGTTTGAACTGCACCTCTATCCACCATGCTTTATTCTTCCTTTCCCTGCTGCAACCAGAGCGATTGCCCTATCCCGTATCTTTTCTCCTAAGGGGAGGGGGGAAACATTTTAAAAACTTGTGATTGAGAAAGAGGAAACAGAAATAGACCTGTTAGTGTGAATTCCCATCCCTTCGTTAAAAAATTGTGCTAACACAAGTACTTTAGTCAGTGAATAAAGAACGTGGGGGAAGAGAGGAGAAGTTGGAATCTTCCAGCACTTGAGTGTTGGTTAGGGCAGGGGGTTGGGAGCCAGAATTACTGAGTTCTGTTCAACTGACTACCTGTGTGACCTGGGGCAAGTTAGTTACTCTCTTTATACCTCCCATGTGGCCATCAGTTAAATGGATATAAATATTACCCTTTTTAGCAATTGTGTTATGATGGTTATTTGCAAAATGTTTTGACATCATTGAATTGAAGATGTGATATAAATGCAATGTGGTGCAGTTGCTGGGATGGAACATAAAATCTTACCATTGTAGAAGCACTGGAAGAAACACCCTGGAAACCTTTGAAGTGTATTAACTCTACAAAATCTATTTAATCTTTCACTAGGCAGTTACTTCTTGGACTTGGTAGGAAACAAAGTACTATGTGCAGCCTCTTGCATATTTTTTAGCTACTTGCTTTCTTAAATCCCCCATCTTTTGAATTTAGGCTTCATAAACATTTGATTTCCCCTCTAGAACCTCTGCACCAGCTCCTCAGCTTGTGTAAGTCAGTGAGTGATGCAAATGTACATTAGCGAAAGATCTAGCCCAACACCCTGAAGAACTTGGGAAACCAAGTGCTGCTGCATAGATAGTCCCCATAACAGCTTTTTCCTGTACATAGGGTGACCAGATGTCCTGATTTGATAGGGACAGTCCCGATTTTTGGGTCTTTTTCTTATATAGGCTCCTATTACCCCCGCACCTCCTGTCCTGATTTTTCACACTTGCTGTCTGGTCACTGTACCTGTACATCCACTTCCCCTTCCATCTACTGCTCATCAATCCAGTTTACAAATCCCTCCATCCTCCTTCACTTTTAAACTCTTTGCAAGTCACAATGATGAATGTTAATACAGTCTTGGAAACCATGCCATATAACAACCTCTCTAATATTATGCTACCCATCACCCCTTTCTCATCATCTTGCTTTTTATTTCCTTTCTCAATATCTTATTCTGTTTCCATCTCCATCCCTTGTCTTCCAGTTTATTCACCTCCTTAAATTTCAACATGGCCTTTGTGACAATAGTGTTCAGCTGGTGAGGAAAGCATGAAGGGAAATAGTTCTCTTATGCATATTTGCTGTGTGATGCGGAGAGATATCTATTGCTGTGTTTCAGTGGTGAGGCGTGCAAGAGGTAACAGATGGTGCAAATGGTGAGCTGAAGGTACAAGGGAGCAATGTTTCTTTAACTACAGTAATAATGCTGGCAACAAGTTACTTGAAAGGGGGAAGACGTTTGGGAAGCCAGCAGAGAGGTCAGGAGCAACTTGAAGACAGACCAAAAATCAATAGTGGAACAGTCAGTTCAAGGAGTTCATTTTAGTCAACTCATTCTCCAGACCCATTTGTGTTTCATCCACTTGGGGTGTCTTGCTTCCAAACCTGTTTTGCAAATTCTTTGGAGCAGGGACTGTCTTTTTATTACCTGTTCATACAATCGAGGGTACAAATAAGAGCTAATGGGGTGGGGGAATGTAAAGGGGGAACACAGCTCTACTCCTCTGTGGAAAGTCTCTTTAACCACTGTGTACAGCCATCTAGTGCAATGGGGTACTCGATTGCAGTCTCTAGGTGCTCTTGGGATGCAATCGTTTTTATTTATGTGTAACGTGATGCTTCTGGAGAGGTTGTTGGCAGCAGGGATAGAGAACCACACTGCATAAGCATGGGGTCACACACTCCCCTGGCTGGGGTAGCTCATTCTGAGCTTTAGAGGTTTCACTCTGCTGAAATCCCCGTACGGGCCACCTTTTATGATGTGGCATGCCAGGATGTGTTGTCAGTAGTGCGGATTGAACCTGTGGATCTAAAAGCAGGAGTGTCAGTGCCTGAGCTAAAAGACTCTCACATTTGTTAGTCAAAGGCTGTGACTGCTATATGGACTGTGCACTGCAGAGGGATGGAGAGCCACACTGTGTAAGCATGGGTTACATAACTGTAATGAAGAATTAGATACCAGGACAGGAAACAACTGGACAATTGGAGTGTGATGGGGTGTGTACCCCACACTTGCCCTGCTGAAAGAGTTAATGCAGACTGAGAAGGGAGCTAATTAATCCAACAGGTCACAGCAGAGAGGGTCAGGTGGTTAAGCAATCCCCTGATTGAAAGATGAAGCCTAGCTGAGGAGGAAAAGCCAGGCTTGGGCTATAAAGGCAGGAAATCGGCAGCTGTGAAAAGCTGCAATTGCTCCCAGGGAGAAGTGTTTGGAGGTTACAGGGATCCCAGAGTTACCAAGCGGGAGTTAGGAGACTGGCCAATCCTGTGGGGGGAGTGCTAGAGGTAGGAGAGGGCTTGGAGAAAGGCAGTAAGGTCTAGAAGGGAATAAGCCTTGATTGCTTGTTAGAGGGTCCCTGAGTTGGGACCCAGAGTAGAGGACAGGCCCAGGTTCCCCTGCCAGCCACTGAGGGAGTGGCACTAGGAGGCAGTGAATAGGAAGACTGCCTGAGTCTGTTTGTGGAAGAGACTTCCCCTCTGCCCCCCAGAAGGGGAAACCCACAGGTAGTGACCTGGCTGGAGTGCTGAGTCATGAAGAGGCAGCAACCACAGGAAGGGGCATTGACCTTGCAAAGCTAATCCCCAGAATGGCCAGGAGGCGGTGCCATCCTAGCGGTGAGTGGGGCACCTTGTTGCAGGCAGGCAGAGAGAGAGAGAGAGAGACTCTGACTGACTTGTCAGCCCAGGGCTTGAAGGAGATCAGAGACACCACAATATAAGAACCGAACAGGTGTTATCTGAACACGTGGTGTTTGTTCTCTCACCCTCTTCCCCGGGGGGCAAAGCGTGTGCAGTGGAGTGTCTTGGGTGTTTTTTTAATAAATATAACATGTTGTGTTTATATTTTTACCTGGGTGTCACAGGGTGTGCCTCCCTGTAGGGCCCACTCCTGACCTAGTGTGGTGCTGCAGACACTCCCTGACTCAGTTTCCCCTCTTAGGGCTCCTTAAGAACTACACGCAGTCCAAAAGGTGTAAGACAAAATTTCCCTGCTGCAGTTATAACTTATTAAAGCCAAATATTGAAATAAAGTCTCTCCCCTTGAGCCCAAGACTTGCACAGCTCTCTTCTTTGGTCTGTGGGAGCTCCTCTCCCAAGAGAGTTTCTCTCTGTGAATGCCACCCTCCAGCTGAGCTATGATGACTTCTTATTAGGCTCATGTGCTCATTATTCAATTAGCTGCCTTGAAGGACTCAATCTCCTTATAAATTAGCTCCTCACTGGTAGCCTGGGCCTACACTTCCCCTAAAGGATCCAGCAACCCTCTGACACTGAGCTTAGTATTTCAGATCAGAGTGTGAAGGGAAAAGGATTGATGAGTATTTAGTTTTGATCCAACATTATGTAAACATGATGGCTTGTGATATTAACTGTCACTGGTTCTTTGCTGATAAAGGCGCTTTCAAAACTTTCAGACGGGATCATGTGAAGCTTCTCTGATGCTTGTCGACTAAAAGAGTGGTCCAGGCAAGTTGAGATAGGTAAGTTCACAACAGTCAAGTGTCTGAGTCTCTCACACAGGGTACAAGTATCTTCCACTGGCCTCAATGACAATTGTTCGTATTATGCAATGGGAGAACGCAGACCCAGGGGAGCACAAGAAAAGGATCCAAGTTCATAGCTGCAAAATATTTGCTGTTAATTCCTGATCACTGTTTGGGTTATCAATACTATTACCTAATAATCAGTGAGCTATAATGGGCCAGGTCCTCAGGTATATCAGCTTCAATGAAGCCGGTGGAGCTACACCAGTTTACACCAGCTGAGGATCTAGCCCACCATCAACAAACAACATGTAGGTACTTCTGAGGCTTCTGCAAAAGGACAAGAGCAGAGTAGCCTGACATTTCATAAAGAAACAGGACAGTTCGTGGCTTCAGGTTTAGTAGGCAACCTGAAACTTGGCCTGGATTTGTGAACTTCTTTGCAGACAGTGGTGGATTTTGAGTGAAGTGCCTCTCCCCCACAAGTTCTAGGGAGGGATTCATAATTTTACATTGAAATAATGGGGGGGGAGGGGGAGAGGAGGACTCAATCCAAAAGACAGCAAAACGTGGCTGCTTTTTTGCATGAATTTGGCTCTATGCAAACAAACCTCAGCCATCGTTGTTGGTTGTTTATTGTTAAAGCTGGTTTAAAAAAGAAAAAAAAGGGGGGGAGGAGTTCCATGAAAAATGTTTTCCAACTTTTTTAATCTCAAAATTTGCAATTTTATTAATTTCAAAATTTGAAACATTTTAACCAGATCCACTAATTGATTAACTGTGAGTACCTCAAAATGTGGTCAGAGCCTCAAAAAACCAACAAAACAAAAAACAGTAAAGACCCCAGACCTTGTCCTGAAGAACTTGCAAAGTAAACTTGATGTGATGGACTGTGGCTCCATCACATCAGATGGAGGAAAGATGAGGAAAGGAGAGATAAGGTGACAGTAATATCAAATGGATGCATAGTTGGGCACGTTGATCTTGGTGATACTGCTTATATAGTTTTGACTTTGGTTTGCTTAATTGCCCCTTCATTTCTCATAGACAAGAGAAACCGTTTTTGGTCAAGCTTTGGTTTGAGTTTTGGGGAGTCATTTGAACCTTGGGGACGCAAATAAAAACTCATGGTGTACAAAAGGAATAGTATACAGGGGTAATACTTAACGGATGCAATTCCTATTAATTTCACTAGGGACTGTACTCGCTTAAAGTCACAAATTGATTTGCTCCTAATTCTTTAGTGTTTGCTATCTTTCTGTAACAAACTTATGCTATTTATTTCTAACTAATTAAAAATTATTTAGTCACTTATGCATCAGAATAACTTTTATTTAATCACAGAGACAGGCATTTAGTGCAATTTATTAGCCAAAAACATAATCTGAAGTTACTTCTGTTTGAACCCAGGCAGCTGTGACGTTAAAGTTACTGTGTCTTATAATTGGTGCTTGATAGTTTTAAGCGGATAATCAGCTAAGACCTAAATGCAACTTCCCAGGAAGCAATTAGCAATTCAGAATAATAGGCCCAGTGTGCCAGTATGTTACACCAATCTTATGCTTGTGCAACCCCACTGAAATCAGTAAAATTAGATTAGTGTAATACTAGAGTAATGCAGAGGTCAGTCCAATATATTTGACTAGAAGAAGTTTAAATTTGCAGACTCCTCACTGGTCAGAATGATTGAGATAAAGCTGCTTACCTGAGTGTGGATTGCTATACACTTTCCCCCCATTCATAGATATCCGTGTTCTTTCAAACTTCTTTTTTTAATAATGACGTTGAAAAATGAGTCATCGTTTTCCCATAGAAATCAGCTTTGAGAATATATTTTTACCTGGGCTCAGTGTTTCAGATCAAAGTATGAACGGAAAAGCGTTGAGTGTTTAGTTTTGATCCAGCATTACGTAAACCTGACAGCTTGTGATATTCATAGTAAAAGGTTCTTTACTGATAAAGGAGCTTTCAAAACTTTTAAGAAGGGATCATGTGAAGCTTCTCTTTTCATTGACAAGTATGAGTGCGGAAACACACTGTTTGCCCAGTCTATGAATTCATGACTCCATCGTCAGCACCAGTCGTGCTATGCTATGCTCAGTTCAAGAACTGTTTGGGGAGGAGGTTGAGGAAAGTAGCTTTAAATAATCTTTATGCCTCCGTCCCTGAGCCAAGGCTTGCGGAAAGCTGATATGGCCCCTGTCACAAGTGAGAAGAGTCTTATGCAAGAGGGCTGGGAAATGGGGGTGACATAGAGCTGGCCGTGGAGAGATCCATTGCTGGAAACAAAGGTTACATCTACACTGCCAAAAAAAACAACAACAAAAAACCAACCAACCCCTCACATCAGCAAGTCTCAGAGCCCAGCAAGTTGTGGGAGGGTCTCAGAACCTGGGCTCCAGCCCAAGCAGGATCTCTACACTGCTAATTTTAGCCCCATAGTGTGAGCCACATAAGCCTGAGTCAGTTGGCCTGGGCTCTGAAACTCACAGCTTTGGATTTTTTTTTTTTCTTCAGTGTAGACGATAATCTCTCTCCAAGGCAGTTATTCACAGTTCATTAAGGAAACTGTCTGCCCCAATAATGAGGGTCACATTCTGGGCCATGTTCCTCATGCTTTGTGCTGCCCTGGAAGCACAGAGCAAATAAAGATTCCAAAAGGAGGTAAGTTTGAAAAATTTTTCTAGGGTAAATAAGACTCGTGATTTCACACAGTAACTCCATTCTATTGCGTGGATTTACCTGACAAATTTTTATGGTATTTCAAAACTTGTAGAACGTAACCCTTTGGATCTGTTGGTTGCATATTTCCATGTTGATTATGCTAATAAAATCCATACACTCTGATTAGCAGCAAGCGAACATTCCCAAAGGTGCCTGTTAACCCCCTGAGTGCCGGTCCCTCTCTTGGCAGTCTCAAGGCTGCATCATTTGGCATGCCCTTGATAGTTTCAATGTCATAGCAGGAGCAGCTGGAACTGTATATTCAATGTCCATATGAATATGAGTTGTGATTTGTTGGACATATGCTGCGTGTCCAGAGACACATAATGGATTAATTTATATGAAGCATGCAGCTGAACTGAAGATAGTAATCCTCAACCTGGAATCATTACTCTGTCATTCTCAAGCACAACTAATTATGCTTGATTATTTGTCTTCCCATAACTTCACTGTAGAAAAGAAGGCCACTGCATCATAAGTTAATTACATCCAATGACAAACAACGCCTATTTGTTCATTTCCTGTCAAACTCCAAAGTAGCTGTGTTATTTTGTAAGGGCCAATTTACTTTTGGCATTATTTTTTCATTAATTTGAAATAGCCTATTACTTTTCCTCTTGACTGTGTGCTTTGTTTCCCATTTAACAAATGTTAATTATTTCACTGTGTCTCCTCTGAACTCCAAACTAATGTGGTTTGTCTTTTGCTTTTTCTAATCAATCAGTAAATATTTTTGATTGTCCAGGTGAGGATTTTTAACAGTTCATCATCATAAGCATGAACACAGCTACTGAGTCTGAGTCCCAAGAGCACCCACTGAAGTCAGTGGGAGTTGATAGTGCTCAACACCTCACACAACACGGCCCCATCTGAGTTGCTGTCTTAGGGTTGCAACAACTTGTGTAAGGGCCAACTCCTGCTCTCTTTGAAATCAGTAGGAGTTTTGCCATTAACTCCTCTGGGACAAATAAACATACTTGTTTGATCCTTAGAATATGGTTTGACTAATTCCTGATGCATTTAGTATCTACCTTACCCACTGAAAGGTTAAGTATCACGTACCTGACTGACCTTCCAAATAACAATGCAATACCATTTTCAGCAATGTTAGAACCTTAGATGTAGTTACTAAAACCTGTCTTAAAACACTGGGTCAGATTTTTTCCAGATGGAGTCAGTGAATGTAAATGAGGCAGAGTTTGGCATCCTGACTTGAGAGCTTCATTGTATACCAGTAACACATCTGTATGACCCTTTATGAAGTTGCTAGTCTTCTTTCAGCATGTGGATTAAAATTACTAGCCGGCAAGTTGGCAAACTTCTTTATATTTGTGTAACCTTTTTTGCCTTTGATATCTGAATAGCATCTGACAGCCAAGTACACGCACCAGTGTTCACTCATACAGTCTTTTCCCTAAGGGAATGGAAAATCCCTGTATAGCAATCATAATCTAGTTGCATATTTTACACCTAAGTGCAGCTATGAAAGAATCAAGGGTAAGATTTAAATAATTCAGTAGAACTCAAATGCTTTTATTCTAACTAAACACACAGACACACACAAAATATGACCCTACCACTGATATTGACATAAAACACACAGCAAATGTCATCCTTAGTTGTTGAGTTTTAGGTGAGCCACAATCTCAACCTTGCTGTCACAGTTCAATTGTAACAGTGTTTTATGACACCTAGGACTTTTATTGATGACCTTCCGGCCCATATACATTTGTTTTCTTCCAGTGAGTAAGTTAGACAGCTCATTTCCCCGCGCCTTCTGTCACGCTAAGGAAGTCTTCCTAGTAAATTGATTCATAGCATTTAATCCATGTAGATAGTTTAAAAAGCCAACTCCAATACATTAAAAATACAATGCAAAACCATAGTGTTTTTTGTAGCTGTCTTCACACAAAAGTGTGGTGCAGAACTCTTACAAGAAAATAGAACATCAGGCCAGAACACACAGTTGGTTACAAGGACCCAATCTGGCTTGTACTGAAGGCAACGAAAATTGCTCCACTGTTCCAACAATAGCAATTGTTCCAATGACTTCAAAGGGAGTTGGATTGGGCGCCAAATGATCAGCAAAGAGATATTGGTGAGAGATTTCAGTTTCGAGATGAACCCATGCAGACTTGCTTGAAAAATCTGGCCCTCTCCCTTTTCTTTCAAAAGATTCAAGTCATGCTCATGGTTTTAACAACAATTTCTAATTGTTTGAAGGCACTGCTGAGACACTAGAGGTGAATGTTGAGTGGTGTGGGGAAGGCTAGAGTTGTGTCAGCCAATAGGCAGGGTTTGTAGAAAGATTTTTTTTTTTCATAACCAAAACTAGTTCAAGAAAGGTAAAGTTGGAAATATGGTGTGAGAATTCTTCCAGCCCTGGCCAGAACCAGGAAGTGGAGAGCTTTTGTAAAAATGGAAAAACAAGGGAAACAAAATTACGTGAACTTCTTTGCTCCTCCAATTAAATGTTCACTTTGGGTTTTGGACAGTCTTAATTAATGTAAATTGGTTGATTGATCCCTCTCATCTTTCTGAATATCTCCTTACAAAAATAGAATAAGGGATTCATTTCAAGATCAAGAGAACTGAATATAAGCATACTTACCCATTGCCAATCCAAGGGAGGGAAATTTTCAGTGTGTAAAAAATTCATTGGCCAAAATTTGGCTTAGCTAGCAGGTTTTTAATAGAAATCTAGCTCAGAGTTGAATTAGGACTGGTACACCCTTATATCTGTAGGTGCATAGCATCTCTGGATGGAGAGCAGTCTGGATGTTCTCCAGTAGGAAACCTATTTTCAGCCTTCACAGTTGATTCACATGCTAACTTCTGGCTGGGGCTTGGTCACCTGGCTTTCCAACCTGCCAGGGGTAGGAAGACCTAAAGAGAAGTACAGTCTAGGTGAATGTAAATCTTTCATTTCCAGCTGGAAGGGTCAGGAGCTTCTCTAGGGTGGGGAACGGCCGGGTTCCCTTGAAACGCAGTTTAACCCCTTCCGGTGTACTGGAACAATTTGCATAGTGGGGTTGCTGAGAGCCACTGAACCAAACTGTAAACTCTGTATATGGTGGAAACCACTTCAAGTCGGGGTGTGTGGCAGCATCCCTAGTTCCAGCACCTATGATCCCTTCTATATCTGTCTTAGTGTGGGGGCACGTACACCTCGTCAGAGACCCCATTTATTGAGGATGTGGGGTGTTTGTGTTACTTTTATAAACCAGTGATAACATAATTCACCAGAAGGTATTTTTATTTATTATATGCAAACAAATTTTGCTACCTTAGTGTCCTAAAAGACGCATTTAATTTTCAAGACCATCCCAGTTTGGTTAGCAATCACACTTCAGAACAACAAAAAGCCATTCATAACAAGGTATGTTGCATCTTAGTCTAGAATCTTGCAGGGCCGGCTCCAGGGTTTTGGCCGCCCCAAGCAGCCAAAAAAAAAAAAAAAAAGCCACGATCACGATCTGCGGTGGCAATTCGGCGGGATGTCCTTCACTCCGAGTCAGAGTGAGGGACCGTCCGCCAAATTGCCGCCGAACAGCTGGACGTGCCGCCCCTCTCCGAAGTGGCCGCCCCAAGCACCTGCTTGGTAAGCTGGTGCCTGGAGCCGCCCCTGGAATGTTGACACAAAGCTTTGATTTTATTATTGGCTGTATATCCTGGCAACAGGACAGCTGTTGTTACTGCTGCTACTAGTGCATGAGTAACAAACACTTCCTATTGCCATCTGTCTTGTCAGACTTATAATTTTCAAGATCCAGCCAGGACCCTCCTGGTGTGGTTGACTTGGAATCATGATTGACATTAATAGCTACTTATAAAAGTCAGAAACTAGATTTTATTTCTGACAAGGAGAGCTTGTTTGATTGATATTGAACTCATTACAGTCATTTACTGGAGTCCAGGAGTCCTGATGCAGTGACACTTATGACAGCTATGTTTCAGCGCACACATTTATAGCAGCATTCAGGTTGCAGCAAGCCTCCCTTGCTGCTTATAATTTCTAATGTCTTGATTTGAAAGAAATGATAGCTTGTATAGCAGGAAAATGCCCCCTTTAAACTCTCATTGCGTCCTTGCAGACTGTGAGGGAGCCAGTGCAAGTCAAATGTATATCTTAGGCAATGACTTACTTCAGCCAGATTTTATTAGCACAACCAGAAACGCATCCCTTGTTCTTTAAGTGGCTGCATGCAGGCATTGCAAAGCTATCTGTGTATCTTCCTGCCCGTCTGAAACCATCATAAAATGCTCTGCAGAGGTACTAAACTCAGACATGACTGGCTTTTTAGGTGCTTGGGAAAAGCAGCTTTTCCACTGGTGTGTTTTTTGTCACTTGTGGATGGTTCATAGCCCTTTATCTAAAGTATAATTAATAGTCCTGCGAGGAGGATGCAAAGCTGAATCATAATTGTTTTACTTTAAGTTATAAATAAAATGCTGTATTTAAAATATCCCCAAACCCATGAATTAAACACTGGTAGCTTTAGTAAGTTTCATTGATCATGTGACTGAAGTATAAACGGCAGCAGCTATGGTTTGAAAAATCAGTATATAAGAATAAATCTCACAAAGTACTGACTAAAATTGAGAAGCATTTTTATTTGTAGAGCCAGTTATTTTCTTTTTACATTAAAACAGAGATATTCTATTACACACCTCTCCTAAGAGAAGTTGCCACTCCTCTATTCTGCAGCTCTGCTGTTGTGTAATCTCTTTTTAAAATGGCTCGTAATGGATGTATGAAAAGACACAAAGAAGGAAGCTTGAAAAGCTGTTTTTTAAAAATGTGTCTATAGTTTTCTATAACCAAGAGGGGTAAAAGGCCTTTTTGGTTCAAGCACTGCACTGGGAGATTTGGGTTCAGTGCCCAGGTCTGCCACAGACTTCCTGTGCAGTCTTAGGCATGTTGCTTAGTTCCTCTGTGCATCGGTTTCCCATCTCTACCATACTCATTTTAACACTCTTCCTACCACCTTTAGTCTGTCTGATCTTTTTCAGACTGTAAGCTCTTAACGGCAGGGACTATCGTTTACAGTTTATAGGTGCTGGGTCTAGCTACCTATTTTACAATAAATTTAAAAACCGAGTTTACTTTCCTTCCAATTCGGAACAAATACAACTTTTGAAATGTCAAAATCACACAGAACAGAAATTCCAAGTTTCATCCAGCTCTCCTTATGACATAATTTGCATAATTAGCATGGAAGGAAATCCATCTGTTCTTGTGGGGTAAACAGGAATTATGCACCATAGTACATCAGCAGAACTATGTTGAGCTGAATGCAACTGCTCGTACCCAGGTCAACATATTGTACCAGGTTGAAAATTGAGAGCTATATCTGCAATAAGAGTAATTGCTGCCACCTGTCAAAAGCAAAGGGAACAGACAGTCTCTGCAACCCATGGGAACACTGATGATCAGGTTGTAGGCACAGTGTTTTAGCAAAAATGCACATGTATGTGTTGAAGACACACAAACCCAAGTTTGATTGATGATATTGGATATCTGTGCATACAAAGAGGTGGTAAAGCCTGAAATTTGCATGCATAAATGATCACTGGTGCATGTAAATGCAGTTTTTTGTTACTGTAACTAAAACAGGAACATTTTTGCAGGTGTGCCTGTTGCACTTGCTTGAAAATGTGCCCTTCAGCTTTCAGCCAATAAGTTTATTGGTTCTAATTCTGCCGTCACTTACACCTGCCTAGTTTCTGACTTCTGTGGGTTTGTGTGAGGGTCACAGAAGCAAGAATGTGGCTTTCTGTATCCCTTATTAAAACCTATCAATCTGTGTTTTTCCTCAGGACTGCACTTTTAAAAACAATAGCAAGCTGTTTGCCAGGAATTTTAAATCTCTGCTGAACAAACTTTCCCCCTCTGAGCTGATTTAGCAAAGCCCCCAACAGCTCACTGCCATTTACTGGGTGAGTTTGGAATGCAAAAAATGCCAAGACATTTGTGTTTATCTTAATGCTACTGCCCAGGAGCAGAGAGAAACCTTTCTCTGATAGACTGTTCTTGCTCTGAGTCTAGTTCACTGCTTCAGGATTGTTGAGGTTTATTTCGAGGGAAGGGGAAGAGAGTGGAGATTTCTTATTTACCTTTTCATTGATCCCCACCCACATCTAGGGTTACCATATTTTTAGGGTTACCATATTTCAACAAGCAAAAAAGAGGACGGGAGGAGCCCCGCCCTAGCCCCGCCCCTCCCACTTCCCGCCCCCCCAGAACCCCCAACCCTCCCCCCGTTCCTTGTCCCCTGACTGCCCCCTCCTGGGACCCCTGCCCCTAACTGCCCCCCGGGACTCCACTCCCTATCTAAGCCTCCTTGCCTCTTGTCCCCTGACTGCCCCAACCCTTATCCACACCCCCACCCCCAGACAGACCCCTGGGACTCCCACGCCCCATCCAACCACTCCCCACCCCCTGACAGCCCCCCCCAGAACTCCCAACCCATCTAAACCCCTCTGCTCCCTGTCCCCTGACTGCTCCGATCCCTCTCCCCACTCCTGCCCCCTGACAGCTCCCTCCCAGAACTCCCAGCCCCCTACCCCCCGCTCCTTGTCCCCTGACTGCCCCCTCCTGGGACCCCTGCTCCTAACTGCCCTCCAGAACCCCACCCCCTACCTAAGACTCCCTGTTCCTTGTCCCCTAACTGCCCCCTCCTAAGACCCCCCCCCCAACTGCCCCCCAGGACCCTACCCCCTACCTGTACCCTGACTGCCCAAAACTTTCTCCACTCCCCTCCAAAAGCCCCCACCCGTTTCTTGACTGCCCCCTCCAGAACCTCCCTGTCCCTTCTCCTGCCCCCCCTTACCCTGCTGCTCAGAACAGGGTGTTGGGCTCTGTGCCAGCCGGACACATGGCTGAGCTCCCCAGCACAACACAAAACCCGGTCCCTGGCCCTGCACAGGGCTGCCGGAGCGGGCTGCAGGAGGAGGAGCTGCCGGCCGGCTCAGAATGCAGGGAGGGGGGGGTGGGAGGAGGAAGCTGCTCCGGAGTCCAGCCCGGGACTTTCTTGCAGCCCTCCCAGCTGCTCGCTCTGCTCTGCCAGGGGAGGAGGAAATCCCGGACATTGTGAGTGCTTTACAAATTCCCCCCGGACGCTATTTTTAGCACACAAAAGGAGGACATGTCCGGGTAAATCCGGACGAATGGTAACCCTAATATTTTAATTAAAAAAAAAAAGAGGACACTCCATGGGGCCCCGGCCCCACCCTGGCCCCGCCCCAAAGTCCCCACCCAACTCTGCCCCCTCCCCTGAATGCTCCACCCCTGCTCCTCCCCCTCCCCTGCTTCCCGCGCATCAAATGTTCGTGGGAAACCTAAAACAGGGAGGCAGCAGGTAAGCTGGGGCGGGGGGGGGCGAGGAGGCACAGCCGAGTCCGGCCCCCCCCGGCCGAGCGGCCCCCTCCAGCGACCGGCCGGCCCCGCCAAGAGGCTCTGGCCCCGGTGTTTCCGGCCCGGCTCGGCTTGGGCCTTGGGGCGCCAGCCCTAGTTCCGGCCGAGCGCGCCGGCCCCGGCCGAGCACCCCCAGCCCGGGCCAAGCACCCCCGACCCTAACGACTCCAGCTCAGCTCGGGCCCCGGGGCACCAGCCCCGGCCCCGGCCGAGCAGCTCTGGCTGGCGGCCGAGCACCCCTGGTCCCAGCGGCTCCGGCCCAGCTCGGCTTGGGCCCTGGTTCCAGCCGAGCGGCTCGGGCCCCAGTTCCGAACGAGCGGCTCGGGCCCGGCACCAGCCCTGGTGTGACGAACTGGGACTGTTCTTGCTGGGGTGTGTGAATGCTGACAGGGGAGTGTGACTAGGATGGTCTGCATCGGGGGATGGGAGTCTGCCCGAGGGAACATACCTGAGCTTGTAACATGAGAACCCAGGAAGGGGTTGGAGGCCAGGTGACTCCGGGGCCCGGGAAACTGAACAAAGGCTGTGGGAGGGGTCGCTGAAGGCAGAGTGCTGGAAGCAGGCTGGAGAGATGGCTGGGAGGCAGAGATGGCTCTGACCCCCCCAAAGGGGGGTGGGCTGGGATGCCCAGGGACCCCAAGCTGGACCTAACTGAGGGGGGCCCTGTTGTCTGTGCCTGCAAGACTTGTCTTGGACTGTATTCCTGTCATCCAAATAAACCTTCTGCTTTACTGGCTGGCTGAGAGTCATGGTGAATCGCAGGAAGCCGGGGGTGCAGGGCCCTGAGTCCCCCAATACTCCGTGACACCTGGTCAAGCAGTGCTGGCCCCAGCGGCTCCGTCTCCGGCCCCGGCCTTGGCAGCTCCAGCCAAGCCCCAAGACCCCTCCCTATTTTCCCAGACATGTCTGGCTTTTTGGCAATTCCCCCCGGACGGGGATTTGAGGACCAAAAAGCCGGACATGTCTGGAAAAATCCAGACGTAGGGTAACCCTACCAGAACTTCCATTAACTGAGTGAATTGGGTATGTATGGGTGGAGAGAAGGAGTCATATGTTGGAGGGAAATGAGGTGGGGAGAGAGAGAGAGACAGAAATGGAGTCAAAAGTTTTAAGAGTTGATTTTCCATATGGATATACAGAATTATTTGATATGAACTGCATTGGTAACCATTGACAAATGCTGACTTTTTAATGGAGCCATAGTACCCATATTATATCCCTAACCACATACATATAAAAACTTAGAGGAAGGTACAGAAAAATAGTTAGTTTTCAGGAAAGGTGTTCTCATATTCTGGGCTGTTAAAAAAATTATGAGTGTTAGGTTTTGATGTTGCATATTCCCAGATCCCCCTTCTCCCATGAGGGCTGCTGCCCAAGGCTTGTGTAACGTATATGGGGAAAGGAGAGTTCAAGTCCTGGTTTCATGTTTCCTATTCAAATCCATGCTGTAGGCTTGTAAAGGGAAGCTTTTCTAACACTTGACGAACACTCCCAAGTTGGGTTTTTTGTAAGGATCTTCTTTGGGTATATACCTGAAAACACAATGGTTTCCTTCTGGCTTCATCACGGGAAGAATATTTAAATGTTAAAAAAAGTTAGATTTTTTTTTACATGAGATCGTTTCTTTATTTCAAGTGTGGAGTTTTTTCATCTGTATTAGCCAACAGATGCAGAATATTTTTTATGGTTTGCTGTCAACTAAAATGAATTTTAAATTGATTCTTTAAATACCAAACACCACATTTGCACAGCTGGTAACCTCTAGTCATTGCTTTTCTAAATAGAGTAAACTCCAGAGACACAGCAAAGGCTGCATCTGCTTCTATAATGACCCATGATTAAGGTTTTGTATACACCTTCAACAATAATATTTGCAGAATCAGTGTTAACCAACTATAAGTTGAGTGTTCTATGAAGGTGTATTTTCTTTTAATCATCTGGTGGATGACATCTCTAAGACAGTGAAGACCAAGTCTTCAATGGAGAGGTTTGGTTTCATATGGACTGCACGGGGATTTATATGGACCATGTTATCTCCCCAGTCAGCTGCTTCCTGCTGGGGACTTCTGAGGGGGAGGAAGGAAGAGGGCTTAGCAAAGATGTCCCTAATCATCCCAACCAACAGTGCAATCACTTCCTGGTTTTTTTTCTTTCCTCTCTGATTCCCTCAATGTGAATTTTCTGCTGAGCCCTGGCTGGCACCAAGAAACTGATGTGGACAGGCTGACCAACATGTAATATGTCTCTCTTCCCCCCCTGATTACTTCAATGCCATAAAATACTGTCCTGTAAGTACATTAGATGGTAGGAAATTCCAAACATATCATCATAACTAAAACCTTCCGCTTCCTACTCCCAGTCTCTCACTTGTTGCCATCTAGTGGGATGGGAGCTGAGTGCACAGTGGAAGCAGCAAACTCACCTCCAAGAAAACTGCCTCAAGTGTCTTTGATCAGCCACTCCTCCAGCCCATTGTGAGGATTTGGTGTAGATTCCAATGCAACTCCCTTGCACTCCTCCGCTGCTGGATGAATGGTTACCATGGCATAGGACATGACATGAGGTTAAACTGGTGAAGGCTAGGAAGCCCCAGAAGTTCCATGAGCAACACAAGATGGCTCCTTGACTGGAATGTGTGTGTTTGTGTGGAAAACGAGTCTCTTGAACGGTGTGACCTGCAAAGCACAACCAAGACATTTTCTTTAGCCAGTTTTGCTAAAGGAAACATTCTGTACCAAACTGCTTAAAAATCAGAAGAGGAATCTGAAAATCAATTATGCAGATGTGACCACAAGCCAGTGCAGCTTTTTTAAAAGGGGCCAAATTAATTATCACCATTTTACTGCTCCTCTTGTGAAGAATCTGAAAGCAGTGATCTGCACCAACTGGAGCTTAGGCAATGTTTTAACAGCAAAACAGTTATGGATTTGTGCTACAGCAGTTAGCAGTTTTATCCTTTAATCTGCTTGTAAATCCTTTTCACTGGCTTGTAATATAGGCTTTCTTTAGAAATGTAAAATGTAGAGAGGAGTGGGAGCTGTGTAGTGTCACATTGAGGGGGATATCCTTTGTTTTAATTTAATAAGAAGCAATTTCTTCATATTAGGCCCCAGTAAGCAGCGTGTCATGGTACTGGAGTTACTGGTTAAGTGAAACAAGGGGGCAAGAGCAGCTTCCAGGTTAAGCATAGATGAACTGATTTGGGTACAACTGGAGTTGAACAGAATCTTTTATTCCAAAACTTGAACTGAACCCGACTGAAAAGCCTTTGGAGAGTTCAATAAAGTTTAGCTAACAGTCTGCTTTTCTGCACACAACTGGAGTCCCTAGTTCCTGCTAGAGCTCAGAGCAGAAGTACAGAAATCATACAAGTCATAGAGTTTAAGGCCAAAAGGGGTCCACTTGATCATCTAGTCTGACCTCCTGTATAGCAGTGGCCACCAACACCACTCAGCACCGGCACACTAAACCCAACAACTGGAATTAGACCAAAGTATTACAACCTGCAGAAACCAAGATTATTATGTGCAACAAGCAGAGAATAGGAGTATCCCATCCATGCACCGCTACAGGCTGGAGATCGACTGGCTAAGCAGCAGTTCTGCAGAAAAGGACCTGGGGATTACAGTGGATGAGAAGCTGGATATGAGTCAGCAGTGTGCCCTTGTTGCCAAGAAGGCCAACAGCATATTGGGCTGTATTAGTAGGAGCGTTGCCAGCAGATCGAGGGAAGTGATTATTCCCCTCTATTCGGAACTGATGAGTAGGGCCGGTGGAAGGATGTTTCGTGCCCTAGGCGAAACTTCCACCTTGCACCCCTTCGTCTCCGAGCCCCCGCCCTGAGGCCCCCCCTCTCCGCCCCCGCTCACCCCTGCCCCGCCTCCTCCCCGAGCACGACGTCACTGCTTCACTTCTCCCGCCTCCCAGGCTTGCGGCGCCAATCAGCTTAGGCACCGCAAGCCTGGGAGGCGGGAGAAGTGAAGTAGCCACAGCGTGCTCGGGGAGGAGGCGGGGCAGGGGTGAGCTGGGGCAGGGAGTTCCTCTGCGTGCCACCACCCCCCCTTGCTGCAGGCGGCCCTCAACACGCTCCACTGGCCCAGCTCCCTCCGCCTAAATGCCGGCGGCGACTAGGGTGGCCGAAGATCCGGCCGCTGCGGTCGCTGCCAAAGAAAATGGCGCCCCCCAAATCCTAGCACCCTAAGCTACCACCTAGGTCACCTAAATGGTTGCACTGTCCTTGCTGGTGAGGCCACACTTGGAGTATTGCATCCAGTTTTGGTCCCCCTACTACGGAAGGGATGTGGACAATGGAGAGAGTCCAGTGGAGAGCAATGAAAATTATTAGGGGGCTGGAGCACATGACTTATGAGGAGAGGCTGAGGGAACTGGGGTTATTTAGTCTGCAGAAGAGAAGGGTGAGGTGAGATTTTTATAGCAGCCTTCAACTACCTGAAGGGGGATTCCAAAGAGGATGGTCCTAGACTGTCCTCAGCAGTGGCAGATGACAGAACAAGAAGCAATGGACTTAAGTTGCAGTGGGGGAGGTCGAGGTTGGATATTAGGAAACACTATTTCATTAGGAAGGTGGTGAAGCACTGGAATGGGTTACCTAGGGAGGTGTTGGAATTTCCATCCTTAGAGGTTTTTAAGGCCTGGCTTGACAAAGCCCTGGCTGGGATGATTTAGTTGGTGTTGGTCCTGCTTTGAGCAGGGGGTTGGACTAGATGATCTCCTGAGGTCTCTTCCAATCCTAATATTCTATGATTCTATGAAGGTGCACCAGTCCTCTAGGCCTCCACAATGGCAGGGAAATGATTAAATGTGAGACCCACATAATTCTGGCAAAGTGACCTGCATCCACACACGCTACAGAGGAAGGTAAAAGCTCCCAAGATCGCTGCCAATCTGACCTGGAGAAAAATTCCTTCCCAACCTCACATATGATGATCAGTTAGATAAGGTTACCATACGTCCGGCTTTTCCCGGACATGTCCGGCTTTTCGGCAGTCAAACCCCCGTCCGGGGGGAATTGCCAAAAAGCCGAACATGTCCGGGAAAATGCCGGCCGGGCACTTCCCCTCCCGCAGCTGCTCTGCTCCTCCCCTGACTCTTCGGCTCTGTTTAAGAGCCGAGCTGCCCGAGCGCTATGGGCTTCAGGCAGCCCCCTTGCCTCCGGACCCCAGCCGCCGGCCGGGCACTTCCCCTCCCGGGCTCCAGCGGCGTAGGGTCCGGAGGCATGGGGGCTGCCCGAAGCCGGTAGCGCTCGGGCAGCTCGGCTCTTAAACAGAGCCGAAGAGTCAGGGGAGGAGCAGAGCCTCTGGCCGCGGCGGCTCTGCTCCTCCCCTGACTCTTCGGTTCTGTTTAAGAGTCGAGCGCTACGGGCTTTGGGCAGCCCCCATGCCTCCGGACCCTGCGCTGCCGGAGCCCGGGAGGGGAAGTGCCCAGCCGGGGGCGGAGGGTCCGGAGGCATGGGGGCTGTCCGAAGCCCAAGCGCTACCGGCTTCACGGTTTGCCAGGCAGCCTCCAGACCCTGCGCCCCTGGCTAGGCGCTTCCCCTCCCGGGCTCCAGCTGCGCTGGGGAAGCGCCGGCTGGGGGCGCAGGGTCTGGGGGCTGCCCGGCAAACCGTGAAGCCGGTAGCCCTCGGGCAGCCCTTTTCGCGTGGCTGGGAGTGGGAGGGAGGAGGGGGCGGAGTTAGGGCGGGGAAGGGGCAGAGTTGGGGCGGGGCTGGGGTGGGAAATGGGCGGGGCTAGGGCCCGTAGAGAGTCCTCTTTTTTTATTTGTTAAATATGGTAACCCTAAGTTAGACCCTGACCATATGAGCAAGAACCAGCCAGTCAAGCACCTGAGAGAGAGAGAGAATGCTCAGTGCCACCTCAGGGCACAGTCCAGTGTCCCATCTCCAGCTCTGGCCCTTCCTGGTGCTTCAGAGGAAGGAGATTTAAAAAAAACCCTCCTGCAATACAATGTGGGGAAAAACATTCCTTCCTGACCCCTGCAGTTGGCCCTCTGAAACCCTGAAGCATGAACTTTAGGAACATAAAATATAAACCAGAACCAGGGCTGCTGAGCTCTGCCCCCTACCATCACAAGCAAACCTGTCATGCAGCACTCATAAATATATCCAGCTGCCTCTTAAAACTAATTAAATTGTTTGCCCACACAATTCCTAGTGGGAGGCTGTTCCAGAACTTTATCCCTCTGATGGTTAGAAACCTCCTTCTAATTTCCAGCCCGAATTTGTTCATGACCAGTTTATATCCATTTGTTCTTTTGTTTTTGAGTTTAAATAGTTCTTCACCCTCCTTGGTATTTACCCCCCCTAATGTATTTATATCCCCTATCAGCCTTCTTTTTGCTAGACTAAACAAGCCAAGCATTCCAATCTCCTCATAAGATAGGCCTACAGTCCCCTGAGCATCCCAGTGACTGTTCTCTGCACCTATTATAAGTTAAATTCAACTTCCTTGAACATGGGTGACCAGAATTGCACACAGTATTGCAAATGAGGTCTTACCAGTGCCTTGTACGATGGCATTAATAATTCTCTATCTTTAAATATGATGAGAGAGACCCTCCCTTTATATGATAATTTAAACTGCTTTCTATGCACGGAAGTTTCACAAGAAGATTTCTAAATTAGTGAGGGAAATTTTGAATGCTTTTCTGATAGATTTTTCCCACCATTTCAAGGTCAAACAGTAGGCCTACGATGTGCTGTTTAAGTTGGGCATCTTTAACATACATACAAATTCCAAATATATACTATATGAAATAAGATACAAGCTATTTAAATGGGTATTTATTGTTAGGGATTTGCATGCATATAAATGATGCCCAATTTAACCAAGAGACATATGATGATGCACAGTGCATACTGGAGGCCAGGGTCAAACACACCTATCATTTTAGCAGTTTTCTCTGCATTGTATGTCTGATTTTTCAGTGGTGTTGAGCAGCTGCCCCTCCAAATGGCTTCCGTGGGAGCTGCAGGCACTTAGCAACTCTAAACATCAGACCTATATGTTTGTTTACCACTAGGCAGTCTGACACCACTACTGTTTTAATCACAATAGCTCTGCCAGGGCTAGCCCATACTGCAGCTTCCCTGCAGAAAGTGATGGAGGAATAGGTAGAGTGCTATTGAAAAGATAGATTGTGACAAGCAGTAGGGCAAACATGCTCTTTCATTTTTTGTTCTATTATGTGAAATAGATGAGAGGGGTTTTCTTGGTTCAGTCGAGGTCTTTAGAAGGCAGGCAGGTTGTAAGGAAGACAGGAAGGTGGTCTCAGTAAGTTATCATCAGGGCCGGCTCCAGGGTTTTTGCCGCCCCAAGCGGCGGGAAAAAAAAAGAAAAAAGCCATGATTGCGATCGGCGGGAGCTCCACCACGCCGCTTTCTTCTTCGGCGGCTATTTGGCGGCAGGTCCTTCCCTTGGAGAGGGACTGAGGGACCTGCTGCTGAATTGCCGCCGAAGAGCCCGACATGCCGCCCCCTTCCCCTTGCCCGCCCCAAGCACCTGCTTGCTGGGCTGGTGCCTGGAGCCGGCTCTGGTTATCACTGACCTACAGTAGGAGCCAGTGTGCCATTCTGGTTCTCATTGCAGAGCTGAAATGTTTGTTGGTAATCCAGTCCAATAATAACTGAGAAACACCTGCAATTTCACAGAGTTCATGCTTCCTACCTTATGAGGAAACTGAGGAGTAGACCTGTGTATTTTCATATAACACTCATTTATAATATAAACATATTTGATTCTATATACAATAGGATATTTTGCAGGTTCTCAAACTGTTTCCGAGTGTAGACTACATATTAACAGAGAGGGTATCTCATGTACAATTGCCCTTCCATTCACAATCATACAATATCTCTGTGGCAACTAAATCGTTTCTTACATAGAAAAGTAATGTTAGAGGTTTTTGGTCTCTCTCTCCATCTCTCTCTAATGCGATAGTATTTTCTCCTTTTTGTAAAAGGGAAATCACTAGAGTGGGTTGAAATGTCAATAAAATTTTTCACAATTTTTTACCAGCTGTATTAATCATAGCACTTGAGATCTATTATTTAATTAATCATTTAAACATTCCTCTGAGGTCCAAAAGTATTATCTCCATTTTACAAATCATTAAACTGAGAGAGAGATGAAGCAACTGTCCCAAAGCCACAAGAGAATCCATGCCAGAGACAAGATTAGAACTCGGAGCTTTCCAATTACCATCCTATGAATAGTAAATAAACTCCTGGACTACCCTGACCTCACATAACAATATATATATTCATGCCCTGCACATGATTGCTGTTTCCTTAGTGTTTTTCTTACAAATCTTGCAATTGATGTGATGTGTGTTTAATAGTACCTTTTCCCCCTGATATATTTGTTAGAAGAAAGTGTATACATATCAGGATTCCTGAATTCACTATCACTATTTGATGCACTAGGAATGTCACAAATTACTAACAAGAGGTAAGAGTCATCATTAATAAATCCCTTCTGAGGTTTTTCTCTCCTCTGGGTACAGATCTCTGTGCACCATACTCCAAAGAGTTATGATTGTGTTGTACAGTAAATCAGACCTTAATTGGAATGTGTAATGAGATCCTTCAAAGGCATGAAATAGTAATTTACTGTCTCCGGAGGGTCCCCCTCCCCAAGTATGTTTGTTTTTCCCATTCCAGACTGACACTACCACTCAAGGGTGTGTTTTTTCTTTTTACTATTTAAAATTTTGTTTTCTGCAATCAAGGCAAAATAACTTGTGCAGTGAGAGAAACATGAATGACAGCTCTCTGATTAGAAATAATTAAAAAAAACCCATCTGATCAACAAAGCTTGCAAAAATCTTGGAACATGCGGGGGGGGGGGGGAGGGAGTCTTTCTATATTATTTTCTCAAGTTTTCCAAATGCTGTCTTACTTTTTCTTCTTCACTGGCATATTCATGAACATTGTGAGCCACATACTGAACCCCAACATCCAAGTTCTTTTTTCCCCCTCTCTGGTGGAGGAAAAGTATAAGTGCTTTGGGATGAGAGGGGAGAGGCATATTCTATATGGAAAAGTGCACCTGTCCTCTAATGCAGGAAGGCTAGGCAAAAAGGATCAGTGAAATGTAGTCCTAGGCTGGAGCATTTCCTACCTCTTCTCCTTTAGTGTGCTCTATGACAATCTTCCCTGAATGGACAGAGTACAGAAGATCTTGGACATTGACAAATATACTGTAGGGCTCTGGACAGAGTACAGAAGATCTTGGACATTGACAAATATACTGTAGGGCTCTGATACAGCACCACTGAACTCAGTTGGCGTTGTCAATGGGATCAGGCCCTTGGTGCCTAAATAAGTAAGGCAGGGGGTGTGATACTCACTGGCTGGCAAATATGGGGCTCTCTGCCATGCGAGCAGGTGACAACGGTAAAGCAAGCATTTGTATTAGGTACTTCTTCAGTATTGATTGTGCAGGTGTCCGTGGCAGCCATGGCCAAGCCTATGCAGAAACACTGCTGCTTGCTACGTAATTTCATGCCAGTTCTGGATGGCAAGTGCAATAGCATACACGGGCTTTTTGCCAGGAAAATCGTTGCAAATGAAGGCAAAGAGGTGTTTGCAATGTGTATCCTGTGAAGCCTGAAGTGCCTGGGTGCTGTCAGAAACAGACAGCTACCCAACCACTGTTTGAGTCAAGACTCAGTGTGCCATGTTTAATGTGGGGTGGGGAGAAAATATCAACTTAAAGCCAGCAATGGTAGCAGTGTTCAAGAGGAAGGTATTTTGGAAGGAAGGTAATAGAGAGGTATGTTATAGTTGAACCTACTGAATGTAGGAAGAAAAATGTGCCTGCCCTCTATAAATGAAAGATTAATCATCCAGCCGGAATCCAAAACATGATTGTGGGTGAAAGGTAAGCAGCAAAGGGTGGGAGTCAGAAAGGCGGGGGGCAGGGACTGTTAGGTGCCCTGCTGTCTAGTGGAATTCACAGCCCGGAGTTCATCACCCAGGCACCCTACAAAAATGCAGGGTAAGAGTTAGGCACCTAAGAAGAGGATTCACAAAAGCCAGCATGCTGAGTGGGGAGCTGCCAAAGCTAGCCAATAGGAAATGCCGAGGGGGAGGGGTGTAAATCTAAGCCCTGTACCTCAGAAGGGAGTAAGGCATCTAAATCCAGCCTGGAGGGAAGGAGATGCCTGTCTCCACTTGGGATTCAGAGCTGTGAACCCTCTCCTGTAGTTAGGCACCTAAGCCAGGTCAGTTTGTTTTGTTGTTTCTTTTTTTTTTCCTTCAAGGAAAGCAGAGAGGGAAGTGGTGTGCACCCCTCCCCACTATAACTTTTAACCCAGTGGTTAGAGCACTCACCCAGAATGTCAGAGACCTGAGTTCAAATCTACCACCGGTGCAAACAGGCTGAAGCGATACTCTGAATACCTGTGGTGCCTGAGTATTGGACTTAGGCACCTAACTGCCACTTTAAGCAGTTGTGAATCCCACTCCAAGTCTTTCACATCAAGTATTTGTCCTTCTACCTCTCCCCTTGTCTAGTGGAATCCTCGGGTGGACTAAATCTATCCTGCACTCCATGGAGTGCGAACGTCAGCCTGGGGCTGGAGCACACGGCACTCTGGTGATCTTTGGCTGGTGAAGGCAGGCTGTGGGGGACTGACCCACTTGGTGCAACTTAGAACAGCCCTTAACCTACTCTGAATTATGCGAGGGGGCAGATTGGCCCCCAGCTGCACCAGGAACAGGAGCTCAGAAAGGTTTATTCTGCCCAACACCCTTGTCTTTAGCTGTCCCAAGCATGAGCGCCACACAGCTGAGAATTCAAGCGCCCTCTCCCCCCCCCCCCCCCCCGTTCACTGTTCTTCAGGTAGAAAAATCTTCACTGATTGCTTGTTATAAACAGTTTGCACTGAAGCTGAAATCTTATATCGTCCTAAGTTTCAGTCAAATGTAGATTACCATAGCCAGCCTCTGAAACTGACACTTATAATGAAATGTCAACGAGCCCTTAACCAGTAACATCTTACTGTCATTCAGCAACAAAGTCAAACTACTGCCACCAAAAGACAACAGGCGGGCCAGTTCCTCTTCACACAGTCAGCCTTCCTCTCGGGTGGGTGGGGGGGAGACAGGCCTCATTTCAGTTCACGGGTTCTGTGCGCTTGGAGCTGAAAATGACATTGTGTCTTTGGATATTGTCACCATGGTGATCACCATTGACCATGGGGTACTTCAGAGTTGTATTCTGCTCGTTTCGCTATTTGACAGGTTTACTTGTGCAGGTTTACTTTTTAAATTTAAGTTGCCATGGTTCCCTTTCTGCACTGAATATTTCAGGACAAAAAAAGGGGCAAAGGAGTGTGGTAGTACACAGGCATTGCAGCTCTGCAGTTACAGTAAGAATGCTGGCAGTCGTGTCTTCCCAACCTTGAACGCTGCCCTCGACCCAAGGTACGGTACAGTATATTAGGCCAATTTATCATTATTATTTGCTGCTGTGTCCTTGGAGCTGCCCTGGGAGCCACAATTCTCTCCTTGCTGCCTCTTTGCTCCTGTGGGTAGTATTTTGCTGCTGGTATAGGCAGCAAACTGCTAACATCCAACACTGTTTCAGTTGTGCTGGCCAGCAAGTGTGTATAGGATGATTGGGAGCCAAAGCTATGCCCTTCCCTGCCCAATCCCCACTCACCCGCTCTAGGGAAGGAGTAAGTGGGTATGCAAAACCCACTTGTTTTTGCATGCTCAGGACCAAGATCCAGGTAGTTGGTAAAGGAGTCCCTCTCCTTCTTGCTCCTCTTCACACT
The DNA here is from genome assembly GCF_027887155.1 of Malaclemys terrapin pileata. Taxonomy (NCBI): domain Eukaryota; kingdom Metazoa; phylum Chordata; order Testudines; family Emydidae; genus Malaclemys; species Malaclemys terrapin. The sequence goes on along the minus strand of NC_071506.1, from coordinate 208,309,813 downwards.
CACGTAGTCCAGGTCACAATCTAGTCCTAAAGTAGCTGCATAGTGAAAGATATATTAAACATGCAGTAAAGATGTCAGGGCTCCACTATAGTACATGCAACATCCACTGCATGTCTAATGAAGGGTTCACTGAATTAGGCAAGGGCCTGTAGGATCAAGGTCTGGCCTATGGGTACAGCAATCAATTCACCGGTCTGGAATGCGGCTGTCTGTAGGCAGGGGTTCCCAACAGTGGGCCGTGGCCCAAAGGAGATTTGCAACACAGTCCCAAGTGGTCTGCCATTAGCTGAGTTGGCGGGGGGCAGTGCCCCCCAAACTATGTATGTTGGTGGAGTGATGGTGCAGCGATGGCCCTTCTGCCCAGGGCCGGAAGAGCAGGCATGTCCCCAGCGGCCAGCAGAGGGCGAAGTAGAGCTGCTGGATAGAGGACAAGGAGAAGACGCTGGTCCTGAGAGGCAGCCAGAGGCACCGACTTTCTTCTTTCTGGGTGGGTGCTCCACCCTCGCCCTGCCCCCACTCCACCCCTTTCCCCAAGGCCCCACCCTCACTCTGCCTCTTCCTGCCCCCACTCGCTCTACCTCTTCCTGCCCCTTCCCCCCGAGCACCTCCTGCCAGCCGCCAAACAGCTGATCGGCGGGTGGCTGGTGAGTGCTGAGCACCCACTATATTTTCCATGGGTGCGCCAGACTCGGAGCACCCACAGGGTCAGCACCTATGGAGGCAGGGGCTCCTGGGGCAGGTGGAAGAGGCTGGACGGTTCACTGCTGCTCCTGCTCTGAGCCGCTGCACCCCATGATCCGTGGCTGTTGGGCCCCCCAGCACTCCCCCAGGGACCTGGGCTCGGCAGTGCTGCTCTGTTTCTGCCTGGGCAACACTGTGCTCGGGACCATTGTAGGTAACAGTACATGTCAGGACAGAAAGAGAATAATAATGTATCCATTTGGAACTACAGTGGGAAGCTTATAGGCAGGTAGAAAATTTTCCTTGAGTAATGACAAACTTGTGTTATGCTCTTCCAAAAACATGCCTTTGGATACTTCATAAGCCCAGGTAGCAAGGGCTTTGTTTTTACACCTCATCTAAAGAATAGCACCTCCAGCAGCCAGGTGTCCATATTACCATGCTAGAATATTGGTTAATTACTAACTCTGAGAGAAGAGTGCCATCTATTGAATTGCCAACATCCTCAACAGCAGAACTGAGGTTTCCCAAAGAAGCCTGCCATCCAAATACTGATCAATTCTAATTCTGCTTTGCCTACGAGACCTGACAAGATCAGAGCATGAGTTGGCATGCCTGTCAGCTAAGCCAGTCACCTTGCAAGCCATCAAAGTGTTAGAAAACCAACAGCTGGCCAAAGACTCCAGTCTGGCTGCACTGAATCTTTTTAAACGGAAAGATGCAATTGCAGATGCATCTTTCTAGAGCTTGGTTGTCAGATGCATTTTTCCAAGGCTTGTCAGCTTGATTAGGATGCAGCTGTCTTCCATCAAAGAGAATTTCAGGCATTCAAGGATAATAGAGAAAGAGACAAAAGAACAATTTATAGAAAACACCAAATTGGAACAAGATTAAGAGGGAAAACTTCCATTCAGCATATTGATCCCTCTCAAGGGTTTCTTTCCATATTCATTTATATGCAAGAATGCTTTCTACTGTAATAAGATTTATAGGCTGTGCAGTAGCAGCACAGATTTTTAAAAGCACTAGCAGTTTATAGTTTTCAAATGCCATCTCTCTAGACACCACTTCACCTTAATAGTTTGATAACGTGGAAATCCCATAAGGGTAGCACTTATTTTTGCAAGTTTTTAAATGCATTTTTTTCTTATTAGAAGCCTGTTCCAAAGCCTACTGGGAGTCTTCTATTGACTTCAGTGGGTTTTGGATGAGGCTTTGTTTCTTAGAAACTAAGGGCCAGATCCTCCGCTGGTGTAAATCAGCAGAGTTTGGTGTTTTCTTCTTGACTTCTAAGGCACCACCATGATTTACACAAGCCGAGATTCTGTCCCTAGAACTTCAATACTGAAGCATTCTCGTTAGGCCCAAGGGAGCCTGGGACTTGTCCTGTGCAGTCAATGGGAATGTGTGTTGGCAGATGGCGAGCCAGCTGGCCAACCATAGTAATGCAAGAATCGCCACTAGCCCACCAAGTGTTAGGTTTCTTGGAGCTGTCTTTCCCCAAGAACCTTCACCAAGCAAGTCAGAGATAGATAGTTAAAGCCTCCTTTCACTGAGAACTTGCCTATGTGTATCTCCTTCTGGTATGCCTCATGTTTCTTGTGTGACTGCAGTGTACTACTTTTCTGTGTCTTAGTTTCCCCTGCTCTGGCATAGATCTTGTATAATAATAATTTGTATTTTATTTGCATCTTTCATCCAAGACCCCAAACACTAGTTGATTAACACAGGCTCTCTGTGAGTTAGCTATTATTACCCCAGTTGTACAGATAACTGAGGCACAGGTATTAATGGCTAGATTGTAACTTTACAATTTGCCTTGAGTAAGGGGTGACACATAGCTGCACTGTCCAAGAAGCACACTAGAGAATGAATTGTGACTCACAGTCCCAATTCCTCCCCTTTTCCTCCCTGTTCTCTATGGTGAGGTATAAGTTACATAGCTCTTTGGGAAGAAAGGGGTGAAGTATTTCCCCATTCCCACTGGACAGAGAGTGGTTAGGCTGCTTGTTCTCACAAATCCCTGTCTTTGGATTTGGGAAGGAGAGTAGTCTGCCTTCCTAACCTGCTCCCAAAGCAAAAGATGGGAGTGAGACAACGTGTCACCATCAGAAGGCAATGGAAAGGTCAGGCTAAGTTACCAGGCCTCTCCCAAGGAGATGATGGAGAGGAGATACCAACAGCGGTCACGCTGCTTTTGCACTTCCTGTGTGAAAGAGCTGCCATTATTCCCATCCCATTTTCTAATGCACAATGGGAGGAAGCTCCTGGCTGCCTCTCTCCTGTATGTGTGTCCCCAAGAAGTCCATTGTTATATACTGCATCTCTGCCATTTACCCTGCAGCTGTATGAACAAGTAACTCAGAATGGGCCCTGAAGTGCTCAACCATTACTGTTCAGTGTAATGGAGAGACTCTTCCTCTCTCTGATAGGGAGATAAATCAGAGGAGTATAGAAAAGAGAACAAAAGGCTTAAAGCTGGTGGAGAACAACAAACTATGGTTTGCAACAAAGAAATATAAACACATTGCTCTCTGAAAATGGTTTAAAGAGAGAGAAAGAGTGAGTGCGTGTGTGTTCCTCCTTCCTTTCTTGCTCTTGTGTTGATAAATGGTATAGTGAATTACTTGACCACACTTTGGTTTGTTATGAAATGTATTCAAGAGGCCAAATAACCAGTATCAGGCAGATTTATTGCTAAAAGCCAATAATAGTATGGTACAGGGAAAACGTTCAACGTGATACCAGACTCCGGGAATTTGATGACATTTCTGCCCTCATATATAAGCAACTCTATTACTCTGATTCAGGAGGGCATATGTATTCAGAATGGGTGCTTAAGCATGTGCTTATCTTTAAAATTAAGCACATGTTTAAGTGCGTTCCTGAATCAGGGGCATTGACAGCAGAAGTTGCAAGGATATAGCTGAGGGCAGAACTGATCCCATAGCATCTTTTAAAAAGATGTATTCCCTTTTGTGCCTTAAAAGAAGCTACTCCTCTGATAAAGCATGCATGTATGTCACTCAAAATCTAAATGCAGATCTCAAAGGAAACTAAGCCAGCCTTTGGGAATAAGGCAGGTAATACATTTACAAAAGGAAGGAGAGTAGTGGTGGGAGTGAAAAGAAGCTCTGGGTCAAATTCTCCATTGACTCAGCGGAGCTGCTTCAATTTACAAAATCAGAGAATTTGGTCTATGTGCTTTTGTGGAGAGGAAGGCTTGGGCAGTAGTGCTGCTGGGTCACCTGAAAGGTCATTTGTACCTTATGACAAAAGCAAAATGTCAGCATCTATTGTGGTAAGGCTTTTCCCAGCCCAACATGAAAGAATTACTTGCCAAGCAATTCTGTCTTGCACTCAGTGAGTGTTTTGCAGGATGACCATGTGCAAGTAAGCTAAAGTGACAACAGACTTGACCTTTCACACTACATCAGTAGAGGCCAATTGCCTTGTGGAGGGACTGTGCCCAGACACCATCAGGGGATAAGTGGTAACCAGTTAGTGAGGGATATTTCAACAGATTTACATTTGGAGCTTAATGTTTGACTGCTGTACTGATGGCCCTCAGCCTTGTTGCTCTCACAGAGCAGACTTGGCAGCACCTTGCACTAAGAATACCTGTCCATTGTCTCATAAGATGCTAGACATCTGCTGCTAGCCATTGCTTTTACAGGAAGAACAAGCATTAGCCAGCATTTTCTATCAATTTAAAAAGTGTTACAGAATACACATATTTGAGACAGAATGTCAGGAAACATTCTGGGGAGAGCACCCTTCTTTTTCAGATGATCAGTAAACTAGTTTAGAAATTGTCTGAGCTACAGAACAATAACAACAATGCTGGACTCAGCTGTGCCTCCCGCTAGGGTTGAATAGAATCCCAGATTAAGACACCTGCCTTTAATCAGTCCAGGGTGAGCTGACTCTGAGCTTTATCAATACTTCTCATCTACCACTGATTGCTGTTACAACACTAACACCACACAGTGAAGAACCCTAGGTCATTATGTCAGGCGCAAGATATGATCATGTTATTTAATTTTCTTTGTACCATTTAATTTAGGAATTCAGATTCTGGCAAATATTGGACCTACAATCCAAATTTTTAAATTAAACATGAATTGCGTAGGAGATTTCCCAGATCTGTTGTTTGCTATGTCAACAACCCCTGTCGATTTTATTGCTTAGAGAGGCAGCCATTTTGCAGAAAACTAATTTGGCCCCTGCTAAAAGAGCCGTAAGAGCTGCCTTGAGACATCCCAAGCCCATTTTCCATAGGAGCCTGTGATTTTTAATAATGCCATCAAAATCCTATTGGTGGAGGCTGAGCATGAGTGGAATAAAAACCTACAAAGGGAAGGTTAATTGTCATTCCCATTATGTCATTCATTCTGTCTGCTCCTATTGAAAGCTGTCTACTTAGAGGCTGCAAAACCCCAAGGCTACTGATGTTTGTCTCCTTATGTAACAACAGTCATCTGAACTGGGCATCTACATTGTATAAAGACATCTACAAAGACCTAGAGGAAAGCACTTGACTCTTGTTTTCCTCGCTAAAATAAAGCCTAGGGATTCAGTTCTACATGTGGAGTACTGTTTAAAAATTCTTTTTTATAGCAAATGAAAAAGAAATAACCAAGATGTCAAACTAAATCCATAGAAATATTTATTGACAGATGAAAGCCAGGAGGGTCCTATTTAATTGACCTTCATTTAAGTTTTCAAAGTAGTGTACAGGCAGGAGTGCAACATAATTACAGCCTAGTGGTTTTTCTGTAATAACAGGGTTTGTGTGAATCATGCACTGCAACAAAACTGTCCCCTTCTGTGTGTGAATGATTCAAGACTGACATTCAGATGCATCAGGTTATTATTCACTACTTCCCTCTGCTATGGCTAATTGGAATGCACTAGAGAAGGGGCTTAGCTGCAAAATCAAATCAGGATCTGAAAGCAAATTTAAAATACCCCAGTGATCTGAGGTATTTGGATCTGGGCTTTTGTATGGGCCCATCTTTATGGCAAGTGGTTCTGGACTATTTAGAAAAACTGGACGTGCACAAGTCCCTGGGGCCGGATGCGCTGCATCCGAGGGTGCTAAAGGAGTTGGCGGATGAGATTGCAGAGCCATTAGCCATTATTTTTGAAAACTCATGGCGATCGGGGGAGGTCCCAGATGACTGGAAAAAGGCTAATGTAGTGCCCATCTTTAAAAAAGGGAGCGAGGAGGATCCGGGGAACTACAGGCCAGTCAGCCTCACCTCAGTCCCTGGAAAAATCATGGAGCAGGTCCTCAAGGAATCAATTATGAAACACTTAGAGGAGAGGGAAGTGATCAGGAACAGTCAGCATGGATTCACCAAGGGGAAGTCGTGCCTGACTAACCTAATTGCCTTCTATGATGAGATAACTGGCTCTGTGGATGAGGGGAAAGCAGTGGATGTGTTATTCCTTGACTTTAGCAAAGCTTTTGATACGGTCTCCCACAGTATTCTTGCCGCCAAGTTAAAGAAGTATGGGCTGGATGAGTGGACTGTAAGGTGGATAGAAAGCTGGCTAGATCGTCGGGCTCAACAGGTTGTGATCAATGGCTCCATGTCTAGTTGGCAGCCGGTTTCAAGCGGAGTGCCCCAAGGGTCGGTCCTGGGGCCGGTTTTGTTTAATATCTTTATTAATGATCTGCAGGATGGTGTGGACTGCACTCTCAGCAAGTTTGCAGATGACACTAAACTGGGAGGCGTGGTAGATACACTAGAGGGTAGGGATCGGATACAGAGGGACCTAGACAAATTAGAGGATTGGGCCAAAAAAAACCTGATGAGGTTCAACAAGGACAAGTGCAGAGTCCTGCACTTAGGACGGAAGAATCCCATGCACTGCTACAGACTAGGGACCGAATGGCTAGTTAGCAGTTCTGCAGAAAAGGACCTAGGGGTCACAGTGGATGAGAAGCTGGATATGAGTCAACAGCTCTTGTTGCCAAGAAGGCTAACGGCGTTTTGGGCTGTATAAGTAGGGGCATTGCCAGCAGATCGAAGAACGTGATCGTTCCCCTTTATTCCACATTGGTGAGGCCTCATCTGGAATACTGTGTCCAGTTTTGGGCCCCACACTACAAGAAGGATGTGGAAAAATTGGAAAGAGTCCAGCGGAGGGCAACAAAAATGATTAGGGGTCTGGAGCACATGACTTATGAGGAGAGGCTGAGGGAACTGGGATTGTTTAGTCTCCAGAAGAGAAGAATGAGGGGGGGATTTGATAGCAGCCTTCAACTACCTGAAGGGGGGTTCCAAAGAGGATGGAGCTTGGCTGTTCTCAGTGGTGGCAGATGACAGAACAAGGAGTAATGGTCTCAAGTTGTAGTGGGGGAGGTCCAGGTTGGATATTAGGAAACACTATTTCATTAGGAGGGTGGTGAAGCACTGGAATGCGTTACCTAGGGAGGTGGTGGAGTCTCCTTCCTTGGAGGTTTTTAAGGCCTGGCTTGACAAAGCCCTGGCTGGGATGATTTAGTTGGGAATTGGTCCTGCTTTGAGCAGGGGGTTGGACTAGATAACTTCTTGAGGTCCCTTCCAACCCCGATATTCTATGATTCTATGATAGAGCTAGAGTCTGATCTTACCTCCACTGGTGTTTATTGGAATCGTTACAATTGAATTATTCCATGTTTATGCCAGTCTAACTGACAGCGGAGTTTGATTCACGATGGTGAAATACCACTAGTACTTTGATAAAGTGATATTTTTCAATCCTTTCCCTTCATCTTTAGTCAAAGTCCCTACCTGAGATAGAATTTAGCAGTCCTGGTCTCAGCCCTTCCAAATAAACACCGCTAGGGATACATTTCAACTTCTCTGTAATTGGAGTTGTGCAAAGTTTTTGTAAGAAAGCTTATCAAAACTAGGAGATACTCCTCTGGTGCTGGGCTTCTTTGCAAACCCAAAGCGTCAGACAGATTCATATACCTGAGTAGAATTTTCGGTGAAACTGGGCCAATTCATTGTTTCAAGTGGAAAATATGCAAGACTTGTTCTCTACTGCCTGTATGGGCAGCAAAAACCCTGTCCTCTCCCAACTCTACACAGGGATCTACACTGGTTCTGCTACACTTGTATTTTGTTATTAAAGAAGGGGTGGGGCTTGCCCCAATTGCATAGTTAAGCATATTCAAGGCCCTTAATTTTAGAGGTCACCAGCCAGAAGGCAGATGATATTAATGTGTTAAGGAATCAAAGGTAGAGCCCTGTGCGGCTACAACATTTTTATCTGCATCTGATCCGTGATCTGCAGACATGTGGATATTCGCATCTGCAGATATAAAGCAGATATCTGCAGATTTGCTGGCCTCCAATCAAAGGCACTGTGGTAGTGACACCTGTTTTGGAGGGAGGCTTTGTCATGGGCTTCAGTGAAGTGCAGATTTGCAGGCTTACAGTTTTCCTGAATTATTTAATTTTGTTGCAGTTTGGAGGTGGTTTTGTTTTTTCTCAAAGCCATATGGTGCCTTTCAGTTTGCCCCCTCTTTTCCTGGAGAGCAGATCACTACATCCAACTGGATGTGACAGAACATTTCTCAGGCTAGGTCTACACTACCCGCCTGAATCGGCGGGTAGAAATCGATCTCTCGGGGATCGAATTATCGCGTCTCGTTGGGACGCGACAATCGATCCCCAAATCGACGCTCTTACTCCACCAGTGGAGGTGGGAATAAGCGCTGTCGACGGAGAGCCGCGGAGGTCGATTTTGCCGCCGTCCTCACAGCGGGGTAAGTCGGCTCCAATACATCGAATTCAGCTACGCTATTCGCAGAGCTGAATTTGCGTATCTTAAATCGACCCCACCCGTAGTGAAGACCTGCCCTCAGACTAGACCAGTGAGAGAGAGAGAGAGAGAGAGATTGTAAATCAATCCAGTAGAAACTCAGAGTTACGAACACCTCGGGAATGGAGGCTGTTCGTAACTCTGAACAAAACATCATGGTTGCTTTTTCAAAAGTTTATAACTGAACATTGACTTAATACAGCTTTGGAACTTTACTATGCAAGAGAAAAATGAAACAAGCACAGAAACAGTTTTCTTACCTTGTCAAACCTTTTTTAAACTTTCCCTTTATTTTTTAGTAGTTTACATTTAACACTGTACTGTGTTGTATTTGCTTTTTTTTTTTTTTTTTTTTTTTTGGACTAATTTTGCTGCCTGATTGCATACTTCCGGTTCCAAACGAGGTGTGTGGTTGACTGGTCTTTTCTTAACTCTGATGTTCATAACGCTGAGGTTCTACTGTAGTTTGATTTTTGCTTAGCCGTTGAGTAGATTTCACAAGTCACCTAAGTAGCAGTTTACTTTTTCTCATTTTCTTTGTTTTGACCTGTTACTTTTATTTTTGTTTCAGCAACATTTTCACCCAGTGACAGGTGTGATTAAGGCTTATCATCAACATCTGCTGAGCATGGGGCAGAAAGGGAGTCAGGGAAGGAGAAAGGGAGAGGAAAAGAGAGCCTCCATTTAATTAAAAAGTAGATGGCCCTTGCAGGGCTGATGCCTGGTTCCTGCTGTTTTAGATAGACGGACTGGAATCCCCCCTCCGGAGACCATTTCGTATGTCTGCCAGATCTATTGAGCCTGGCTTAGAACTTTTTTATTTTTGTGAGCAATGAGTCAACAGCTAATATTGTTTATTTGCTAGCATGTAATAATTATAATGTCGGATTCCTGGTGCTGCAAAGAGCTGCACCCCGGCAGGGTGCAAAATGGTAATGAAAGCAAAGTGCAATGCGACTTACTGAATCCAAGTAGGGCTTGCTTTTGTTCGTTTTGACAGCTCAGTACCCATCTTAGGTGGAAGAAAGTTGCATTGTTTACCTCTTGCTGCAAGGCAATCCAATAAAAGGCAGCATGGGTGCGCTGTAAGGTGGACATGCAGACTGGATAATTTAATTTTTTGTTTTTGTAATCTGCCTGGCAATTTCCCGTAACAAGAACAAGGCACAACCAGCATATTTCATTACAACTGAACAGACGACTGGGGGGAGATTAAGCCTTTAATTACAAGGATGGAGCATCCTTAGCAGGGATCCTACATAAACCTGGTCTAGCTTGAAGCACAGCTGAAGCCGTGAAAGGGACATAGATCATCCCAGATGCCTTATCAGTGTGTATATGAATAGAAGGTTTCCTAATTTTCTGCAGAGATCACTTACTGGGGGTAGGGAGACCAATAAAACTGGAACTTGACATTTTTTCCCCTCCTACAAAATAAAGCTTATGGGATAAATCACAAGATGAGTTAGTTGCAAGGTTATGGCCTAAATTTTCAAAAATAAATAAAGATTGTGGGTGCCCAATTTTAGATGCCTTAAAAGGGCCTGATTTTCTGAAAGAGCTGAGCACCCACTCTGTGAAAATCAGGCTCTTTTAGGGGTCTGAAGTTGGGCACCTAAAAATCATGACTCGCTTTTTAAAATTTAGTCCTTAGATTTATTTATTGTGATCCGGATTCTATAATATCCCTATAGCTACACAGAGCAAACAAACACTCAGATCTAGCTAGTATTGTGTCTTTTGCTCTTTACACAATAACAATTTAAAGAAACCACAGGAGCACAGTTGGGTCCCTAATAATTGTGTTAACTATCTATACATAAACAAGGCCTTGCTATATACATGCTACTGCTCTTGTTGTTTTCTAAAAGCCTCTAAAATATAGTTTTATATAGAAAACAGTGAGTGCCACCAGAGAGCTCACAAATAATTTAAAAGGCTACTATCCAAATATGGACCCAAACTTTAGGGGTGTTTGGAGCCTGGGGTTTTGGTTTGGTCCATAATAGATTTAGGGACAAGCTACAACATTTGAATCCAGATCACAATTTCGGGAGCATTCTGCTCAGGACTTTTGATTCAGGTCCATCTCTAGTTATAAAGAATTTAAAGCTTGTCCTTGCTATCTCCTGTTCTGTTTACTGTGTGTGTGTTCAATGCTTCAGTATAATAAAATGAAGCTGTCTTCCCTCCTGGACAGCTGCCAGCTGGTTTTCAAATGTATTCTCCAATACTTCTCATAAGCTTTGCCTCAGATGAGACAAAATCACTGGGAGACGCAGACGAAACTATTTATTTATATTTCCATGCTTTCTCTTGGCTCTCTCTTACATGATGTTGGCATACAGAAGATGTATGACCGACATTGGTTATTTGGTGAGCCGTGCAGAAGAAGTTTATAGGTGAAATTTGCATGAGGAGTGGGAATGGCCCTTGGAGATTAGAACTGGGGGTTTGTTCTGGGCATAGTGAAATTCTCGCACAATGCAATTCTACAAGGATGAAGCTCTTCCGTGCAGGAGACAGAACTTTCTTGGCAGCCAGTCCAAAACTCATGGACTTTAAGGTCAGAAGGGACCATTGTGATCATCTAGGACTATCACCAACCTCTCCACCTGTTCCAAGCAGGAAGTGCATTTCTTTGACCTTTCCTTCTCTGGCATAAATACATAATAAAATGTATATTTAAACAACAAACAATACAACCTCCTCCCCTTCCCCCCAAAAAGCCTACCAAAACAAGACACTCCACTGTCCATGCTTCTCCCCCTGGGAAAAGGACGAGAGAACAAACAACACATGACAGATGTTAGTCACGTTGTTCAATGCACTGCTTGAGGGGGTTCAGATACTATGATGATGAGGACGGTATAAGAAACTTTAAGAAATAGAATAAAGTAGAATAGACATAATAGGAGAAGGAAAAGGGAGCCAGAGGGGTGACTGGTGTAGTATTCATGGTAGTGCAAAGGAGATAAGGGGAACACAATGATAAACAACATCAGAGATCTACAGCGATGAAGATAGGGGCTGATCAAATTTACATTTTGATTTTTGAAAGAAACAATTTTGTTTCTCTTGAAATTTTTCAGGAATTGTGGGTGGAGCGGTTCTATGAACAAATTCAAAATGAAATGAAAATGTTTGTTTTTCTTCAAACTTAAAAAACAGTTCGTTTTTTTGGTGTGTTCTCTTTACTTTTCCACATTTTTCTGGTGGAAAAGGAAGGAAAATGATTTTGTTGCTTTTTTAACATACAAAACTAAATGAAATTGTTCTAAATAAAATGAAATTTCTAATTGAAACAACGAGATGTTCATTTTATGTCCGTATGACTACTCACAGAGTAAGGTACTAATCAAAGGGTATAAGCCTATCAGAATCTGTCCCTGTAACCACATAGTGGCTGGAACTAGTTGGCATCAGTTCTTTTCTTCTGTGTTTTGTGCATAAGCAAGGTTTACTTTTTAATAGGAGCTGCCCTGTTTGGAAACATAGGCAGTGAAACCTGTTGTCTGCCTTTGAACTTTTCCCTGCCTGTTTTCTGGGCTAGTTGCTATCAGAATTTTTAAATGATTAGCATTCTTGCTGCCTCTGTTTGCCACCATTGTATTTATGCTAGGAGTTGACAGACAGCATCAAGTTCAGAATGTACCATCAACTGTAGGCAATCTTGTTCTGTTTTCATAAATTGATTAAAAGGCAGGATGGAGAGAATGTCAAATGAGCAACACAAAACAGCGTCTTCTCACAGTGTTTCAAAAGCCAACCTGTGTGAAGGACTAAATCTGTTTCTTACTCTGAGTATTTGGACTGATGATCTTCAATCCAGTTTGAGTGCTTTGTTTTCTAAGGGCTTGAACTTGTGAAGTACTGATCTCCCTTAACTCCCACTGACTTCAATAGGAGTTGCGAGGGTTCAGCACTTTCTAGGAGAGAGCCCTAAAAGAATATGTAGCCACTTCCTTGAATGAACAAAATTTACAATAGAAGGGTTAGTTTTTATAGGTAAGTAGCATATTGTTATGTAAAGTAGTTCCAATATGGGCTGTAATATCAGCAGTCAGAGGTGAGTGCTAATATTTATTGCACTGGCACATACATACATGTTGATGATTGACACTGAAGGTTAATTTTGCAATGTCAACTGGACTGCCAATTAAATGAAAAGACAGCTACTAGTTGTTTCAATGATTTCATAATTCACGGATACTGCAGAGAGTACATGTAAAGTAAAGTTCTTCTCTTAGGGCTGGTCCACACTAACCCCCCACTTCGAACTAAGATACGCAACTTCAGCTACGTGAATAACGTAACTGAAGTCGAAGTATCTTAGTTCGAACTTACCGTGAGTGCACACGTGGCAGGCAGGCTCCCCCGTCGACTCCGCGTACTCCTCTCGTGGAGCAGGAGTACCGGCGTCGACAGCGAGCACTTCTGGGATCGATCCCAGAAGATCGATTGCTTATCGCTGGACCCGGAGGTAAGTATAGACGTATCCTTACATTTCTATAAACTTAGGTTAGGATGTTGAAACTGTAAATACGTGTGGGTTTTGCTGTTGTTTTTTTATCTCAAATTACCTCCCCTGTGCCCGGAGATTCCAGATCACCATTGCCTCAGTAGTAGTTAGATTTTGCATGATCAGCTGAAGGCTTTGCTCAAAATCCACTGCTAACCAAGAGATATCAGGCCAGATTGTCTGGTCAGCTGCGCAGTGCTTTGGGTCTGTCCAGCTGCCTGTCTACTCTTTGGTGTAAATTAGAACAGCTTCATGCTCTGGGTGTAGGGTGACCAGATGTCCCAATTTTATAGGGACAGTCCCGGTTTTTGGGTCTTTTTCTTATATAGGCTCCTATTACGCCCCCGCCCCCGTCCTGATTTTTCACATTTGCTGTCTGGTCACCCTAGCTGGGTGTAAAGCAGAGCAGCCTTATGTCCCTGAACTCACTTGGTATTCTGGAAATCAGGAGGGTAGATGGCACAGAAGAAATCCTCCACCGGCCATTAAAACTGGTTTTAGGCTGCTTTAAAGCCACTAGGGCAAAGTGCAGCAGCTTTAAGGGACCAGAGGATTTGGCCTTGTATCTCATAGGGGGGTTGGGTATGTATTTGTGAGGGGAGGAGCTAGCTTCAATTTAAATGTGGAATGTTTTCCACAAAGCACCTCTGACAGGTTTGCAGATTACTTTGTTTACATGAAGAAAGGGAGGGATTTTTTTATTAAACAACGCTCCCTAAAATGCAATCAACATTCAGAACAGCCAAAGAGCAATTTAAAAAATCCTTACAAGGTACAAATTAAATTTAAAAAAATCAATTGCTGTGGTATAAAACAAGATGTTGTTTTCCTCTTTATCCTTTTCCAATCAATGTTACAACATAAAAACCGCCAAGCTGAAATGTTCATGACACACACCAATGAAATGTTTATGACACACACCAATGAAATTCTAGCTGAACCCGACACACAATCCTAAGCCCGAGTGTAATGGCTCAGGGAATTAACACACAAATATAGAGGACACAGACAAAAAGGTACAGTAGCCATGCTTGTACAGTGATATAGTTTGTGGTGTTTTTCTTATAATCGATCTCAATCCTGAAAGGAGCTCTTTCCTGATGGATTTCAGTGTGGTTCTGCCTGGGTGTAGGAATCCAGCCATGTGGAGCATCTTGCAGGATCAGAGTCATAGTACAGAGAGATTGTATTTTTGATGGTGTTTAAAGGTAACTCCTCCAGCGCCCGCAATCAGTGTTAGAACTTATTTACTTATGGACAGGGTCAAATGCGTTCAACACCGGTTTTAGCAAAGTAGAGTTGACATTTCTAAATTGAACCATTCCACAGCTGCAAGACAGCCAAGTTCAGTACCAGTTTGAGGGTGGGTTGGGGAAAGAGAGCTGTGTTTGACACCATTGTCAAACATGAGTGAAAAATCCAATGAAGATATCCTTCATGACTGTGTCTACTCTGGGAAAATTAGGACCTATTATTCCCCACTGGTACAACTATTCTTGTGCTAACAATGGTGGAAGATGTAGGCATTTTTACGCACCTGTCATCTAATTCTGAATATCATTTGATAAACAGGGGCAAGCCCCCCCCCCCAACCCCTTGCAATTTTTTCTATACAAAGGCTCTGATCCTGCTAGTGTTTATACACAAACTTAACTTTAAGTCTATTAATAGTCCCATTGACTTCAGAGGACAGAGTTTACAGATAGGTAGAGAACTTTACATCTGTCATTAAAACACCTTTACACCATTGTAGAGTTTAGTTCCTTGAGTTCCTTCAGATGCTGAAAGGAACAACAAAATATTCATGAAATTTTGTGGGAAAAATATTTGGAGTTTTAGTTCAGGCCATTTCACAGTTCAGAAATTTTGCTTTATAAAAATGTTGGTCAAGTTGTTGATTTAGCATTGAAACATGTGTCCATTTGAATTTTTGCTTGTTTCATTGTGAAATTCAAACTTTATTTAATTTACTTTACTGTTATGTAGAAACAGTAGCATTTCCCATAGTTATAGAACAATCATTTTCCATTATAAGTCCCAAATTTTGCCCCTCTTTAACTTTGGCTTGGAAAATTAGTTTGTCCTCAACACTGCCAGATTTACTCTGAATATGAAAGGGACTGTTCCTGCGAAGTTTAAAGAAAATTCATTAAACTGTTTTTGACAATTTACCCCCATTCAAAATTTTGGGACTTGTCTAACATTTCTTAGCCATTTTTGAGCCAGATGAAGACTACTTACTTTTAATTCAAATGACCTTATATTTGATTCTCTTTGAAACTTCATATGCTAATTATATTTGAAGATAATAAGATGTAGTTAAGCAAAGTCGTTAATTTTGTTGAGGATACTATTGACGGCAATTCTATTCTAATTTCAGTGGAAGTTATGGAGGCAATATTGATCCTGTTGACGTCAGTAGTAGCATGATTGGGCAATATGAGTCTACCCAACTCCCACAGAAGTCAATTGAAAGACTCCCATTCAAACATTGAATTTGGAGTTTAATTGGAAAGTGTATAACAGAGGCCCATGGCAAGTCTCCGCACCGTGGGCCAGAAGCCCTGAGCTTTGTTGCCCCCCTGGAGGACTGGAGTCGTGAGCACCATCTTGCCCCATTGCGGGGGGAAGTTAGGGTTGCCAGGCCATTAGAAGTCTGGTCGGCTCCGCACAGCTACCGGGAACGGTTGGTATGTCCCTGCAGCCCCTAGGCACAGGGGCAATCCGGGAAGCTCTGCGTGCTGCCCCAGGACCGGCTCTGCAGCTCCCATTGGCTGTGGTTCCCGGCCAATGGGAACTGCGGGGCCGTGCCTGCCGGTGTGCCTGCCTCCGCCTAGGAGCTGGACATGGTGGCTTCTTCCTGAGGCAGTGCAGAGCCAGGGCAGGCCGGGAGCCTGCCTTAGCCCCGCTGTGCTGCTGACTGGGAGCCACCTGAGGTAAGTGGCACCCTCCCTGAGCCCACACCCCAAGCCCTCTGCCCCAGGTCGGAACCTCCTCCCGCACCCTAACTCCCTCCCAGACTCTGCACCCCCACCCACACCCCAACCTCCTGCCCCAGCACTGAGCCCCCTCCCATACCCAAACTCCCTCCCGAAGTCTGCATCCCGAACCTCCTCCCACACCCCAACCCCCTGCCCCAGCCCTGAGCCCCCTCCTGTACCCCAAACCCCTCATTCCCAGCCCCACCCCAGAGCCCTCACCCCCTCCCACACCCCAGCCTCCTGCCCCAGCCCAGTGAAAGTGAGTGAGGGTGGGGGAGAGTGAGCAGCCTTCTTCAGAAAGAGTTCGTGCTGTGCTTACTATTTGAGGTTACTGATGAGAGAAGAATATTTCATTTAGATCAGAGACCTGTTTTAATGAAGTACATTTTTGTACTTGATGATAATAATGAATTTGTTTATTATTTGGGTAATGTAAGCTTTGTGGTACCCTTAACTATCCATTTCCCTACTTTTAAGAGCTTGGGTTTTGTAAATGATGCCACAGATAAGTACATTATTGCCACTTAGCAACCGTAAAAATATATATATATGTTTTGGGCTTTGGAATGAATGTCCTTAAGAATTGTTCTGCAGCCTAGAAATACCATCTTTCCTGCACAGGATTTCTGGCTCCTCAGCAAAAACTCCACTGATTTGAATTGAGTTCCTTAAACAGTCTCTTCCCTCCAGGACAGCTAAAACCAGGGCCGCCCAGAGGGGGGGCAAGTGGGGCAATTTGACCCAGGCCCCGGGCCCCGCAGGGGCCCCCACAAGAGTTTTTGGGGGGCCCTGGAGCGGGGTCCTTCACTCGCTCCAGGGCCCCGGAAAACTCTCGCAGGGCCCAGGCCCCCAGAGCTTCTTCCGCTCCGGGTCTTTGGCAGCAATTCGGCGGCAGGGGGTCCTTCCGCCCTGGGACCCGCCGCTGAAGTGCCGGGTCTTCGGCGGCAATTCGGCAGTGGGGGCCCCCCGCCGCCGAAGTCCCCAGGTCCCCTGAATCTTCTGGGTGGCCCTGGCTAAAACTTCAAGGCTTCAGAACTGTACCTGACAGATCAGCTCTGAGGGTGGTAATCAGCGTGAAAATTTAAAGGATATGTGAATTCCTTATTTATAATAGGAACACCATGAAAAATAACTTCCCTTGGCCACTCATAAGTTGTTGTTTTTTAAATTGCTATCCAAAAGCACTGCAGATAATAAGAAATGATGGCACATGTTTTAGAGCAGCATTTTCCATGGGAATTGTGTACTTTTTTTGCAGCGTGTCACAAGCAAGCAGTGGCCTAGTTTTGCTGACGCTCTCCAGCAACTCAGTTCAGGTCGGAAACACTGTTGTTGTATCAGTGTGTTTTTTGGCAACTGCAGCACTGCTTAATAAGAAGGAAGAATTTTTTTAGAAAGTGAAATATCCCTGTCAGATCCTTTGGAAAGCTGCTCGATAGGCTTAACACATTTTGAAAGCTGTGAAGATAAATTGCAATTTGAAGTGGCAGAAGTCAGTTAACTAGTGGTCAGAGATAATAATTATACAGACTGGCTAGCAAGGAAAACACAATGCTCGATGATACTGGGCTAGTGCCACAGAATGTTATGATCAGGCATTTGAAAGGCATCCTTATTGACATAATACAATAGTAGCACAATTGGTGTATTAAAAATAAATTGGCTGTTCCTCATTTTCTTTTCCCCAAAAGGTTAAGGGTATTTATTAAGAGGTTATATTTGTTTGCACATTTACACTAGGGCCCAGCCCCACAATCCCTTCTTCAGAGGCTTCAATGAGAATGCTAAGTAAGACCTGAAGGATTAGGCCTGTAATCACAGAATCATAGAAGTGGAAGGGACCTCGAGAGGTCACCTAGTCCAGTCCCCTGCACTCATGGCAGGACTAAGTATTATCTAGACCATCCCTGACTGGTGTTTGTCTAACCTGCTCTTAAAAATCTCCAGTGATGGAGATTCCACAACCTTCCTAGGCAATTTATTCCAGTGCTTAATCACCCTGACATTTAGGAAGTTTTTCCTAATGTCCAACCTAAACCTCCTTTGCTGCAATTTAAGCTCATTGCTTCTTGGGCCTATCCTCAGACGTTAAAAACATTTTTTCTCCTTCCTCCTTGTAACAACCTTTTATGTACTTGAAAACTGTTATCATGTCCCCTTTCAGTCTTCTCTTTTCCAGACTAAACAAATCCATTTTTTTCAATCTACCCTCATAGGTCATATTTTCTAGACCTTTAATCATTTTTGTTGCACTACTCTGGACTTTCTCCAATTTGTCCACATCTTTGCTGAAATGTGGCACCCAGAACTGGACACAATACTCCATTTGAGGCCTAATCAGCGCAGAGTAGAGCAGAAGAATTACTTCTCGTGTTTTGCTTATAACACTCCTGCTAATACAGCCCAGAATGATGTTCACTTTTTTTTTGCAACAGTGTTACACTGTTGACTCATATTTAGCTTGTGGTCCACTATGACCCCCAGATCCCTTTCAGCAGTACTCCTTCCTAGGCAGTCATTTCCCATTTTGAATGTGTGCAACTGATTGCTCCTTCCTAAGTGGAGTACTTTGCATTTGTCCTCATTGAATTTCATCCCATTTACTTCAGACCATTTCTCCAGTTTGTCCAGATCATTTCGAATTTTAATCCTGTCCTCCAAAGCACTTGCAACCCCTCCCAGCTTGGTATCGTCTGCAAACTTTATAAGTGTACTCTCTATGCCATTATCTCAATCATCGATGAAGATATTGAACAGAACCGAACCCAGAACTGATCCCTGCGGGACCCCACTTGTTATATCCTTCCAGCATGACTGTGAACCCCTGATAACTACTCTCTGGGAACAGTTTTCCAACCAGTTATGCACCCACCTTATAGTAGCTCCATCTAGGTTGCATTTCCCTGGTTTGTTTATGAGAAGGTCATGCGAGACAGTATCAAAAGCTTTACTAAAGTCAAGATATACCACGTCTACCGCTTCCTCCCTATCCACAAGGCTTGTTACTGTGTCAAAGAAAGCTATCAGGTTGGTTTGACACTATTTGTTCTTGACAAATCCGTGCTGACTGTTACTTATCTCATTATCTTCTAAGATGTTTGAAAATTGATTGCTTTATTATTTGCTCCATTATCTTTCCGGGTACAGAAGTTAAGCTGACTGGTCTGTAATTCCCCAGGTTGTCCTTATTTCCCTTGTTATAGATTGGCACTCTATTTGCCCTTTTCCAGTCTCCCATCTTCCATGACTTTTCAAAGATAATCACTAATGGCTCAGGTATCTCCTCAGTCAACTCCTTGAGTATTCTACGATGCATTTCATCAGGCCTTGGTGAGTTGAAGACATCTAAATGGTCCATGTAATTTTTAACTTGTTCTTTCCCTATTTTAGCCTCTTCTGATCCTACCTCATTTTCACTGGTTTTCACTATATTAGCTGTCCAATCACTACCAACCTTCTTGGTGAAAACTGAAACAAAGAAGTCATTAAGCACCTCTGAATGTTGATATCTTATTATTTTTAAAACCAAGGATATGAATTAGAGTAGTAGTTCTTTGAGTTTTTGACCATATATATATTCCACTTCTAGTATGCCTGTGCCCTGTACACACAAGATTGAATTCTGTTTGAATAACAGTATCCGTTGGAGCTGCAACTGCACCCTGCATGCCCTCTGGCCTTCCATAGCTTAAGGCAGAAAAGGTTGGAGCAGCCCTACCTCAGTTCCTTCTTACTGCCCATAATAATGAGATGGAACCCCTGCAGTGCCAACATCTCTGCACATTGTGCACTTGTTTTCCCTTGTTCTCAGTTTCGTTTTGTATTCCTTAGTATAGTTATGCTCATTGGCATATATATATAAAAAAATACAAGATCTTCCACTTCAGGGGTGCTCTGAGTATCTGATGCCCCTGGACATAGTGGAGTCATGAGGGGTCTCTGGAAAATCTGTGCCCCAGTTCAGGAGCTGGTGAATGCCTCTACCAGTACCAAAGCATTAACACCAAAGCATCCAGCATGAACAATAGAGTGCTCTACTCTGTCATCCACAGCACCTACCATGCTGCCTGCTAATGTGGAGGACAGGCTTTCAGAACCAAGTTTCACAGAAAACAAGCTGACAGGGTCACTACCCATGTGGGCTTTTCTTTTGATGATGGAGAGTGAGGAATGCATTTTGAGTTTTTGACCTCCAGTCATCATGTGCAATGACCACTTGCTTTGAAATTAGCACTTTTCTTTTAAAGTTCTTCATTTGCATTTCACAAACTTCTCTCTTGTTCGATGGGTTATTTAGTTACAGGGGTATACACAATGTAAATGTTTGCTATTACATTATAACAGGATACAGATAATTGAAAACAGTGCAAGTAACATCCCATTAGTTTTCATGAAGTTTAAACACCAAATACACTGTAATATATTTAACAACTACTTTGATCTATACTAATACATAAGTGAATTGACCTGGGGCTTTGGTATGAGCTGGCATGTGGTCTGCCAGCATCACAGGAACACTTAGGGACAGCTCAGAAGATGCCCAAATATGAGTGAGTAAAGGTTAGGCTCAGAGTTTCAGTCCCTTATGCCTATTAATACTTCTCAGCCTGGTACTAAGCAATGTCTTATGTTCCTGACTTCCCCACTGGAGATGGTTATTCTCTGTCCTGTCAGACCAGAAAACTAGCTTTATGGCTAGCTTTCCTGCTTGTTACCAGGATTTGCACTTCTCTATTTACCATGTCTGAAAGTACCACTGAATTAATAGAAGACTGATGTGTTATAATGTTCTGAATAACCATGGTGCCATTTGTCAGACAGATAACATTTGATGTCAGAAGACCTATACGGTATGCAGAATTAGGAGAGAGGAAATAAATGGCATGGTTATTAATTCTTTAATACTTGAAACTACTTAGCAATGCATTGTTAGATCAAAGCTTTCCTTGAGAAGATTGTGTCGTGGGGACAGAGGATTCTGGAGGTAGTTTGGAAAACTGTCATAGAATCCTAGGTATTCTATAAGAGGGAGGAAAATAGTGCATTACATTTCCATTAGGTTTAAAATCTCTTGTTTTCAGTTTAGCACATCTTCTGTTGTAGGTTAAATGGAACTATTCAAACATTCAATATGTTTTATTAAAGAACCAGTGACTAGTTTTCCAGCTTTCATAAATATCTTTAAAATGTTAGTATCTGCCACTTTTGCAAAAAACAAAGAAGTTAGTGGCATTTCTGCTTGTTAACTTGTACATGAAAAAAGGAGAAAGTTTGAGATGTTCTTTTCTGTACTGAAATCCACATTTTGTCCCCAAAAATATCTTCTCTGGGAAAAATTTCAACATCTCTGATTTCTCTAACTGAAAAGGTGGACAAAGGCAGTGAGCCAGTGAATCTCTCATACCTTATGTTGTGCGTTTCGGGGTCTGGTTCATTTTTAGGGCCCAGATTTGCCTCCTGGAGAATCATGATTGGGACTTTACACCCAAATATTATATACAAAGTTATAATGATATCGTATTGAAGTCAATAACAATTTTGCAATTGACTTAAACAGGGTCAAAGTTAGCCCTCAAGGCTTCTCTGTGGATGCATTTGCGAGCTCAGAAAAATAAAATAGAAAAATACTCCAGCAACATGAAATACAAACAATACTGAATTATTATTTTTTTAACAAGGTACAAAATATGTGGTGGTTTTCCTCTTTTAGGGATGTGTCAGCACTAAACATGAAATACCCATTAATCTGGTAACATCAAATCTTTGGCGATGACATGTTATTGCAAACTGTCCATATTGAACAGGAACAGTTTGGTAGGGTTCTAAACAAAATATTGACTTTTTCACCACTGGCTGTGTCCCTCTCTAGAGCTTTCCTACTCCTGTACATTTCAGTGGAGTTCTAAAGTGTCTCCCTTTTTAGTTGGGAAAGAGCCTGATTCTGATCTCACCTACACCAGTGTTATTCAACTGAAGTAAATGGATTTACGTCAAGGTAAAAGCTATGTAACAAGATTAGAATCTGGCCCTAATGGAATTCTCCATATTTCCTGGTTTAGAATATATGTGTTTGTCTCTATAAGTAACCCAAGTGAAAAAAGAAAAAATTGAGACTGTAATTTTATCTTGTTTCATAGCTTTGACTACACCTTATAAGGAGGGAAATTCTAAACAGACGAGAGACTACAGACAAAAATTGAGATGAAAAACCGGTGTTAGATGCACATCCACGCTACCCATATCAATTGCCTTCCATTTGATGCAAGGTAGTAAATATCTTCACTGTCACTGTTAGTTTTGAGGGGTTTGCTTTCTAGTAGCAACTGAAAGAAACTTTGATTAAGAATTCATCAGAAGGTTAAGTTTTGTTGCAAAAAAGAAGGCCCCCATGATTAAAAATACAATAGTAGTTCATTATAAATTTTCCACTGACATTTTTGACAAAAAATTGAAAACCAAATGTTTTGGTTTTCAGTTTTTTCACCACCCTTGTTCTATTCCTTTTTTCCAGCCCCCTGCTTTTACCCTTAATGGGAGCTATGCGTGCTTAAAATCACTCATCAGTTTGCTGGATTTGGATCTTTAAGTGTGAGATCCTCAGCTTGTACAAATCAGTGTAGCTGCATTGACTTCAATGGCTCTACTCAGATGTACACCAGCTAACGATCTGGCATGTTATTATGATATCTACTTTTCAAAGAGAGTTCTGAACCCTGAAAATTCTTCTGCAAGCTGTTGCAGAAAATCAGCTATCAAACTAAAGTTTTAAAACAGTAGGAGTAAATAACGGTAACAGAGTGTAGTCTATTATAATAGAACTGCAACTGTATTTTATACTGATAATGAAATAGTTGAACAACTGATTTTACCTTTCATTTGTGTGTGAATAGAGCAATTACAGCATACGACAGTTCGCAAATATTTGTAATTGAAGGCTGTCAGATGAAGGGATTTTAGCAGTGAATTGTTAATTTTTAAAGTGATTCATTTGTTAACTGCTTCACTGCTGCCTAGTTTACAATGCATCTGAGGCAAAGCAAATTGCTGGAAGCACATCACTGGTGCTGCTGCACTTACCTACTTTATTCCCATTGAAGAGCCAATGTTCCGATAGAACGTTGGCTCTTAAAAGAATGTTACAGCAACAAGGTGGTAAGAGGTGTCTAGCATATGACTGACTATAGCAATATGGACACAGAGCATGCATGAGAGCCCATTGGCACATGTCCCAGGCATGTTGTGAAGCACATTGAAGGCTGAATGATTTTTATCTACTCTAGCTGTGCACCAGTGGCACATAAGCTCATGCCCAGAGTTGGGTCATTGATATTAAAATATGGATCTCGTCTATTTAACCATAAATGTTTAAAATTAAAAATGATGGGTTTTGTTCAACATATGGAGAGCTAGACTGTGCTTTTTAAGGCATAGCTCTGTAATGTGGCAGACAGGGAGAGCCTGTGCTGTAATAGAAGTTCTCTTGTCCTTTACAGTTTGTGCTCCCCTTAGCATCCCACCCACCTCTGCTGGGCTAAAGGTGAGGGGAACAATCTGTCCCATAATTAAAAAAAAAAATAGAAAAAATTCTAATTCTCCTGATTATTTTTCAGCCAAATTCTGTCCTGTGCTGCTTTTAAATTCCATGTGTTGCATGGGGTGTAAAGTCAGGGCAGAATGTGGCCCTTAATTTCCCCCTCGCATCTTAAAAAAGTAAAGAAGCAGCAGGGCTACAAGTGAAACACTAGTGAGAGAAATAGCCCAGATGTAGATATCAGAGTTGGGCAGATATTGCAAATCGGTGTCCATATCTGTTCATTTGAATTCTGAACAAGTGTTCCCTCAACCGTCTCCAGGCTCCTTATTCAGTATAGGCTTGGACTTGCACCCATTGAAATCAATGGCAAAGCTTCCATTGCCTTCAGTGGTTCAGTTCAGGCCCTACCTGTGACTATTTCCAAGGACAGGACTTCCTTGGCACAAAGCTTTGTGTAAAGTATAAATATATTTAATATCACACTGTGATTTCTCCTCTGGGAAGCAAATTATGGGCTAGATCATACCCGAAGAGTACTGCCCATAGTGAGGGGTGGCATGGAGCCACAGGACCACCAGAGTATGAGGAGGTATTTTGCCTCAGTGAGGCAGAAAGTCTCCAAGAGCTGCCTGGCATGCAGAGAGAGGGTACACACTGCACTACCCCATTATGGGCACCAGCCCTGCTCTGTAACCCCAGAGGGGAGATGAAGAGAAGAGGGAATGTGATCTCAGCTCTGCTCTGCCCCTCTCCACCCTCTTTGGGATACTGTGCATCCTGGAGGGAGCAGTCCTTGTACTCTCTGGAGTGCACAGGCTGCAATTCCACCAGGCCTTGATGCAGCCCATGCAAGTGGGAGGGAAAGGCCCCTTTGGCTTCAGTTTCAGAGTAACAGCCGTGTTAGTCTGTATCCGCAAAAAGAAGAACAGGAGTACTTGTGGCACCTTAGAGACTAATAAATTTGTTAGTCTCTAAGGTGCCACAAGTACTCCTGTTCTTTTGGCTTCAGTGGGACTCCAGTTGCCTTGGATCTAGCCTCTTATGCCCTCCTCTTCTGTGCACCCACAGGCACCAGGAACAAACTTGCCCTATAGCCATGATTTCTATTTGATATATTTCTCTTTAGTAATCCCTAAGAAATGCAGGTGCTCACCGGGTAGAGAAAATTAACACACAACAAATTACTTGATTAATTTTCCACTGTTAGTCCAAACAATGCCAGCCTTGCTAGTTATTTCTGGAATGCATTAGAGCTGTGGATTGCAACAGAGCCATATGCAGCAGACTGGCTTTGTTGCTAAGGAATAGTAGCAGCCAGTAAAGCACTATGAAAAGCGTTGGTTTTAGAATGCAGATTGAAAACAATGTCTGGTGGGAATTCCCTCTGGACTTACAGTACATTAATCTTTCAATCTCGCATCAGAACTGCAGTATATTAATTCATGTTCAGGTATCACAGCAAGGCTGTGGCACATTCTGACTGAACATTTGTAGACACAAATGAAACAAATGTGTCTTCTGTGAGCATTAGTGCCTTTATTTCAGTAAAACAATTTCACAACATTTAAATTATTATTAAATTATCTTGTGAACATAGTACTTAGGAATTGTTCTGGATTGACAGCCCTAAATATTGCTGCCCCCTTGTTATGCACAGAACTCCTTTGAGGAAGGGGCTATATTTCACTATATGTATTATATCATGACCAGCATATCATCGCTCCTCAACAAAGAAGAAACGCTAAGAAATACAGCGGCTGTACTGAGTTCTTAACACTTCTCTATCAGCCCATGTCAATCCTGATGGGGGGCCACTGAAGAGAGAGAGTAGTTCAGACTCCATGTCCCTGAAACATGCTTATAGAGTGTGTTATGCTTCCCCCTCTTGTGGCTGTTCCAGATAGAAGGGCTTTGGTGCCAAAAGTCCCATCTTTAATTGTCACTGACCCTTTGTGGTGCTGGTCATTACACTTGTTTAATCCTTATTTCCTCTGTTGAAACTGTTACTGGGGGTGACAATTATTGTCAGTTGTAGTAATAGTTTTTGGGAAGCACTGGGGTGTGGATAGAGATCACTAATCTCATTGAGTGCTGTCTGGACAGAGGCCACTAAACTCAGTGACAAGTGTTGTATTAATGCCCAGCTAAATTACAGTTCAACCATAGCTGCCCTTTCTTTTTATTTTCCCCTGCAGAGATGCACTGCTAAACGCAGCTGCTAGCAGCAAAGCAGTAGGGAGGATTGAAGTTACAGGAACTTTGTCAGGGATCCATTTCTCTGTTTCAAGGAAATCATTGCCTTTTAGTTAAGTGGCTATTTCTTTTTGCTCATCCGGAAAATACGTGCCAAAAATATAAGACATCTTAGAATGCAGATTGCATCATTTTGATTTTCTAGTGTGCAAATGTTGCAGGTTAAACCTTCCATAGTGAAAGTTAAAAACCTGTTTCTTCTCTGGGACTTTTCATTTAGAAAGAAATGAATCTTCAGGTCCTAGTGAACAGATGTCCACATCATGCAACTCATTATCGCAATTGGCACTAAATGGCGTTGTTCTTGGCAATCTCATCAGAGAAACCAAGGACTGAAGGGACATGGAGTTTTAACTATCCTGCACTCTCTGGGTCAGGGTTGAGAGAGATTAGTAGAGAGTCTGCAGCTGGAATGTATTGGCTGTGTACAAAAAGAGAGGGCTTCAGTCTCCGGTGCTCAAAAAGGCAACTGAGAAGAACTGAATTCACATAATTTTTTTAAAATGAAATATTGTCAGTATGTGTCTATGGAAATGACATTATGTTGGCAAATGACTTCAATTTAAATATGAGATGAAGAAATTCCAGTGGCAAACTGATGGTACTCTGAGGCCACCTTAAGCTGTCAAAGTGAAACATTGTCAATAGAAGTGTAATAAAGAGATGATTTGAAGATAGGAGGACATGACAAAATGAAGTCAATGAAACGGGCCATGCTTAATTCTCAGCATCTAAGTAGTGACTAAGATGTGTCACTGCCTTTAAACTAGGCCCTATGGAGGATGTAACTTGTGAGAGCCATTCATCAGTGCAAATTAGGCTATGATGCTGACTGGATATAAATCATGATGCTAAATTTGCTATAACCTTCTCCTGGGATGAGTTCTTAGAGTGTTGCCATAGTGGAAAAGTAGCAACCAAAGTCACAGCAGACATAAATGAGGTTTCAGGTACCCCATGGCAATTCAAGTTGCATTTGACCTTGTTTTGAGGTCTTGCCACACTAGGTGGAAGACGCAGGAAGGCCTGCTTTTCAGTCAGTTGTCCTGCCAGCATCAGGCTGTGCTTTTTACATTGCCTAAGAAAATGGGTAGGAATATTGTTTACAAACCTTTGTGGCATTAACTACACAGGGGTATTTAAGTGTGTCTAGAAGCACGAGAGGCTGATACAGAACTCAAGTCAGCTGTCTGGAACAAACTTCTTGGCTGACTTGAAGGGTCAGCTGGTTCCATTTGCTCAGTCGACAACGAAATAGCAGTTACTGGTGAAAGAGAACTGACAGGTGCTACAAAGGGCCCTAAACTCTCTCAATCATCTCATTTCATTGCTTTGTCCAAGGAGAAAAAGACACAAACAATTCCCACCAAAATGCATGAGAGAAACAAAGTTCCAGCCCCACACAAAGATGTCCAAATTCATGCAGAGATCACACACGCACACACATACATTAGTCTCAGCTTGGAGGAAAGGGTGGTGTGTTTAAGTATGCTTAGAGCAGGAGGACTAGTGTCAGGACTCCAATTTTGTTCCCAGCTCTGGGGGCGAAAGAGTGATCTAGTCAGAACAGAGGAACTTGAATTCATAACGCTGGGGGTGGAGGTTGTGTGTGTCTTATTACAGAGTGTCTTTGAGCCAGATCTTCCCCTGATGCAACGTAGCTTAGCTCCATGGAAGTCAACATAAGAACATAATAATGGCCATAGTGAGTCAGACCAAAGGTCCATCTAGTCCAGTATCCTGTCTTCCAACAGTGGCCAATGCCAGGACTCCCAGAGGGAATGAACAGATCAGGTAATCATCCAGTGATCCATTCCCTGTCGCCCATTCCCAGCTTCTGGCAAACAGTGGCTAGGAACACCTATGCCTTCTACTATGCCTTTTGGGGGCCAGCTTATTATCAAGCTCATTGACTATGCTGATTTACACCAGCTGAGGATCTGGCCCTATGTGTTAAAGATTCAAAGATGATACAAAACCTAAACCTCCTAGCTTTCAGCCCCCCGGCTACGAAGCAACAGTCCATCTACAAACCCAGCATATTTTTGCAGAAAAAGTAAGATGATTCTTTTATTAGGACCTGAGCAGAGTTTGCTGTGGCTGCACAGGCCACCAGCATTTAGAAGGAGGACATGGGAGTGAGGCATTTCATTTTGTTTGCTCCTGAGAGGGGTGGGAGTAGTTTAACATAGAGATTTCTGTCAGTCACCATTAGGCCTGAACACATCACTCCAATACAAGTGTGAAGGTTGTATTGCAAAAGTGCTTAGCAGTCCTAGTTGTGGACCAGGACACCATTGTGTACAAACACAGACCAAAAAGATGGCCCTTGCACCAAAGAGCTTTCAGTGGGTCTTTGGTTGTGTCATAACTATAAAGGGAAGGGTAACCGCCCTCCTGTGTGCAATACTATAAAATCCCTCCTGGCCAGAGACTCCAAAATCCTTTTACCTGTAAAGGGTTAAGAAGCTCAGGTAACCTGGCTGACACCTGACCCAAAGGACCAATAAGGGGACAAGATACTTTCAAATCTTGGTGGGGGGAGGGGAGTAGACTTTTGTTTGTGCTCTTTGTTTTGGTGGTGGTTCGCTCTTGGGACTAAGAGGGACCAGACATCAATCCAGGCTCTCCAAATCTTTCTGAACAAGTCTCTCATATTTCAAACTTGTAAGTAAACAGCCAGGCAAGGCGTGTTAGTTTTATCTTTGTTTTCTCACTTGTAAATGTACTTTTTACTAGGGTGTTTACCTCTGTTTGCTGTAACTTTGAACCTAAGGCTAGAGGGGGATTCCTCTGGACTCTTTAAGTTTGATTACCCTGTAAAGTTATTTTCCTTCCCGATTTTACAGAGATGATTTTTACCTTTTTCTTTAATTAAAAGCCTTCTTTTTAAGAACCTGATTGATTTTTCCTTGTTTTAGATCCAAGGGGGTTGGATCTTGATCCACCAGGAGTTGGTGGGAGAAAGGAGGGGGATGGTTAATTTCTCCTTGTTTTAAGATCCAAGGGGGTTGGATCTGTATTCACCAGGGAATTGGTGAAGAGTCTCTCAAGGCTACCAGGGAAGGGAATTAGCACATTGAGAGTGGTGGCAGCGGACCAGATCTAAGCTGGTAGTTAAGCTTAGAAGTTTTCATGTAGGCCCCCACATCTGTACCCTAAAGTTCAGAGTGGGGAAGCAGCCTTGACAGGTTGGCTATTCGGAATGGAGCTGGTGATTTCAGACAAGTTCCATGTAGACAGGCGTCTAAAAACCAAAAACATTTGGCACTAGTTTTTGCCATAACTGGGAGTCTTATTAGTGAGTTCTGGGACTGCATTGGAATGGATACCGACCTACCCGCTCAGTCCTAGAAAGCACGACTGAGGAGCCTGCCTTAGTTTACCTCCCTTAGGCTAGGTCTATACTACCCGCCTGAATCGGCGGGTAGAAATCGACCTCTCGGGGATCGATTTATCGCGTCCCGTCGGGACGCGACAATCGATCCCCGAATCGGCGCTCTAACTCCACCAGCGGAGGTGGTAGTAAGCGCCGCCGACAAAAAGCCCCAGAAGTCGATTTTGCCGCCGTCCTCACAACGGGGTAAGTCGGCTGCAATACGTCGAATTCAGCTACGCTATTCACGTAGCTGAATTTGCGTATCTTAAATCGACTCCCCCCGGTAGTGTAGATGTACCCTCAGAGTCCCCAGTAATTCCACGACAGCTTTCTTGGCACAATAATATGCCTTCTGTGGTGTGGTTTATTACCAAAACATAGTTCAAAGAATCCATAACAAAAGTCCCCAGACATGGTCCATTTAGCACTCCCTGTGCATGTAGTCCTTAGAATCACACATCCTGTTGTTCACTGACATAACACATACCACAATCCGGCATCTTCTGTTATACCTACATTCCTCGTCAGTCCTCTTCTGTCCTTCTGCGAGGACAGCCACCCCAGCCCTTCCAGCTGAGTCCAACCCTCCTCTTCCCAACTCTCCAGCCTCTCTGCTGAGACATCATCCTCACCAGGGAAGCATCCCTCACTCTTCCTGGCCCTCCCACTGTTCTCCTGGCTCCAGCTCTCCAGTGTGGAGACGTCAGTAGGTAAGCCACTCTGCTGTTCCCCTGCCTTGAGCTCTCTCTGGCTCTCGGCTTTGGCTCAGAAGTCGGCAGGAAACTCCCTCTGCTGCTCTCTGGCCTTCAGCCCTCTCCAGCCAGCTAGCCTTGGCTCTCTGACTTAAGGAGGTCAGCTGGAAACGCCCTCTTGCTGCCCTTTTGCCTTCAGCCTTCTCCAGGAACCTTTTACCACTTCTTTCTGGGGCCTCCTGGTCTCTGGCAGCTCTCATCCATCAATCTCTCGCTCCCAAGCAGCTCCCATCTACCCTTTCCTTGACCGCCTCATAGTCTCCTTCCCTCTAGGGCCTAAGTGCCCTCTTTTAAGCCTAAATTGGGGGTCAAGTGACCAGTCACAGGTGCACTGGCCTCTTTCTTCTTAAAGGGCCAGTGATAGATCCTTTCAGTTTAGGACCGGCGCACATTGTTGGGCTAATATGGAGACTCTTGCACAGCAATTGCCTGTGCTGTACCTGGTGTGGACAGGAGACTTACCTCTCATATTTTTACTTGCCACATAGGCTGATTTTTAAAGATGTTTCTCTTTAAATAGGAGCATGCATCTTTACTAATACCGAAGTTATAATGCTGAATTTTTTACATCATTAATTTCCATGGCAACAAAACATAATCTCATAAATACAGGATTATAACTTTACTGTGGGATCAAACAGGAGGAGAACTTGGGCAATGGGGTCGAAAGTTCTTATTTAAATGCCTTACACGGCAGCAAGAGGAATATCAAGAATCACTGTTAAGAGATTGGTGCACATTTTCTTTCAAATTCATCCATGTAAACTTACAAGAAATAATGATTTAAAATTAGGTGAACAAAAAAGCAAATTCTATGTTCATTCTCACTGTGTTAGTCCATCCCCATTGTTCATCACTCTTGAGTGTTTGTCAGAAAACGAAATGTTGCAGATAGGGTAGCATAGCTCACAAGGAAAATTGTGACTCCTTCTCCCAGCAGAGCACTTGCGTAAATCAGTTTTTGGAATAAGGCCCAAAAAGTCAAGTGATACTGTCTACATTGTGAGATAGGAGTGGCTCATCTCTAACTGTCCTTAGTGAGAATTCCAGTTAAAAACATGTATCTGGTTCTTTCTGCCCAGCCTGGTTGTGGAGCAGAGCGAAACCAACAGAGACCTGCTGAAGGATTCTAATTAGGGCTGTCAAGTGATTAAAAAAATTAATCGTGATTAATCGCGCTGTTAAACAATAATAGAATATCATTTATTTAAATAATGTAGGATGTTTTCTACATTTTGAAATATATTGATTTAAATTACAACACAGAATACAAAGTGCACAGTGCTCACTTTCT
This sequence comes from Malaclemys terrapin pileata, assembly GCF_027887155.1. Taxonomy (NCBI): domain Eukaryota; kingdom Metazoa; phylum Chordata; order Testudines; family Emydidae; genus Malaclemys; species Malaclemys terrapin. The sequence goes on along the minus strand of NC_071506.1, from coordinate 208,278,593 downwards.
ATTTATTTTTATTACAAATATTTGCACTGTAAAAAACAAAAGAAATAGTATTTTTCAATTCACCTATTACAAGTACTATAGTGCAATCTCTTTATCATGAAAGTTGAACTTACAATTGTAGAATTATGTACAAAAAATAACTGCATTTAAAAACAAAACAATGTAAAACTTTAGAGCCTACAAGTCCACTGAGTCCTGCTTCTTGTTCAGCCAATCGCTCTGACAAACAAGCTTGTTCACATTTGCAGGAGATATTGCTGCCTGCTTCTGGTTTACGTCACCTGAAAGTGAGAACAGGTGTTCGCATGGCACTGTTGTAGCTGGCGTTGCAAGACATTTATGTGCCAGATGCGCTAAAGATTCATATGTCTCTTCATGCTTCACCCACCATTCTAGAGGATATGCGTCCATGCTGATGACAGGTTCTGCTCGATAACGATCCAAAGCAGTGCAGACCGCTGAATGTTTATTTTCATCATCTGATTCTGATGCCATCAGCAGAAGGTTGTTTTTCTTTTTTTGGTGGTTTGGGTTCTGTAGTTTCCGCACTGGATTATTGCTCTTTTAAGACTTCTGAAAGCATGCGCCACACCTCATCCCTCTCAGATTTTGGAAGGCACTTCAGATTCTTAAACCTTGGGTCGAGTGCTGTAGCTATCTTTAGAAATCTCACATTGGTACCTTCTCTGCGTTTTGTCAAATCTGCAGTGACAGTGTTCATAAATCAACAACATGTGCTGCGTCATCATCCGAGACTGCTATAACAGGAGATATATGGCAGAATGTGGGTAGAACAGAGCAGGAGACATACAATTCTCCCCCAAGGAGTTCAGTCACAAATTTAATTAACACACTATTTTTTTAACAGACATCATCAGGATGGAAGCATGTCCTCTGGAATGGTGGACAAAGCATGAAGGGGCATACGAATGTTAAGCATATCTGGCAGGTAAATACCTTGCAATGCCAGCTACAAAAGTGCCATATGAACGTCTGTTCTCACATTCAGGTGACATTGTAAATAAGAAGCAAGCAGCATTATCTCCCATATATGTAAACAAACTGGTTTGTCTTAGCAAGTGGCTGAACAAGAAGTAGGACTGAGTGGACTAAAGTTTTACATTGTTTTGTTTTTGAATACAGTTATATAAATTGCACTTTCACGATAAAGAGATTACACTTCAGTACTTGTATGAGGTGAACTTAAAAATACTATTTCTTTTGTTTATCATTTTTACAGTGCAAATATTTGTAATAAAAAATAATAATATAAAGTGAACGCTGTACACTTTATATTCTATGTTGTAATTGAAATCAATATATTTGAAAATGTAGAAAAACATCCAAAAATTATTTATTATAAATTTCAATTGGTATTCTATTGTTTAACAGTGCGATTAAAACTGCGATTAATCGAGATTAATTTTTTTGAGTTAATCGCATAAGTTAACTGCGATTAATTGACAGCCCTAATTCTAATCAAGTCCACTGCACTTTCCTGTACAGGGAGACTGATGCATGCTTTTCTTTATGTGCTGTACTACTCTGACCTTAACATTTTATCATATATCAGAAGCTGTTCATCACTTCCATACCTATTTACATATCATAAAGTTACAGAGCAAATGTAGGTTTACAAAAAGAAAAGCTACAATTTCGTATTAACATAGCAATTACGGAAGACTTTACACTAACACGCTGTATAAAAATATTACCCAACAAATTGTAGGGAAAAAGGTAATGGAATAATTCCTGGCACCTTTGATATGAAAGAGCCATTTTCTGGCATGACTGACATTTTCTTTGTGCTGGCAGGAGAAGACACAGAAAAGGAGTAATTTCTCAAATGGGCATACTCCGCACTGAGGCCTAGGGTCCGTGATACATTCGTCAGCCTCTAATTAAGGAGCTGGAGTTGGACTTCCTCAGTAATTAACTTTTATTTGCAGTTACACTGTGTTTCTCATTTCTGAGACTCAGGCTTCCGTGCTAAAGCTGCAAGTAGAGGTTGGCTTTGAGAAATAAAGAATGGATCGATGGAGAGAGAGGATGAAAAGAGTGTGAAGTGGTTCTGTAGTTTCTGTGAATTTTTAAGCTGAGCTCCATCGTGAGGGGAGAAAAATTTGTATTCTGATCAGAATGATTGTTTTTCATTAGACACCTAATATTTTCTCACTTACACACTCCGGTTGCTTTCACAGCTATATATAGTGGCCCCAATGGAACAATCAACATGTTTTCAATAGTTCCAACACATTGGTGTATGAGATGCCACAGAGCTTTTCCTCTATGCTTGGAATTTTTTCAGTAACAGTGTGTTCTGTTGGTAAATGTTGAGTTTTTAATGGTGGCCAATTGTATGCTGGGAAGATTGTTCATTTTTCTCACAGCCATTCAATACCTGTACGTACATGGGCGAGGACAGACTGTCTGTTGTGCATAACATTTTCAGAAGTGCCTCAGTATCTTAGAAGGCTATATCCCAAATTCAGAAAAGTTTAGACATTTAGGAACCTAAGTTTCATTGAAAGTTGCTTTTGAAAATAGGACATGAGCTCCTAAGTCGCCACACATTTGAAAATATTACTCTTCAGCTTTTAATTCCTGTGGTTTTGTCTTTTGTTGTCACAGAGCTGATGTGAAGTAACATTACACTCGCAACACAAATAAACAAAAGCAAGTAACTTTCATTTTTCTGGGTTGCTCTTCTTTGATTTGGTTGTTAGGTAAATGCTTTTCACCCCAAAAAATCTTAAATAGATAAACTCTGGCACAGTTTTCAAGATATTTTTATGTTAAAAAGACTCAGAGCAAGAACTCAGTCCTCAGATATATGGGTGGTTTTGCCTTATCTCAGTTGTGCTAAATGCTAGAATGACCCTGATGTTTTCCAAGAGGAGAATTTTTTTTCTGGAACTGTTGTGCTTTCTGAAGTTTGTGTTCTGATTTTCTGTTATTTGCAGTATTACCTGGTTTTCCAAATATGTGAAACATATCCCCTTGATTCTGTGCTTCAGATCTGGAATTGCTGGTATTCTTTTAAAATGGTTAATAAGATGTTCCTTCAAAATGTAAGAATACAAACAAAAAGTGATAGCTCAGAACAGAATTACCTCCTAAAATAGGGTCACTATTGATAATTAAGTAGAACATTATCGTAAATCAGTGTAGCACTAAGAGGCATAACAAAGACCATGAAAAAGAGAGGTGATAAATTAGACAGTCACAAATGCTAATTGAGTTTTGTTTGTAATTTTAAATAGTGCCTCCAGATTTCATTTTTAATGTTGCTTGTGGGCTGAGTCTAGATGATGGTGCTGAACTAGATATAATAACAGTTAGGGATTGAAATGACCTATTAGCTCATTCTAATCCAGCTCCCTGTGAATGCAGCATTGTTCCCTCCAATATCTTCTCTAGCGTTTTGTCCACTTTTGATTAAAAAGTCATAAGCAATGGGTCTCCTTTTCTCACTTCCTTGGAAGACTATTCAACAGCAGAATATATCCAGCTATCAGGAACTTGTTCATGATATTCATCCTATAATAACTCTTTCTAAGGACAGCAATGTGGGGGGTGAAGTGGATTGACTTGGGCCGCAGACCTACAAACTTCTCCACCCTGTGCCCTGCACACCAAAGTCACTGGGACTCCATGTTGGTGCAGGACTGCCCCTCTTGTAGAGCAGCTTCCAAGATAGGGGCTGTGATTGGAGTCAATGGAGGTCATTCCCTTGACTTTAATAGGTTTTGGATCAGGTCCTTAGTTATCTACAACATGTGTAGGCTTTATTCATTCCCTCTATGGCTTTACCGTACATGTCATAGCTCTGTGATTATCTTGGCTGTTTTGCATCAAGGGGCCTCTGCTTAATATCGGTTACTACATATGCAAGTATTTCAACAGTGAATCACTTGGCTTAGTAATCTCCAGAAAGCAGAACAAAAGGAAAGTGCTATACATAAATCTTTGACTTGAGACAGACCAAGGAAATATCTGTCAGAGCTTTAAAGCTTGTAGATTGGTTTATTCTTTTAATATAATTTATAAAACAACTCTCTTTTTAAGCTACACTGTGCTATAAATGTGGTGAGTTTTAAATTACAGTATTAGAAAGACAGAGGGTTAGTAAATCACTGTGTATATAGTATCATAATGTGGTGTCTAGTAATGGTGTAATTCAGGATTTCTTCACGGGATTAATATCTTGACAGTTCTAAACGGCACCTAGCTGATATATGGTATGTAACTTGTCAGCTCTGACAAAATATTTGTTTCATCCTGTCTGACCTTTCCCACCAAAACAGTGTTATGCATTTTTCGTCATAGAATCATAAATAAACCATCATATGGCTTTGGTTCATCATCTTTTAGCTAAAAGGAATCCTTGGGCCTGATCCTGAGCTGGTATAAGTTGTCATAGCTCCATAAAAGATAATGGAGTCGTGCCAATTTACTCCAGATGAGGATCTGGACCTTTGTTTTTGTGTGTCTTCAATGAGGACTTCCTTGCTTGGCCAAGGATGATTGGATGAGAGACTCTTTGCCATCTAGCAATGTGCTGCTATTGCTGCTCTGTCCACAGCTACAGAGGTTGCTGTTGAGCAATGGAAGGTGCTTCTTTTTCCCAACAAGGGCTGAGCTCACTGGGTCAAATTCACAATTGCTTTTCACCTTGTCCAGTCATTCACACAAAGTGCAAAGAAAAATTAGAATGGGTCACCTGACTTTCATTTTGCATTGATGTAAATGACTGTACAGGGTACAGGACAACAGTAAATCAGGCCCACTGTCTCTGCAGTGTATCTAGCCCCTGTTGGCCTGGGGAGTGAAAAGCCAGGCCAGAAAATGAACCCAAGTCTACCGTGCTAACTACTGAGCCAGCCTTCAGAAAAGATAGCTTCTGCTCCAAACTAGAACTATTTATCTGAACCCCCTGAATTTGCAGTATGACACTGGAAACCATTACAAAGTCAAAGGGAAGGGACTTATACATATCCAAAGCTATGTAAGGGATATGCTCTTCCATTGACATCTTAGTGCCATTTGCTAACCCAACCCCCTGTGGGATCAGTTTGATGTCAGTGAAAATGTCACATACTATAGGAAACATATGGCTCTATATGTGGAGCCTGATCCTTCATTCCTTGTACACCCAAAACTACAAGTGATGACAGTGGGAGTTTTGGGTGTTCAAGTTAAGGAGGATTGGCCCTGTGATGTGTATTAGGACTTATGGGAACCCTAGAGGTGGTCAGTTTCCTTGATGGCATGTCCATTATTTGAAATCCAGATCTAGCTGTGATTGTTATGGCACCAGGAAGGAAATAGACCACATCCCCATCAGAAATTGCTCCACAGTGAAATCTCACCAGGTCTTCAGAGATGCAGAAGCACCAGCAAACTCAGATCATAAACTAGTTTTCACCCAGCTCCTACTGCATCTTCCTACTCCTGGCAAGCCAGATGTCCACCACCAGTACGATGTCCAGTAGCTATCCAAGGATCCTATTGAAGCTGTGAAATTCAGGAAGGCCTACATAACCTATTGGATGACGCAGTGATCGCCTGGAGTGGTATATGTAACACTATATCACATGCTGCCATTGGAACAATTGGTTTTTCTTTGAGGAGTGTCTCTGTGGGTGCTCCACTTTAGGTGTCTTGGTGTCCTGCGCTTATAATCGGAGATTTGTAGTATCAGTGCCCTACTTGGCCATGCACGTGCGGCAGTTGTCTCATGCCGCTCTGAGCGGCTACCTAGCACGCGGTCAACCAACCCCCGGTTCCTTCTCTACCGCCCTTGGCTTGAGTCGGAGCGACAGCAGCACCCCTTCAACTTTGTAGAAAGTTTATATTCCTTCCTTTTTTTGTATCCCCTCTATTCTAGTTAACTTTGGTTAACATTACTTTTAATTCTTCCACATTTAAAAAAAAAAAAAATAGGGTAGTTTTTCCCCTCCTCCCCCCCAGCGGGCCACTGCCAACAATGACTGCTTAAACAAGGGCTGCCCCGTTTTCTCCAGACCTGGACCTTCCTCAGGCATGCCTGGTTCCCCTGGATTTAAACGCTGCCTGACCTGCAGGCTATCGATACCTGTTTCAGACTGCCACACTCAGTGCTTCCACTGTCTCGGAGAAACCCATATTCCTCAAAAGTGTCCTCATTGTAAAAAACTGACTGCCAGGACACTAAAGGCCAGGGACCTCCAACTTAAATTACTCATGATGGAGAAATCCCTCAGCACAGACTCCGACCCAGAGTCCAGGATGCCTCCTGGCCAATGGTCGCCAGCAGCAGCCTCAGACAAGGGCTCCACTACCAAGACAGCTTCTAAGGACCCTATCCCTAAAAAGGCAAACACTGGTCTCAGTCATCACCACAGCAAGATCCACTTAAAAAGAAATGGTCTCCTGGCAAAAAATCTGCCCTGGTACCATCGGCACCAAGAGCCTCAGACCGTGAGGCACCGGGAATGTCTGTTACCGAGACTTCCTGAGGAGCCAAGGACCTGGTACAGGCAGGCTCTCAGTCAGGTGCATGATCTACAGCCAAGGTCCCTAGATCGACACTGACCACGCCAAAGAATGTCCCGGCACCAACACTGTAAAGGCGCTACCTGCTGCACATATTCAGCTCAGCAAGACCTTGGCACTGACAGTTCTGACCTTCTCTTCTCAGACTGCGCTGCCATCCCTGGCACAGAGCTTCCCGGTACCGCAACTTTTCACTAGACAGGTGGACCTGGCCATTTCTTCTATGCCAGGAACCCCCGTATTGGTTACCAACGGTACCCCAGCGAGGCCCGGACCAAGCCAGATCATCACCCCAGGGGCTTCAGCGCCACCTCTCTCTAGTGATGAGGAGGACCCAGGACTACACCCCTCGCCAGTCCTTTCCTAAAGCTGGACCCTCACATCATCAGCCACTGGTAGACACGCAAGCTTGGAAGCCCCACCCTGGCTGCCACCTCTTATGGCCATCCCACCCAACTGGGCATATTGGGACCCAGGGGCCATTTATAGGGCTCAGAACATTAGACCGCCTAACCCACCGATCTCCAGAACACTCTGCTCTCCCTCACCAATGGACCCCATATCTTCAGGGGCCCAAGATGAGGAGACCGAAAGAACAGCAGGACACACCTGAAGGAGACACCTTGCGCCTTCACATATCTCATCTTCCTCTCCAGATGAAACGATCATGCCTTCACTCCCCACATCGGGGGATGACTTCAAGTCCTTTCAGGACATCTCCTTGTCTGAGCTTCCTGAGTGCCAACATAAGCAAACTGACATTCTCCAGGTGTCCCCATCAGCAAAAATAGCACTGCCAATTAATGCTGCCATGATGGACCCTGCCAAAATCATCTGGCAGATGCCAGCCATGGCCCCTTCTTCCTGCAAAAGGTTGGACAAAAAATATTATGTGTTGGCAAAAAGGGCTGAATTTTTCTTTACCCACCCCACGCCTAATTCAGTGGTTGTGGAGGCAGTAAATCAGAGGGGCAAACAACAACAGTTCATATCCACCCCTCATGACAAGGAATGGAAGAGGCTAGCCCAGGGATTGGCAACCTTTGGCACACGGCCCGTCAGGGAAATCTGCTGGCGAGCAAGGACAGTTTGTTTACCTGCAGCGTCCGCAGTTTCGGCCGATTGCAGCTCCCACTGGCCGCGGTTCGCCGTTCCTGGCCAATGAGGGCTGCAGGAAGCGGTGGCCAGCACATCCCTCGGCCCACGCTGCTTTCTGCAGCCCCCATTGGCCTGGAACGGTGAACCGCGGTCAGTGGGAACTGCAATTGGCCGAACCTGTGGATGCTGCAGGTAAACAAACTGTCCTGGCCCGCCAGCGGATTTCCCTGACGGGCTGCGTGCCAAAGATTGCCAATCCCTGGGCTAGACCTCTTCGGGTGCAAAGCCTATCCTCCGTCACCTTGCAATTCCATATCACAAATTACTCTGTATTGCTTGGAAAATACACACACAACATACACACACAACCTGTTTTCTACAGATGGCAGTCAAACCACCTTGAACCCTCCCTTTAATACCTCACCTCCTGACACAGGACTCAGGATGCATCAATCAGCCCAACCTGGCTCTTCTCCATCGCAAGGCCTGGCTTCTCCGTGGCTGATGGGTATTGACAAAGACTATTCTGACAAAGTTAAAGCCATACTCTTGAACAGCCGCCAACTAAGCACACGGAAAACACATACACAGAAGTGGACATGATTTTGCACCTGGTGCGAGGCTAACCATATTTCTCCATGGTCGGCCCCACAGCCCAGGGTCCTCGAATATATACTGGGTCTTAAAAAATCTGCGCTATCCAACAGCTCCATCTGAGTACACCTCACTGCAATCACCTTGTTCCATGATAACATGGATGGAGCCATTATCTCTGTTCATCTAACCACTAAGCATTTTCTAAAAGGCATGATGAATACCTACCCACTAATGGACCATACCTAATGTGGGATCTTAACCTTGTCCTCTGTAGCCTCATGGGGAAACCATTTGAACCCTTAGCAACTTGTTCATTTCTAAATCTATCGATTGAAAGTGGCCTTTCTCATCGCCATCACATCGTCGAGAAGGGAAGGAGAGCTAGGTGCCTTAATAGCACACCCACCTTATACCACATTCTGTAAAGACAAAGTGATCCTATGACCGCACCCCAAATTCATACCCAAGGTAGCCTCGCCCTTTCATCTAAAACAACCGATAGACTGTGTCATAACTATAAAGGGAAGGGTAACAGCTCTCCTGTGTACAGTACTATAAAATCCCTCCTGGCCAGAGACTCCAAAATCCTTTTACCTGTAAAGGGTTAAGAAGCACAAGTAACCTGGCTGACACCTGACCCAAAGGACCAATAAGGGGACAAGATACTTTCAAATCTTGGTGGGGGGAAGGCTTTTGTTTATGCTCTTTGTTTGGGAAGTTGTTCGCTCTTGGGACTAAGAGGGACCAGACATCAATCCAGGCTCTCCACATCTTTCTGAACAAGTCTCTCATATTTCAAACTTGTAAGTAAACAGCCAGGCAAGGCGTGTTAGTTTACCTTTGTTTTCTCAACTTGTAAATGTACCTTTTACTAGGGTGTTTACCTCTGTTTGCTGTAACTTTGAACCTAAGGCTAGAGGGGGGTCCTCTGGGCTCTTTAAGTTTGATTACCCTGTAAAGTTATTTTCCATCCTTATTTTACAGAGATTATTTTTACCTTTTCTTTAATTAAAAGCCATCTTTTTAAGAACCTGATTGATTTTCCTTGTTTTTAGATCCAAGGGGGTTGGATCTTGATCCACCAGGAGTTGGTGGAAGGGAGGAGGGGGAATGGTTAATTTCTCCTTGTTTTAAGATCCAAGGGGTTTGGATCTGTATTCACCAGGGAATTGGTGAAGAGTCTCTCAAGGCTACCCAGGGAAAGGAATTAGCATCGAGAGTGGTGGCAGCGGACCAGATCTAAGCTGGTAGTTAAGCTTAGAAGTTTCATGCAGGCCCCCACATCTGTACCCTAAAGTTCAAAGTGGGGAAGCAGCCTTGACAGACTTACCTGTGTTTTTCCTGAAACCACTTGCCAACAACAGGGAGGCTTCTTTTCACATGCTCAACAGCCACAGAGCAATAGCTTTTTACCTAGAAAGAACAAAAACATTTAGAAAATTGTCTCGTCTCTTTCTTTCCATAACAGAACAATTGAAGGGTCAGACCATCTCTAAACAGAGACTATCTAAATGGATCTTGGGCTGTATCCATTTGTGTTATCAGCAGAACAACCACCCTGCTCCACGAGGAGTTCGCACACACTCCACTAGAGCATTATCCACATCAATAGCATTTCTCAATGACATACCCATCACAGACATTAGCAAAGCACTATGCTCTCGAGCAACAATCAGCTGCAGACGCAGTTTGGACACTCAGTGCTAGCTACTATCAATAAAGCAACTCTGAAGCACCCTCTCCCTCCTCTGAGGGGTACTGCTCCATAGTCACCTAAAGTGGAGCACCCACAGGGACACTCCTTGAAGAAGAAGAGAAGGTTACTCACTCTGTGCAGTAACTGAGGTTCTTCGCGATGGTTGTCCCTGTGGGAGCTTCACTATCCCCCCTCCTCTCCTCTACTTTGGAGTTTGACTCTGATCCTCTGGGGTAGAGAAGGAACTGGGGGTCGGTTGGCTGCGCATGCTACGTAGCCGCTCGGAGTGGTGCGAGATGGCTGCCACACTTGAGCAGGGTGCCAAGACACCTAAAGTGGAGCACCCACAGGGACAGCCATCTCGAAGAACTTCAGTTACTCCACAGGGTGAGTAACCTTCTCTTTCAGATGGTTATGCAAGAAACCTTGGCTTTCTGAAGAGGTCTTTGATGTGTTAGTGAAAAAGGCAGAATCACGCAAGCAGGGAGATGTCCAGGAACTTAAACAGCTGAAAGACATACCAGACCTTGGCAAAATCTGAATTCTATCTCAATTCTCTGGCTAACAAAGCAGAGAATGGCCTAAAGAATAACAATCTGCATTTCAGCCTACAAAGCCTGGGTAGCAGCCCTAAAATAGCCTTTTAACATCCCCATCATGAAACCAGACAGCTCCCTGCTCATCAGTGGATGAGATCCTGGAAAGGAGTTCGGTGACAAGCCGCTTGAACTTGTATGTTACCACATGGTATGAAGCTTAGTCCTTGGCATTCCCACTGCTATTCAGCATGTGCTGAGCTTAAGAAAAACCCAAGTGATTATTGTAAATGGAGTCAATCCCCCTCCCCACACAGACACACATTCACTAGCAGTAGGATTGCTTTCGGTTGACACCATTCCATTTTCACTTTAACATTCCAGTGGAAGAGCAGTGCTCCAGTGAAAGTGTTTTACTATGGTGTGACAAATACTTTTCTTTAAAATCTACCCAGTTGTTACTCTACCTGGTGAGAACAGATGCATCTACTTCTCCTTCCCCTGAGATGCGTAGCAGGGCTTTGGGACTTGAAATAGGCAATTATAAATCAAATAACAGATGGCTTCGCAGATTAGTCTGGATGACTAAAATCACAGTCACATTGAACAAAAGATGGTGATTAGCTAGTTGAATAACAATAGCCGGAGTCCAATGCAGATGTACTGGAAACAAGGAAAGGATCAGACACTAACATTTCTATTTTTCTTAGTTCATTATATACATTCATTGTCACAATACCATCTTAATGTTAAAACCACGATTATGCAGGTTTCAGTTTTAATTTTTCTAACCGATCGTTTATTTACAATACCATATTAATATTTTCCCCACAATTACATGCTAATAAAAAGCTTAATGCAGTTTGCGTACAATTAATGCATTTGTTGCAAAAGCATTCTATAAATCGCTAAGTATATTTTAGTTAATTTCTTTAAATATTCTTACAGTTAAAGATTAGCTATTTTACATGCAGTCATGTTTCTCTGTATGTAAGTATATAGACTAAGGACTTTTGCAGAGGTAACTCTTGTAAGTCGTAAGTCAATACACATACACTTTGCTTGATCCTGCACAGATCAGGTATGGAGTTTTGCATGCATAATTGCAAGGCAAAATGTGATGAACAAGTCATGTTCTGGTATTAGGCTCAACCCAGCAAAGTACTGGATTGACTAAACTCAGTGGGACTGCTCATGTACAAAGGTGAAGCATGCTTAAGTGCTTTGCTGAATCAGAGGCTTAATAATTATACTACTGCACAGCCAAAAAGTTTGGTAACACCCCCTATAGTTAAGGTTGCCTGACATTTTGCCATATGAGATGCTGTTTTTAATTGCTTATAACGTTGCCAAATTGTAACCGTTTGGGTTGAAATTTTCCATGCTGAGTGTCTGTATCAGGATGATTTTGGTAAGTGGCGGGCAGGATATCAGCAAAAATGGTTCAGCCATTTCTGAGAATGAAATTGGGGGAAAATACACTGTTTAGGCCATTTTAATAAATTCTTGCAACCATTTTATTAATAAGCTCTAGCACCTCCATGCTATGGAGCAGAGAATTGAAATGTGTTGGGGGAGGTAGGGGGTCACCTTGGTATCTGGGATGTGCCTTTTGCCATCCTGGTGAAAATCTGCACAAATCTGGGCATGTTATGAGCCCCTGAAAAATCTCAGTTCACACATAATCAGTAGAGACTTGTTAGAGTTTCACAGCTAAATTCCCCTAAGCTTTTGTCTGTATTGAGCATGCTCCCACTCAGAGATGCAGGGCTGAGCAATCAGTGCTCTCCCTGAAGGCACCCAGGCAGCAAGGAAGTGACCTGACTGGAATGTAGAGGAATAAGGCACCTGACCTTTGGAGTTGGTGAGGATAGAGTCAGGAACAAATGGCTGCAGAGGGGTGGAAACTGGGACAAAGATTTTGGGGGTAGGGCTTAGGACAGAGGTGGGCAAACTATGGCCCATAGGCCACCTCCTGCCTGGCCCCTGAGCTCCTGGCCTGGGAAGCTAGCCCCCGGCCCCTCCCCTGCTGTTCTCCCTCCCCTGCAGCCTCAGCACACTGCGTCGCCGGCACAATGCTCTGGGCGGCGGGGCTGCATGCTCTTCCCAGGCAGCGCAGCTGCAGAGCCACGGCCTGATCCGGTGCTCTGTGCTGCGTGGTGGCGTGGCTGGCTCCAGCCGGGTGGCACGGCTGCCTGTCCTGGTGCTCTGGGTGGCCCGGCTGTAGCACCGCCAGCCACCGGCACTCTAGGCAGCGCGGTAAGGGGGCAGGGAGCGGGGAGGTTGGATAGAGGGCAGAGGAGTTTGGGGTGGTGGTCAGGGGGCAGGGGTGTGGATAGGGGTCGGGGAGGTCAGAGGGCAGGGAACAGGGGGGTTGAATGGGGACAGGGGTCCCGGGGGGGGCAGTCAGGAAGGAGAGGGGGTGTTGGATGGGGCAGTGGGGGGCAGTCGGGGGCAGGGGTTCCGGGGGCAGTCACAGAGAAGGGGTGGTTGGATGGGGCAGGGGTTCGGGGGGGGGGCAGTCAGGAATGAGAGGAGGTGTTGGATAGGGCAGCAGGGGGAAGAAACGGGTAGGGAGAGTCCAGGGGCAGTCAGTGGACATAAGAACATAAGAATGGCCATACTGGGTCAGACCAAAGGTCCATTCAGCCCAGTGTCCTGTCTACCAACAGTGGCCAATGCCAGGTGTCCCGGAGGGAGTGAACCTAACAGGTAATAATCAAGTGATCTCTCTCCTGCCATCCATCTCCACCACAGGACAGGGAGGGGTGGATGTGTCAGGGGTCCCAGGGGACCAGCGGGGGGCGGGGGTCGGATGAGGGTGGGGGCCTGGCCACACCTGGCTGTTTGAGGAGGCACAGCCTTCCCTAACCAGCCCTCCATACAATTTCGGAAACCGAATGTGGCCCTCAGGCCAAAAAGTTTTCCTACCCCTGATCTAAAGGTTCTAAGCCCACTGATGAACCATGTGGATGTCAGTATGGTTCCACACAATGGAATTTCTGTTCTTTCCAGTTTGTTTGTTTTTAAAAGCCTGTGTAATTTCACCAAAAACAAAAATCCATGTTAAAAGAAGTTAGGGTTGCAAGCTAAAGCTCTTAATGGTTAGGATGGACTTCAGTGCACAGGATGGACAGTGTTCAGGGAATGAGAAGTTATTCAATGCCTCATTTTCACCTCATTGCTCAGTGTGTGGCCTCCATACTCCATGGCTTACTTACTGCACATTAAACCCTGCTTTGAATACAGAATGATTACTTTCCTTGTGGGCTTTTCTTTGGCACTCATCACTGCAGCATCTGAGTGCTTCACAAACATTAATGGATTTATCTTTACAACGTGCCTGTAGTAAGGTGCAATAATATTAATCCCATTTTACAGATGGGAAGTGGGGCACAGAAACATTCATGTTAAAAGTGTCAATTAATTTTGGATGCCCAATTTGAGATGCCTGTAGCTTGATTTTTCATAGAACTTGGTAATCTATTGCATTTTGTTGTTCAGACGAGAGCCGAGTGAGTCGCTGGTTTTTTGGTTCAGTGGTCAAACTGAAAAAAAAAAATCCTTTGGGATTGAACTGAAACTGAAATGTTTTGGTGTTTCTCACCAAAGCAAAACATAATTCATTTGGGGGCAAACAAAACATTTCATTCAACCCGAAATGATTTTTTCCAGTTTTTCATTTTGTTAAGTTTTTGGGTGTTTACAATAGTAACCACATGGGTTTTCTTAAGTTCCAGCACATATTGCATAGCCGTGGGAATGCCAAAAACTATCTAACGCGGTAACATTCAAGTTCAAGCAGCTTATCACTGAACACCTTTCCAAGGTTGGATGTTGGGGAAAAGACCCTCTCACACACAGGAACGTGGGCTTTGTGATAATGAATACAACCCTGGAATCTGTGATCCTGGGCACAACTGGTAAATCCATTGTTGCATCTAGTCAGATATTCTGCTGCAGTATAGAAATCCCACACTGGAGAGGAAGGGGTTAAGAAGCTGCTGTGAGCCCAGGTGGCCCCACTGCACCTGCAAAGCGTGCAAGGCAGGAATAGGAGCTTAGATAGGGGGGAAGCAGAGTAGCTCAGTTGTAGGTAGATAGTCAGTGAATCCATGCTCTCAGCTCCTGGTGAGGAGTGTTGCAGGAATGCCAGCTGCCTGGGGAGAGTGACCTGACCAAGCCTACAAAGAAGGGGCCTGTGATTATTTGAAGGTCAGAGACTTTGTCTTTAGCTCTTTACTTTATTCTGAAGGAAGGGAGGGGATTGGTAGGAAGTGATCCAGGGAGGCAGCTGCACAGGGCCCTGGATTGGAGCTCAGTGGAAGGAGCGGGCTCAAGCTCCTGTACCAACCCCTGAAGAGGGGCAGCTATAGAAATGTGTCCCTCAGCGGTGAACTGAGTTGGGGGAAGATACAAGAGACCCTTACTCAAAGAGGCAGCCCTGAATCCCTTGCTTAATCCTGAAGACTTCCCTGTTACTGGAACCTTTTTGCATATACACGAAAAGTGGGGTAGGGGAGTTGAAAATGTACTGGCCAGAGGGCAGAGTCACTGAAAGGAGAAACCACTGCAAAGCAGAGTAGTAGTAATAAAGGGAAATGCCAGGGAAGAAGTCAAGCTGTCTCACCACTAGGCAGTACCAGAGGTGTCTTCCCCTTCACAGTGGTTTTAAATCTGTTTTTAACCTTTTGTAACAAATCCAGCTAAATTTCTAAATGAAATGGTATTTCAAAATGAAAAGCCAGAACATACTTGTTTTGAAAATGTCTAAACCTTTTGTTTAGGGTTTTGTTTTTTATTATTTGGCTGGAACTAATCACCAAAATTGACTTTACTTCAAGAATATTTCATTTAATCAAAAATGCTTCTTTTTTTTTTGGCAAATAAACTATTTTGCTAAAAGAAATGCTCTAGTTCAGAACTCAGATCTTGTTGACTTAATTTGCAGCTGTGAGTGCTGAGTGCCTCTGCAATTCAGGCCCCAGGTTTCTCAAGTTGTGCACCTGGAAGATGAGAGCACACAATTAGTGACCACCTGTGAAAAGTTTGGGTTGAGTGACTTGTCCATCATCACATAGGAACTCTGAGGTAGGGCTAGAATCCTGTTTTCCAGAGCAGTGTTCAGTTGTCTTAATCATGAGACCCTCCTTTCTCTTCTTCTAATCCCTTGCCTCATTCACTACACATCTTCCAATTTCTATAGCAGAAGAGGCAGGGATACTACAGACAACAATCTCCTTCACTATATAACCCTGATTCATTCCCTGAGCACAAGCCATCCTGTGCATGGAATGAGTAAGGGGTTCTTTGGAAAAATAGTATGTATATTTATATTATTATAGTAATGCCTAGACAATCTCACCTCAGATGAGACCCTTTGGGCAACAGACTGTAAACACATAGTAAAATAAAATGTTGCCCCGAGAGTTTACAATCTACAGACAAGACAAGGGATTGGGTGGTGGGGAGAAAATCTCCATTTTACTGAAGGGACGACAGAGGCACAGAGAGGTTAAAGGGGAAATTTTTAAAGGCATAAATGGGAGCTGGGAGCCTAACATCCCTTTGTGCCTTTTTAAATCTCTCCCTAAGCTGCCTGAGGCCTCGTAAGAAGTCTGTGGTAGCCAGATAAATTAACCACAAGATTATCCTTCCTCCTCCTTGATGTGTTCACTCTTGCATCCCCTCATCTTTCTTCAATAATGCCTCACTGATTTTGTTTAAATGGAGTTACTCTGGCTTAACACTAGTGTAGCTGAGAGCACAATTTGGCCCATCTTAATGACAAGGTAGAACAAATATCTGACACATGAAACTGCAATTATTACATTTTAGGTTAGGTGAATCGTCCAAGCAGCTGTTTATTAACCTAATTTCCTCATTAAGGATCCCTGTGGTTGCATATTTATTCTTTCCTGTCTGGGCTATTGCTCTTCTCCTGTTGTACAACAGACTAGATATGTTGGAAACATGATAGCAAGGGCTGTCATCTCATCTCAGACATGCCAGGAAAAATCTGTAGTAACTCCACTGACCAAATTTGCACTAATGTAACTGTGATCAGAATCTGGCTGTTCATAGTCATCTCTGTTAGGGGAAAGAAATGGCCTTCTTAAAATACTTGGTCTCTGATTATTCTGCTTTAAAAATACAATGGGACCAAAGCTTGCAGCCCTTATTAAAGCAAAACTCCCACTGAAGTCAGTGAGTGTTGCCTGAGTAAGAACAGCAGGATCTAGCCCAGTTAATGAGGGCTCTCACTAACTCATTTAAATCAATGGTATGCCTGAACATAATCCTACTTGTCAGCATGGCATGTTTCCAAATGCTGCTGTTTGAAAGTTCCTGTTTCCTTTTACATGGATTTCATTCTGGCTTACCTGCAGTTTTACATATATTAGTGCTCCAGCCTACCGAAGAGGGGGAAAGGAGCCCTTTAGCCAATAGCAACCTTGCTAACTGAATAAAGCAAAGGGGAGAAAATAAGACACCTAACAATCAGTGTGCTAAATCCACCCTAAAGCTGTCAGACCTGTCATTTAGAGCTAAATCTGTCTGCAGAGCTATCAGTGCTGGGTTAATACTGGCTGGCAATGCCCCCATCTCTCCTTTTCCCCTTCTTCCCTCCCCCCTCCCAAGTGACTGTAGCTAATTCATCATGTTGACACAGAGAGGGCTATTATTATTCAAAGTTGCATAAAAAGTGAATTTATATTGAATAAAACCAATAAGCCAAGTGGCTCTGACATTTAATTTTCTTGGAAACTTCCTGCTGAACCAGGCAAGTCTACATACATTTTCAAAATGAAATACAGTGCTTGGACTACAATCTCAGATGGACCATGAATGAATAATTTGAAAATTATCAGAGCGAGCGTGCACACGTGCACACACTCTCTCTCAGCCCCAGTCTTTATGGGACTATATTTCTGTGTGATGCCATGTAGTGTGCTTGTTTTATCCCTCCCATTGTGTCTTTAATGGTGTATGAAATACTCAGCTATAAAGGGGGTTATATATGGCAGGGCCACTGGCTGATGGTCCCCTATTTATTTTTAATAGAGGAATTGCTTCCTTTGACATCAAACCCTAGAGCTGAAAGTTGAGGATAAATAAGTGGTATCCTTTGAACTAGAGACAGTCATAATAAACTCTAATATGAAATGTCAAGTATAAACCAGTGTACCGTTGTACTCTCCAGTGTATGTTGATGTCAGCCCTCCAAGGCAGAGTAGTCAAAGTGAGCTCTGAAATGCATCTCCCTTCTCTTCTTAGCATATGGAATGCCTGATTGTCTGAAAGGCAGTAAATGGTTCTGTTAAAAGGAGGTTTAACCAGAGGGGCACAAGTCATGACAAACTTATTTTCAGTGGCACATCATCATGCACATGCATTTATGCATTCATCCATCAGTCCAAACCCCACAAATGATTTCTGTGCTCTGAGCATGAGTTATAATTTCATAGAGGAAGTCACTTCATTTAGACTCGGGCTTCAAAATGATGGACACTTTCCCAAGGTGAATGGGTGCTACAAAATGACCAATTAAAAGGATATCTAGAAAATATTTCCATTTTAATTATCATGCAACAAATGCCACGCCACAAGGGCAAAAGTATCCAAAGAGTCCAGAAGCGATTTGTAGTCACTTTTAAGACCTGCTCCATTCATAATCATTTACTACATTTATGGCTTTACTAAACATCGTTACAAATCATGTAATTGTTATGGGCTTATACTTTATAATAAACCTAAAGTACTAATGAATGTTAACTGTGCAATATTAATATTGCATTAAGAATTCAAAAGTCAGTTGTGTGATCAGACCCTGTTTCTCAAATACAATATAGTATTTCTTTCAGCCATATATACATCCTGAAAACTTTATTCACATTTACACACATGCATTATGATTAAAGCTAGTCAACATTTTCCATTAAACATTTTTAGATGGGAAAAGGCCTTTTTCTCCCCCCCCCCCCCCCAATGAAAAAATTTAAAACCACTTTTCATTTCTTAAACTTTCTTTCAATGAAAAACTGAAAACAGAAATGGTTTAGGTGCCTCACCCCTCTTCCTTTTTCCTCTTCTCCCTCCCACCCCATTTTGTTACTGGAAAAGATTGCTAGCAAAGACAGGGTGGGACAAGAGAGACAAGCAAGGGAAAAACACTTTTCCCTCCAGCTTCTGAACACACACAAAATCTGCTTTTGGAATTTCTTGGTTTTCAAAAATTGAAATATTTTTTGGTTTGTTTTGGGGTTGTTGTTTTGTGTGTGTGTGTGTGTGTGTTGAGAAACCAAAGTCTTTTAATACCAACATTTTTCAAAATTTTCCATGAAAAATTTGCAATTTTCAGACATCTCTCTTTTTATGATAGTTATGGTGTGTGGTTGTACTCTGAAAATTCTTTTTACCAAACAGATCTACTCTTTGTGTATGTTCTGAGACACATCTGCTTATGTTAGTGACAAAAGACATTTTTTACTCCTGCTGCTACTGCAGAGCCCACACAGCTGAGCACGTGCTACATCAACAGACTTGTTTACTAAGTTCTGATCAATTACACTTGTTCAAAACCCATCGAAGCTACTGGAACTACACAGCTGTCACTTATGACATAATTCAGCCTACTGTACTCTTATGTTTAGTGATGTGTGAGCAGGGCTGGCTCCAGGCACCAGCTTAACAAGCAGGTGCTTGGGGCGGCCAAGGGAGGGGGCGGCACGTCCCTCACTCCCTCTAGGAGCGAAGGACCTGCCGCTGAACTGCCGCCGCCGATCGCGGCTTTTTTTTTTTTCCCCCCCAATTGCTGCCGCCGATCGCAATTACGATCGCAGCTTTTTTTTTTTTTTTGCTTGAGGTGGCAGAAATGCTGGAGCTGGCCCTGTGTGTGAGCAATAAAGAACCTAACCTGAGTCTCCGATAGCAAGCTGAGTTTGTTGGGTTAGTAGTCGGAAACCGCTGTCCTTGTAACTTTACTTCTTCATATGGAAGGAACTGAAACACAATCATTGCAGCATAGGCATGGAGATTTGTTTGTCTTGCTAAGCACTGTGCATATTTTTCTGGACTATGCAAAGGCGTCTCTACCAATATTTTTATATATATATATTTTTTTTAAATAGAGAGGGAAAACAGCATAACCTTCAATGCCTCTTACAAGGCCCCAGAAAGGAGCCCTGCTCCTGTGAACATTAGAAGATGTGTGGCTGGGGAAGGCATTTCAAGTCTAGTGTGACCCTTCACCAATATAGCTTGGAAGCAGGGCTACCTGCCTCAGCTGTGACCTACATGGGAATGCAGGAGAGGCATTTTATTTTTTTCCCTGTGTTGCTCAGAAGTTACAGATATTTCTTACTGGCGGGAGCTGGGGCTTCAGGAGATGTAGGAGCAAGGCAACTTTGTGGGCCCGGAGAGTCTTTTAAACTGAGAACAGGATCAATACATATAAAGCTTTCAACAACCAGTGGGAGCCTCACATTGCTGAAAAGTGTGTGGCTACAGCACACAAAACTTTCTCATCTTGAATCAGATTTGATATTAAAAGGTTTTCCTGGCTTTTGGATCCCATAAGACCCTGTAAGAAGGTACTTTAAAATAGCACCAATTACACTGAAATCCATCAGATTCCATCAAATAAAAACCTCTTTTCCTGGGAACACCGGGAGGTTCTTTTCACTAAGGACTATAGTTATGCTGAATTTCAAACTTTCTAGCACCAGCTATTTTGGTACTAGCCTGATTTTAAAAAAATAAAATAAAAACAAAAGTTGAAAGATGTTGTTTTTCCTCCCAAACTCTTTGTAGTTGAACTGTAGTGGTTTTACTCTATTATTATTATTATTATTATTTATTATTTATTATTTTATTTTAAAAAAAAACAACTCTCAGGCAGGACCAGGTCTGTAAAATTTTAGCGTAAAAGATGAACATTTCAAAAAAGCAATCAGTGGCTGAAAACAAGAGATTACAGCAGTAATGTTTGTGTAGCCTTACCCAGAGCTATCATTAATGTTTTCAGCTATAGTACTGTAATGAAATTACTAGTGTGCATGTGCACCAGAGTTCTGTACTGGATGGAATTAGAATTGCTCAACTGTGTCTCATATGCCCTATAACACATAGCTACTGGGGATTCTCATTGAATTCAAGTGGTGGGAGCATATACTTATTTCAGCAGGGAAAAGAGTTCTCTCCACTGTTATGGTGAGGTTAGGAGTAATAACCCTGGTGAGTAGAATAGTGAGACCCATAAAGTCCTATGTGGCCACTGATTTGTTACAATTTCAAGTATCTAATAGCATTCTGTGGTTTGTGCTGCAATTAAATGTTAGTTTGTGGCAGAAAATAAATGATACCCTGTGGGACAATCTGTTTCATCTTTGATGCATAATGACTTGATAACGGTAAACAGATGATTAATTCATTTGAATTTAAGAGGTAACAGTGGAAAATCAGAACCGCGGCCACTGGAAGCTGTAGGCAACTGTGCCTGCGGACAGTCAATGTAAACACTGTCTTGCGGCCCGCCAGCAGATTACCCTGACGGGCCATGTGCGGCCCGTGGACCGCAGGTTGCCCACCACTGGTGTAACTGCAGCAAAACAAGGGAATAAGGGGGAATATCTTTTGAGTTTAAGTAATGATCTAGAAGTATGAAGTAAAGGAAATATTATCGCTTAAATGCAACTGGATCCAGATCAATCTTTGGTGACTGGCTTTTAAATTCCCAAATGAATCTCCCCCTTTCAACCCTCCACTGTATTCGTGAACAAGCTTTAATTTATCCACGTGCTGCCAGTCAATGTGATATGAGCAAATCTTCTTACAGGCATTAACTTTCGCTGTGAACTCCACAAGGGGCAGTGGTGAAAGGGAGAGGCACCTTCAGATACTTCGGTGAGGAGTTACCCTCAGCCTCTGATTTCCCCCATAGGGATGCATGTGCGCACACGTGGGAGTGGGGATGAGGGGAAACAATCCAAACTCAAGAGCAACTGATGTTCTGATTCATCTCCTACTGGAGTTCCCTTTCCAAGGATTTGCTAATGGCAAATAATGAGCTAACTAAATAAAATCTCCTGTGCTGGTGATTCAAGTGTGGTGAAGGAGACTCTACAGCTAACACTTAGTGATTATTCCCACCTTTCTCTTCAAGACTTCTCATAGTAGTTCAGCTGATTAAAAGGGAGCCCATCTGGGCTGTTGGCCTATGTCCTGATGGCTTTCCTGATAAGGTCTTGGGGCTTAGGTGTGCCAGAGGGCACGCACACATTCAAAATGGAAGGTCAGGGAAATCCAAACATTAGAGGACCTTTTCATTTACACTTGGGTTTTTTTCTTCTTTTTGTCTCTCCCACTCCCTCTTTTGACATTTGCCCTTCTCCATCTCAGTGATTTCCCGCCACCCCCCATAAAACTACCAAAGGGGCCATGTGACCATCTTGTAAGTGGGATTCTGAGTGTCTGCATCAGGGAGCTACAGGTAGCACCCGTGTCCCGTAGGATTTTGAGATTAAATTAGAAGTTTGGCTGCCTTCATCCCATGGAGCTCCCTGCAGAGAGGGAGCCCTCTACATACAGATCTCTGCCTCACATTCATCTGCCTCTGTGGCATCATTTCCACCACCCTTCCTGAGACCCTTTCAAGGACTCTCCACAAGACTGGGCGGAGGGAGTGAACGGGTTGGTGCACATATACCCTCACCGCACCCATGGAGATTACCTGGACATATCTCACATCCTAGGATTGCATCACCTTTTCTGTGGTCATCTCTCAAGAGGGGCGGATGGGGGGCGAGTGTCCCTGGGGCTACCCTTTATGGGAGCAGCGCTGTTAGGGAGTATCAGGATTCCAAAAACCAGTGATGAGGCTTGGGGAATCTGGCACAGGGAAGAGGAGTTGCAGATCCATTCTCTGGGAGAGGGAACTGTGCCCTGATCCCTCCCCCAATGAATGATGTGGTTTAGGGAAACTTTTCAAGAGGCACCTCACAGAATATCCTCCCTCCAGGCCTTGTATTGCAAATGTTTCTTCAGAAGCAAGCAATTTGGGTCAGTCTCCTAATAATCGCTTTTAAAAAGATGAACTTTTTAGGAGCCTAATGATTGGTTCTCTTTTTAATAACAGTAATGCTAATAACTGCTTACAGTACTATAATAACACTCTTCCTAAGGGATCCCCAAACACTAGATCTATGGAGCAAACTGATGATACACAGAGCACACTCCATCCACCAGTGAAATACAGCCATTGCTGAGGTGAAACATGTCAACTGTTTGATAGTGCGCAGGGATGCTACCCAACAGCTTAGAACACAAGGTGAAGCAGAATATTGTATCCAGTTGAAACGATGTAAGGAAATTATTGCAAAGATTTTAACAAATGGGTGCCTAATGTTAGGCTTCTAAGGCCACATTTCAGATCCTAAATGAACTGCCTGATTATTTTTTTTTTTCAATTGACTTTGGTGGGAGCTGCTGGGTGCTCGGCATTTTAAAAAACAGCCCCATTTATTTTGATGCCCAAATATTGGTTTAGCAACCTAATTTGGGCACATGATTTTTTTAAATCTTGGACTATCCAGGCAAAGCCTTACTCAAGATGGAATATGGCCAGGACACCAACATGAGCACTGCTTATCTTCTGAGAAACCCAATGGGACGTGTGTCAGTAGTCAAGGCCATGCTTTTCCACTTTCTACAACACTTCCTAAGAAGGCTTCAGATTTGAAGTGTTCAGACAGGCCAGTGGCTGGTGCCATAGGGCTTGCAGGAGTGGCTGCTACAGCACATGGTGGGAATTCTGTGAGCTCAGGGCAACCTGATATCTGCTATAGGGCAGCTTCCACACTAGTGCTCCTTCTGCATGCATATGGGTCTGTGCTAATGGTACCGCTCTTTGCTGGACTCCGCAGACGTTCCTGATGCTTTTTTCCATTAATGTGTATTTTCATGTTGCCTTTGCTTCTGAATTCCCATGCAGATTGGAAGGAAAAGCATTGAATGATAGTTAGAAGTCATTGCCTCTTTCGAAGTGGGAACCTTAGGCTTGTGTTTCCAGTACTGCTGCATTGAGCCCTACATTTCGAGAGCCCCCACACAGCATGCAACTATCCAAATGGTCAACCTGAGTATGATGCCCAATTCACTTTGATATCTGACACTGTCCCCAGAAGACTGAATTCCTTAACTGCCCCATCTCGATTCCCTACCTGAAAAGTTACACTTGAGCTTCCCAGCCCCTGCAGAGGCATCACTAGAACCACAGAGCTTATCAAAGCAGTGAGATGAGAGGAAAGAGGTATGGGCAGAGAGTGTGTGGATTGAGCACATTCCTGAGCAATCTATGCCAGCCGGGCTCCTATGAAGCCCCAAGAAGAGTTAAAGATGCCTGCCCTCCTTAGGGGTAATTCCTCCCTGTTATGCAAGAGGTCTTGCTAGGACAAGGCCTTTCAAATGGCTTCTGCCTGTACCGGGAGGGGTGAATCCATCCCAAAGAGCATATAGAATAGTCTGTATAATGGAGAGCTCCCTCCCCATCCCCCCCCTTTTTTTTTAGGGAATAAAAATTCCCCAGAACTTAGATTGTATACATTATATGAAGCTGGTAAATATTGTTTGCTTGAATGCAGCTGTGTTCTAGACAGTGGGAAATAAATCATCACAGGTGATTGAGTGCACATTGAACGAGAACATAGAATTCTTGCTGCAAGGAACCTCACTGCCACTAGCGCTCCCAAAGGGTCCCAGACCTAAATTTTGCCAAATAAAAGCTGGATTTTGGAAACAGGCCACAAAGTTTAAAAACAAATCACTCAAACATGCAAACACAATAAGTCAACTTTGTAATTCCTGTGTAGCCTCAAAAAAACCCCAGGTATAGGAGGATTGGTGTTGTGATGTCACTTGGCCAGTACTGAACCTATGCTCCTGCCCGCATGATATTAAGGGCAATTGTACTGCTGCAAGAGCCATCCTTTGGAGGACATGTTAAATGCAGTGTATGCGAACAACTGAATCAGTGGTGGGTAGTCTGTAAATACAAAAAAAAATAAAAGGAGGTTCTTTCTGTGACACCTTGGCAACCTAGTATTCACCACTTTCATATAATTAGGATATGTTTTGTACAAACTATGCCTTGTGAGGTATCATTCTAAAAGTCTTGATCTCCTAGATATTAATATCTCATTGGATTGCATGTGCTATCATCATATGTGAAGTTATGAAGTTTGGCTATGTCTGTGTTACTGCCACAAGCAGCTTTTCAAGTACAACAGTAAAAAGGCCAAACAACTTTATTAGCTTATTGAGGAAATGCACACAAGCACAAGGATTACCCCAGGAACTGTGTACAATAGAAGCCTCTCAGAGCTAGCACTACACAATGGGAACTGTTTGACCCAGGTCACAGTGAAAGAGCTTTCCAGCAAGTGGGAAGAAGATTTAAAAGAGGGAAAATGACATCCTGTGGGTACCTCACTCTCCCTACAACAACACACCTGGAAACACCTGAGAAAAAAGACTGAATGGGGGGAAGTGATGGTCCCAGGCTAGAAGGATTTCTAGCCTGTGTATGAAAACCTGGGTAACCCAAGTTGCAAAACCAAGGCAGCCTTAAGACTCTGCCAGCCTGTTTATCACTCAGGGTGAGCATTTGCTAATTCATAGCCTATCTATCTAGTATGTTAAGCTCAGTTTGTGGTTTTGTTTATTTACTAGGTAATGTGCTTTGATCTGTTTGCTAATCACTTGAAATCTATCTTTTGTAGTTAATAAACTTATTTTATGTTTTAATCCAAACCAGTGTGCGTTTTGATTAAGGTCTGGGGAAAATCTCAGTTCTATTACCACAAGTGTGCATCGAGGGAGAGGCGGGTTGGGTGTTAGACCCGTATACTGGTCAGATTTGACCTGAGCAGGATGGTACTACTCTGGGATCTGAGGTTGGTAGTTAGAGAGCCTGCAGCTGGGTGTGTCCCTACCTGTGTGAATGATGGTGAACGTGCTGCTGTGACAAGTTGCAATGCCTTCCAAGCTGAAGCTTGCACTGTGTGAGCGGGAGCCCAGGCTGGTGAGTCAGAGGTTTCAATGGTACCCCATTTCCAGGTGGCGCCCCAGGGGAAACCTGTCACGCTTACATCTTTGCTGATAGGACTCTATTGTGTCTTTAAGCTACAGCCCATGGAGATGCAGAGATTTGTTGGTCCATCAGAAGCTCCTGAAGGCAGTACACCTCCCTGAGTGGTAGGCAGAGTGGCTGAACTCTTACAGGGAGCAGTATTCGCTTTTTCCTGTGCTGCTTGGACAGTTTCACCACCCAGTGTGCAGATATGGCCATTGCCTTGCGTTACACTGACCTTCCCCAATTCTTATGGAGTATTTAGCATTGCATCAGTACTAGAGTCCCCAGGACATTACAACACTGGAAGCACAAGGGCCAACATTGTGGCTCACCCTTTGTTGGGGCAAAAGAGGGGGTTGGGAGGCCCTATGTGTCTTGTCCCCCTCCATCCCCGCAGAGCTAGGCATAATCTAGGTCAATGT
Organism: Malaclemys terrapin pileata; assembly: GCF_027887155.1. NCBI lineage: Eukaryota > Metazoa > Chordata > Testudines > Emydidae > Malaclemys > Malaclemys terrapin. The sequence continues at coordinate 208,252,577 of NC_071506.1, read as the reverse complement.
CATCAATTATATTTTCACCAATAGCTTCTCTTTCCACAGTGCTGCATAGCAGGGAAAGGAACCGCTAGGTGTGAGATGATGTTTGAATACAGCGGCTGGATGCTTAATGGGCTGTAAATGTCATGCCTTTTGCCTAGCCCCTTTTTTCATCATCATTTCTTCTATTTCTCATTTATTTCAATCGGCTGATTTCTATCTGACAGACTCGCAGTGACAAGAGGGCTGTCCAGTGGTTGCTAGGCTTGTCTCGACATTTGTTTTCTATTCACCTCCATTTCTTCCTTAATTTAAGACACCGTTGATATTTTTTTTTCTCCTTTCAAACATAATGAACGACTGGATGTTCAGGGAGCTGTCAGCTCTATTGGAGTCTTTTGTCTTCTATTCATCATTATGTCTTCATTGTCCTCTTTAATTTAGCTGAGGCACTAGGGGGATCACTTACTGTGAAAGACAACATTGCCAGCTGTCCATAGGGATTTCACACATCTATTCATCATCCGGTGTGATGCTGCACTATATGTGCAGTAGTTCACATTATAAAGGGCAAAGCGTGTTGGTCCTTTTCAGACACCCAACTTTTGAACTCTGGTGTCTAATTTAAGACACCAGAGGCTTTGTCTACAAACACTTGCCAGTTTATCTATTAAAAATGGATCAAGCTATATGGTTTATGCACAGACTTGGACTGGTTTAATTACATTGATTTAAAATACACCTTCAGTTATATAATGGTGCAACTTGTAATCTAGACAATACCTGAGTTTCAGGGAAGAGCTCAGTGGGAGCTGCTTGGTGCTCAAACTATTGAAAATCAAACTAAGTGAAAATCACTTAGAGGCCTACATATGGATCTAATAGGCACCCATTTTAAAAAATATTGGCCTAAACCCTAATTTATTTATAATAACCCACATCCTAAGAGGTACTCCAAATGCTTCACAAAATATTAAAACGCACTGTTTTTAAACAGTTATTTATTAAAAAATAAGAATGATGAAAAATCAATAAAATAAAAATACAAAAATCAAAGTAGGTTAATGAATACTATACCCCCTCCCCCCCCCCCCCCCCCCACACACACACACACTCTCACAATTCCAGACAATATACCTGGATTTCTAATAACAGCTTAATTATTTTAAATGAAAGAATTTTAAAAATCTAATTTATTTTGTATCATTTTACAAAATTTGCTGGCTGTTTACTACTTGCATTTTACTCGGCTTGTACGATGAAAATCAGTTTGTTTCAATTTCACTTCAAGACCATGGAGTTACTCTGGGTTTACATTGGCCTACCTAAGACCAGAAACTGGCCCTGGGCATGCAGATTCCATTGTTTATGTGCACGAATAGTGGTGTGCAAAACTCCAAGCACAAATCAATGCTTAATGCAGCTTAGCCCTCCCAGCTACCACTGAGAATCTAAGCTACCATTCCTTGGTGAGCTAATTGGAAAAACCTGCCAAGGGTTTTCTCCAGCTCAATTTGGATGCTGTCAGCATCCTAGACCTCTGGCAAACAAGCTTCAGGTCAGGAGAGGGAAGAGATTGCGCTGGTGGCACAGATGGATGATCTTCATTTTGCCTGTGGAAAATAGAAATTACTGGATATACATCCATACTTATTGCAGATCATCTCTGTAGCATATTGTACAGCTGGCCATTGTCTCTGAGATGGGACAGCAACAATCAAGGCTGGAGTTAGCAGGATTGTGTTGAGGTGGCTTTAGTCATTTCGGTTTAGTCATTTAGGCTGCTCTCGGAGAATCATGACAACAGCCTGTTTCATTGCCCTCATGTAATTAAAGACTGCATCATAATGCCTATGCACAAAGGGGCCAAATTAAGGTTGCATAGGCAACCTTAATTCTGGCCCTTCTTAATTTTTGAATACTTGACCTTGCAACCTTAATATTTTCTTAACTTCTCTGTGTGTTTGTCTATCTACCAGGGCCGGATCCAGGCACCAGCGCAGCAAGCAGGTGCTTGGGGCGGCCAACAGAAAGGGGTGGCACGTCCAGGTCTTCGGCGGCAATTCAGCGGTGGGTCCCTCAGTCCCTTTCGGAGGGAAAGACCAGCTGATGAATTACCGCCGAAGAAGCGGCGGCAGTAAAGCTACCGCTGAAGTGCCGCCGATTGCGGCTTTTTTTTTTTTTTTTTTCCCGCCGCTTGGGGCAGCAAAAACGCTGGAGCCGGCCCTGCTATCTACATTTCATTTTCCAACTTATGCTTTCATATCAATTTTTTTTATAGATTACTCCACTGTCCTCATGGTGCTGCTTAAATCAGCTTTGAATTGAAGCTATATATACATATTATATTCAAAGCTGTCTGGCTAGTTGAAATTAGCTAACGTTGTTAGTTCCTAACAACTTCAGAAGTTATTGATAATATATAGTTTTTTTGGGGGGGAGGGTTGGTTTTCTTTTCCCCCTGCTAGAAATCTCATAGTTGTTTGAATTTGAAAAGATTAAGATTCTGAACTTCGGTAGAAGGACAGAGCAATTTCAATTACCAAAATGTGGTACATTTTCAAAGCCATTGCATCTGATGTTGATCCCAAATGTAAGGCAATCCACTTGGCTCCGTCACGCCATACTGCCCTTAATCACTATTTCTGGTCCCAGTACGTACAGTCAATGGGGCTACTCAACTGAGTAAGTCCTATTCAGTGTAAGTAAGGGTTGTAGGATCTGTCAGTCTATATGAAAAATCAACCTAGTTTCGGTTTCCAAATTTATCAGTACCTCTGTTTAGAAAATCAACATGACTTTTGCTTCCAAACTTATGCAAAGATTGTCATCCAGAGAAAGGCAATCTCCTTGCATTTTCAGCCTGGCTATTGCTCCATGTTTTGTATGCATTGAAAGACACAATTCTGGGGTGGGAGAGAGAAGTATTCCCTCCCGAACACATGCCCCCAAAACCCCAAATGATTTTAAAATGCTTCGACCTCCCCCTGCAGTGTGTGTGTGTGTGTGTGTGTTTGTTTTTGGTTTTTTTAACTCATGTCCAAATTTTGCCCTGACTCACCTCAACAACTTTAATCAAATGGAATTGATTGTTAAGTCAAGGCAGAGTTTGGCCCATAGAGCTTGACTCAGTTTACTGTACAGAATTTTATGTAAGCATTACTGAGAAGGTTCACCGGCAACATAAAGATGAGAGATTTCTAACTAAAACCCTGCTTGATGTTTTTCACCTGGCACAAGTCTAGTTCCTGTCTCCTAGAGAGGCATAAATTATCCTAATCCATTTAAATAGAGTGGTTTCTTACTTATCTAAATATACAAGAGCATGTAATTCATTATACACTCCAAGATGGAATTTACACTCAGTAAACACTATGGATAGCAATAGAATGGGGATAGTAAAGAAATGCAAATAATGCCAGCAGGCAGTCAGAAGCATGTGATATTATATCCCTGTAGCCAAGCACAATTCAAAATAATTGGCACATTACACTGATTTCAGGGTTGTGATTAAGCAGCTTTTGGGAGTGGGGGAGGTTCTTTTTATTTATACCACTTTGCTTTAGTCCTTTTTTAAAAAAAATCCTGTTTGACATAAGCTGTGAACAGGGCAATGGAGATATCGCAAGTGGTTTGTGCAATGAGGATCTTCTGCTGTGTATATTTTGGTTAATATATTAATTAAGTTATGCTAAACATAGAATTGTGCGATGTCTGTTTTGGAAAATATTGTAATGAACTATCTTATGTCTGGTTTGTGCATACAGGCCCCGATCTTATGCCTTTCACTTCAATGAGTGCAGCCAGGAGGCCCTGATCTTGCTCCCTTTGATATAAATAGGAAAGCACCTGCTTGTACTAAAAAAATCTTCCTCTCTCCTTTGTTTGCTACTCGGGACAAAATAAAAATGGGTCACTCCTCAGCGGGTTTTCATGATATATGTGGGTTTCACCAACATCATCGTGAACCTCATTTGAATTTAATTTAAAAAAATCAGTGATGGTTACTTTAATTTAGGAGAAAAGACAAATGATTTGCACGATACAAACTATGCAAGGTTCCTCATTTTACTAAGGGCTACTTTCTTTAAAATGGAAAAAAAGGAAAGACTGCAAGAGTGATCATTGTCACTGTGTATATAAACTGGTGTATCTGATAACATAACAAAGACTCCTCTTCCATTGCACAACAGAGGCAATAAAAGTGGCAATCCTAGGAGACCTCCCCATGCAAGTCAAATATGATTCTTCCATTTTCATAAATTCCTTTGGCATTTATTCAGTGGAGAAGTGCTATTTATTGTCTTGGCTGGTATATCTGATGTCTTCAAGATATCTCTTAAAGAAGTCCTGAAGGATTTATACCGGAGCACGTTAAAATGACTCCTAAATGCCTTCACTAGTCTGGATGATGAAAAAGGTTGAACTGAAAGCTACGAGATATCAAGTGCTGTTTAGTGTTGACTATTTTTTATTGAGAAGAATTCAGGAGAATTCCCTCAGCATTCTACATATAATCTCCTATCAGTTTTAGAATTTTGAATGCTATTCTCTCTTTGAGTACCAAGTATGACATTATTCACAGTGTTTGCAGTGGTGTTGTAGCCGTGTTGGTCCCAGGCTATTATAGAGAGAAGGTGGGTGAGGTAATATCTTTTACTGGACTAACTTCTGTTGGTGAAAGAGACAAGATCTGAAGAAGAACTCTGTGTAGCTCGAAAGTCTGTCTCTTTCACCAACCAAAGTTGGTCCAATTAAAAATATTACCTCACCCTCCTCGTCCCTCTATTATTCATAGTGACATTTTGGAACCACATTTGCATTGTGCTTCTGATTTATTTTAACCTTGAGCAGAACAATGTGATTGTGATTAATTTTTACATATTTTTAAGAGAAAAATATCTATGCAAGTTATTGAAAACACAACTTACAACTAAAACACATTTTTATCAGTTGCTGCATAAACTTCTCAACACAGTACTCTAGTGTTCACTGCAGAGGAGGAGAGGAAAGATGGCATGTCTAAACATTTTTTCCACTTTCCCAAGATCTGCTCCACTCAGGAGAAAGGCAGAGTCGCCATGGAGCCAGTTTATGGCTGCCCGGTTCCCCAGCTGACCCAACTCCAACCCCAGCCCTGGCATAATTTAGAGCACCTTAGGGGCTGATCTAAGTTACGATGGCTGACTGTGGACCAGATTTTCAGAATAATACTGTGTTCCACCTACTTCTCCACCATCATTTTGAGACCCTTCCCTTGCCAGGAGACTTCTCAAGAGGACAGCTGTGGGCAGATCCCATTCCCTTTGTCTCCACTAGTTCTGGCCCCTTTGTGTTACCTGAGCAGCACAATTTGGTCCTCTCAGTTTAGCACAACCATTTGTATCCCTCATTTGAAGTCTTTGGGTCAAAAATACTACAGTGTTGAGTGTTATAAAGACAGATGGATACCTGAGGTATCTGAAATTCACTTCTGCTATGCAGTGGTGGGCCTTCCCCAAATACACAATCAAAAATGGGCCTGCTTAGTGGAAGTCTTGTGATATGGCCAAATAATGATTTGGGGCTAGACCAAGATCACCAAACTCCTTGTGATTTGCATTTGAGTACACACCACGGTTAACATCCACTGGGACACCCAACATTTGTCAAAAATGTATTTTGTATCATTTTAAGACTCCTATTAAAGGATTGAATTTGCTCTACTGCTGGTAAAGACCCACTGTCATTTCCATGATAAACTAGCATTTTTGAACAGTTGATAATTTGGCTATAAATTTGCTATGTGCTGGATTTTCACAGATAAATCCTGTACCTGGGAATTAATGTTTTCATCTTGAAAATCCCTCAAATAGCGCACACATACCCAATATATTTCTAAAATCTCCGGAGGATCCTTCATTGTCCATTGGATCTTTAATGCACATTTTAAATATTCTGGACCTATTTCTATCCTCAAGTAAATCAATCAATGGATTAATTGGCTAACTAAGCCCCGCAGAATCTCACTTACGGTTTATCAAGTCCCATGCACAATACAAGAATAATTTCTTAGTGCTGATGTTCTATGCCCTTGCTTTGTCATCTCTGTTTTGTGCCTGCCTTTCTGACCACAACCATGCCTGTACCAATGTGCTGTTTGCGGAGTCTGGATAAAATGTGTAAAACAAAGACAAGGGAACCAGTTTCCCTTTTGCTTACCTACATTACTTTCCTATGCAGCTGCCTCTTGGCAGGAGGGAAAATAAAATGTGACTTCTGCTTGCAATAAATAATAGATTTTTTTTTATTCTTTTAATTTTCTAGACAGAATCATGAATAAACTGGCAGACAAGCAGGACCAGATGATACCATGAAGAGAAGTTTACAGGTCCTCTATTGCCAACTGTTTCGTAAGTAGAGATTTACTTTTTCATTTATTGTGAGAAATGTATGATTCAATGTCTCTCTAAAAATAGCAATTGAAGCACCAATTTAGGGAGGTCCTTAAGCATGTGCTAATTTTAAGCACATGAAGGGTCCCAATGAAATAAATGGGACCCGTCATGTGCCTAATTATAGGCATGTGCTTTAAGTCCCTTGTTCAATCGTGCATTTGGAAGCACGTTAAGAAAATGTTCAGTCTTCAGCTGATTTAGTAGAGTCTCATTCGAAGGTGAAAATGCAGAGCAATAATCATCTAAACCATAAGAATTCTCAGAGGAATGAGCTGTAAGAAGGTTGGGGATGGTGGTTGGTAGCAGGAGGTACTGGGGTATATGGGCCCTTTAAGCGTAGAGTTGGGGGGGCGGGCTGTATACCCCAGTATGACCTGTTCCAAGGATTTGGAATGAACAAAGGCCCAGGTAATGGCCAGCCAGTTGAAGAGGGGAAGCGGGAGTTTGATGCAGGGGAAAAACCCTGGACACTATTCCTTTAAGGGGCCGTGTAGTATAGGGTGGGGTAGGGCTCTCTTTCAGCCATTCAGGTGGAGCACTCTGGAGGAAGGTAGTGTCTAGACTGCCTTGTCCCCAGGGCCGGCTCTGGCTTTCTGATCGCCCCAAGCAAAAAAAAAAAAACCTGCGGCGCGGCCGGAGCCAGGGTGCAGGGGGACTCCCTGCCCTGCAGATGTGCCCAGGCTAGCGGGGGGAGGGGAAGGGAGCGGGGGGAGAAAGAGAGAGAGAAGGGGGGCGGCCAGGGCTTCAGCAGGGCGCTGCCATGTGGCCCCTCCCGCCGTGCCCCCTGCCGGGAGGGCTCCACAACACTCCGGTCGGCTGGGAGGGAAGGACGCAGGCTGCCCTGCCGGGCTTGCTCCAGGGCGCTCCTGTCCTCCATGCTACTGCCCCCTACAGGGCGGTCGGAGCAGAACAACAACAACAACAAAAAAGCAGCCGTGCAGCCCTAGGATTGGGCAGAATGCCGGCTCCTACAAGCTGCCGCCCCAAGCACCAGCTTGCTCGGCTGGTGCCTGGAGCCGGCCCTGCTTGTCTCTCAAACAGGGGAGACACTGGCAAGAGAGGGAGGTCAGAACCAGAAGGCTAAATTCCAGGGAGAGACAGATGTGAGAGGTGACCCTATGAAGAGCAGGCTGCAGGGCAAAAGCTCCTTGTGGGTGGCAGAAGAACCAGAGATAAATATGAACCTTTGGAGTGCAATGATGGACTTGGCTGGTCAAACTGGGTATTAAACCAGCCGAAAGCGGAGGGTGATTGGTCTTATAAGAGAGGCTGTGGGGAATCTGTAAAGGGCACTGAAAAGGGGGAAAAGCAGGAGGCTGCTGCAAAGGGATCTCTCTAGCCGGGAGGGGTTGCTCTGTAGTGGCAGCCCTGTTACACAGGATGTAATGTTTTGCTTCTGCACTGTTTGCTCAAACTGGCTTGGGTTGGTAATACAGGAAAGCTGTTACCAACTAATAACTGATTATTCAGTAATTTATGTGAAATGCATCAGTGGCTTCTGCCTACTTCTCAGTGGACAGAAAACCTCACAATAGCCAACCTTGGTGGTGGTCTCAACATAAAGACCAAAATCGGAATGGAAATGGAGACTGAATTACTCTCCCACACCTAGAGGTGGGCCCGCCAGATCATGGGTTAGGCAAGACAATGGGAAGAAACCTGGATTGCTGTTTTATCTGTTTGTAGATAGATGGAATCCATCTGTTCTCAGTGCTGTCAATCTGGCAACTTTCCTGGGGAATAAATTCACTTCCACGTTTTAGAAAGAAAGTAAATTTAAAAAGGGGGGTGCAAATATGATCATTGCTTATTGTTTGTTAATGATATTTTACAAAGTAAAGTGTCTGTTCACAACAGCATTCTGGTTGAATTTTTTAATGTTATCACCTCACTTCATTAGAATTTTCATCTGTCTGATACTCATTGTGCTACCCAGTTCCATAAAGAAACCTAGTTATTAGGATCTCTTATGTTCATTCTTCACATTGCAGTGATGTTTTCCGAGTCACTACTAATCTACTTAACTAATCTTTTTTTTTTAAAGGCGCAAAAGTCTTACTATTGTGCCACAAGTTATCTTTAGGGGCCCAGAATTCATACTATTTGAACGGGTGCATGGAACTTAAAATTCTGTTCCATGGAGGACAGCTAGGTCACTATCAGAGAATAATGGTCTAAGCACCCAGAGTTCAATTGTGAGGGATATATCTTCTATTGGTTTGTTAGAAAAATAACCCTAAATATTAGTAGGTTTTATAGATGATCATGGGAATCCATTTACTGTTCTTCATTGTCATAAGGATGCTAGCTTGGTTATTCTTGTCCTCTTTATTTATAACATTAATACAATGTAAAGGAAAAAGAAAGTGGCTTACCAGTCATAACTCAAAGGGACAGATACTCAGCTGGTATAAATGGTCAAAAGTCAATGTGGTTTCATATTAGTCTTAACAAGGCCCATCTAATAATAAAGACTGTGTAATTCTACTTTGCACCGCTAAACAGTCTGTTACAAAGTTTGCTATTTTTCTGCTGTATTTTTTTTTAATTTTTATTTTTTTCAGGGTAGTGTTTTGAACGTAATAATAAAGCTTGGAAAATGCAGAGGGAAAGAATGAGGAAATTGTATGAATAAGCAGTGGCAATGAAAAATGCATGGTACACTTTGAAAAATGGAATGTAAAAATATTTTTAATCCAAGTTGAATGAAGTTTTTCATTTATTTGTGTGAACTCAACAATTGTGTATAGTAAATGTAGCTAGCATTACCCATTCCTAGCTTTGTAGTAAGTATTCTGTCAGTGCAGACATTCCAGTGATTACATACATTTTATACTATACATGTATTTGGAGCTATTATAAGAAGCTATTTCATTGGTTTGTTTGCTTTAAAGAGCCTAGGGTCATGAGGTTTTTGTTTGTTTTTTATTATTCCCAATAAACCAATTCCCTCATCTATATCAGATAGACACATTGCTTTAAGCTAGGCTTCTTCCAATTGCTTCATAACCTCAATTACAATCCCCACAGAGTGTATTTTACAATAAAACAGATGGAAGTATTTTTAGTGTACGTTTTGTACCTGTCCTTTGTGCCATGAGGAAGCACCCACGATGTAGTCCTTACATTTCATCTATATGAAGGAGGGGAAATTGCTACTACAGGACAGCAAAATAACATACTGTTGAGACTATATCAATAGAGTAAGTCATCCCTAGGCATGATTCCCCATTGCCATGCACCTTGTGTTCTCATTCTCAGCAGTATGACATGGGTCCAGAATGCTGCCAGTTTTGTGTGATAACATTTTACACTCACTTTGCACTGGGATAAGTGACTACATGAAGTTCTAGGCAATGGAGAATTGGGCCCTTTGTGGCTACTCTGCACGCAGTTCCATTTCTAATGTTCTGGCCATTGCGTCAGTCAAAGATTGGGATGTAATAAACACAGTGTTCATGTAGCTGGAGAGACAAACCCTGTCTATTTTAGGAACAACCATGTTTGCTGTGGGGTCTAAACATGGCTTTCCTGGCCAGTATGAACAGTGAATTCCCCCCCCCCCCACCCCTCCAGGAACCTGTACTTCAGAGCTACAGTCCTCAAAAACAGGAGCCTAAAGTTAGGTCCCTAAATCCATATTTATGCATCTCAGCTATGGGAGGCAGTTTGGTCTGGTGGCTAGGGCAGTGCACTGGGTTTCATCAGTCCTAGGTTCTGTACCTGGCTCTCCCACTGACCTGCTGTGGGACCTGGGCAAGTTGCTTCACCTCTCTGTGCCTGTTTCCCTATTTTGTCTATTTAGATTGAAATCTCTTCAGGGCAAAGGACAGCTATGTATTTGTACGGTGTCTAGCACAATGTGGCCCTAATCTTGGTTGTGGCGTCTAGTTGCTATTGTAATATATTAAAAATAATATTTAGCCACCTACCTGATTATGAGACCAGGGAAGCTGTTAGCTGCTCAACTCTTTTGAAAATCAGGGCGATGTCTAAATATGACTTCAGGAGACTAACTGTAGACACCAAGGTTTGAAATTCTTGGCCTAGCCATCTAGACAGTCCATAGAAAGGTTTGTAACACTATTCTAATATGGTTCTCAGAATTGGGAGGAGGGATAGCTAAGTGGTTTGAGCATTGGCCTGCTAAACGCAGGGTTGTGAGCTCAATCCTTGAGGGGGCCACATAGGGATCTGGGGCAAAATCAGTACTTGGTCCTGCTAGTGAAGGCAGGGGGCTGGACTCAATGATCTTTCAAGGTCCCTTCCAGTTCTAGGAGATAGGATATCTCCATTAATTTCCTAATAGCCGTATGGGCTGGTGAGGAAAATCATGCCAAAACCCTGTTATAGCAACACATGTGGCTTTTGTTTTTTAATGTGGTTGTAGGTAGCCTGGATCTAATCCCAGCTGCTAGGAGGTAGCCTTGGTAAAAATTATGCAGCTACATTTGGCCCCGGACAGGAATTCTGGGCCATGCTGCTTTACCTCTAGTGATTCATAATTTATGTATTAGTAATTTAAACATGGACCCTGTTCTGCCAAGAAGCACTGATTTCAAATTGCATCTTCAAATCTACCGTCCAGGCTGAAATCGCTGAGCAGTTTAAAAAACAAATAAAAAGACCTCCAGAAACCTGTTCCCTTTTTGTTGTGTTAGCAAGAGCTTTGATGTCACCAGCCGGATGGTGCTGATGAGCACCAGTGAAAGCAAAACATTTGTCCACAATTTGCTGCCATTTGTTCTAGACACATTTATGGATGAAGTTTGCTGCCTCTGTAATGATGACTTTCCCAGGAGGCAACACAATATCCTTTTTTTACAAAAACCTAATATGGTGATATAAGCCCTGCAGCTTGATACACAAAATGCAGACATATTGTGGAATGGAAACATGTTATTATACTGTAGATGCATTTTTCACATAGGAATTTGAAGTTGTATATAAACTAAAAAAAAAAAAAAAAATGGAGAGAGAGACCACTGATGAAACCTGCGGCTCACAAGCTGTGGGGAATGATGCTTCTATCTTCAGGCATTTATTTTATTGAAAACTATGAGGATATGATTTCTGTTTATCTAGCTTGCCAAGTTCCGTATGGGCACCCATCACGGTAGTGTCTGGAAAATAAATGAAAGTAAAATCCCGATTATAAGTATTTCTTCATGCCATTGCCACTTGGTACATTTCCAGACATTAGTGTCTCACTTTTCTGTATTATAGGCTTGATACTCTTTGAAGTGAGTGGAAAGACCCCTATATATAAATCCCACAGACCAGGCCCTATGAAATGGACTGGGATCCTGAGACTGCTCCCATTAAATTCGGTGGGAATTTTGCTGTTGATTTCTATGGAAGCAAGCTCCCAGTGGTAGTTTGGGGGTGCAGAACTGGAGCGTATGACCTATTTTAAGCTTTTGCAATATTTGCTAATATTTACTTTTCTTTCTTTTGGCCGGGCTCTTTGCGTGGGATATGATTGCAGTCTGGAAGCCCTAGTTGCTAGAGCTATGTGTGGAAGCTGCTGAGATTTGTATTCATGTGGGGACTTGCTCCAATATTGCTGTTAAAATATGAATGAATATGGATATTGCTTCCAGCCCTGGCTTTGTATATTGAGAGTTCAATTTTCCTTTTAAAAGGAAATGACTTCGGGTTTTTTTTCTTCTATTACTCCCACTTGCACAACCGTCCCTTTGCACCTCCCTGAACAAAATGGCCTTGAGTGATTGTGTTTTTGTAATGTGGAATATCATGAGACTATTTTTCTCCCAGTGCTCTGAGTGCAGTTCATTCTGTTCATCCTTAAGCCTTGTTGTATTTCTGTTAATTCACCTGGGGTGAAATTCCCCCCTGCACAGAGGGCCAGCACATGGTCAGTGCTCTACTTAAATCCAATTTAGGTAGTGGGACTGATTATTGGCTCTATGATTCTGTGGCAACATAGGGTTAGAACAGTGGTTCCCAAACTTTAACATCCTGTGAACCCCTTTCATTAAAATGTCAAGTCTCGCGAACCCCCTTCTAAAAATGAATATTTCCAGGGATATTTTCCTTTACCGGAGTATAAATTATAAAAGGAGTGATCTTGGAAATATAAAATTTGTTTTTATGACATGCTTATTACACACTATTTATTATTAATTACTATTTATCATTACAGTATTTTTATTACATTATGAAACGGCAACACTCTTCCCAGAGCTCACTTTTTTAGCTTGTATCACTTTGCATAAGCCAGTTATAAGACAAGGCTCTTAGGTTTCATCAAGGAGTATCAGATGTGAAACAGCATGAAGATATTTAAGAAGACAACTCAAAGAGTTCCTCCTACTCAAACATTCAGGTCTTGCGCAGTCCAGGCAAACAATGCAGGTTACACCAAAGCTTAAACTTGTTCTTCATAATAATTTTCAGAACAATACTAGCTGCCTATTTAATTTTAAAAACAGCAAAAAATATCCACCTCCCTTTCCATTTCTTATAAGGAGTCTTGAAGTTTAAATCTCCTCCGTCTGATAGATAGGCTTGCTTTGATCTGCTTAGCTCTTGGAAGTCCAGGGGCTCCAGGCTGCTGGCCCCATACTGCCCAGGGTCCCTAGGGACAGCTCTGTCCACCATTAGGGAATTTTTTCCTGAGAACCCCCTGTAACATTTCACGAACCCCAGTTTGGGAACCACTGGGTTAGAAGGTACTGCGAGGGTCATCTAGTCTAACCCCCTGCCAACATGCAGGACTTGCGTCATGCCATAAATGCATGAAGCAGATTGTCAAAGAGCCCGATTCTGAGTGGCTTCTGAAGGGTTCTCAGCACCCTCAGCTCCCAGTGACTATTTTCCCTCCCCGCCACCCAACAGGAATTGATTCCTGTTCATATCAGTTCTTGCTGCTGACCTCTGTGTGTAAATAGGTTAGTGTGCATTGCTCTTCACCTAAGGCATTTTTATGGCGCGCGTGTGTGTGTGTGTGTGTGTGTGTGTGTCTTTCATCAAAGAAAATAACAAACCCCCCCAGCTTCTCTGCTTTCTGGGGTTTTTGAGCTGGTATAGGAAGTTTTGGTCATTCTTTGCTATTGAATTCCATTCTTGTTTCTGAGTGCATTAGTCACATCAAGAACCATGTTTTAGCTTGAGAGTAGAGAGATCAGTGTATCCCGGCAATACAAAGCATTTTGGGAGCTGATCCTGAGAGATGCCGAGCAGGCACAATTCATGCAGGAGCTTCTGCTGGGATGCTTGGGGGGTGGAGGTGGTTCTGCACCACCCAAAGTCTGGTTCTACTGCCACAACCTGGCCCTTGTGGTGCCTAATAAATATTAATCATGTGCAGAGACGAGAAATACTTGGAATGCACTGAATGCTTCCACCTCAGTTTACAGCCTTTGAGTAATCATCAGATTGATCTTGCCCTTCATATCTATATTCTAGGGCACAGCTCCTTAAGTGGTGTAAAGTGGCCTGTTTCTGCTTACTTCAGTTTACCCCTGTCGAAGATCTAGCTGTGTATAGTTAATATATGTGATAGATTTAAAAATACTGGAGATCATTTGATACAGATTATTAGGGGTTTTCTTTCTATCATTCAAAGGAATTTTCAGAAACAAAAGAGAAAAAGAATATTCCTGTTGTTTACTGTGCAGGAGTATAGGTGTTGGCCTTGGCAAGGAGCATGTTGGGGAGGAGTTATCTAGCAATGGATTCCATCTGTTTTTTGCTTAAAATTGGAAAGGGAAACAGCTGCTGGGTATGCAGTGTTTCACTTGCAAAGCTTCTTGGGATACTGCTGAGTTTGAGCCTTTAGATTTGTGAGTCACATGGCTTGGTGACAGATTGCCCATCAGGCAGCTCCCAGCAAGCAATAATATGCTCTGGCTTCCCCCAGAAATCAATTTAAGATTGTTTATATTTCCCAACAAGAACTGCACCTTCTTAAGAGAGACTGCTGTCACTACTTTTCTGTCACTATTCAACTTGTGCATGAAAGCACATTCTCTAGTCAGCTGTTGTGATTCTCCCATGGAAAAAAGAATCCAGATAATCTTTTTTTTTTTTTTTTTTTTTTTTTTTTTAACCATTTAAAAGTGAACTGAAATGCTTTTATAAATTAATGCAATTGTGTGTGCCTCTTCTTACCAAGTGTGCACCGTAGCTTCAGTAACCAGCAGTTCATTGCTTTTCACATGAACATGTAGATCACTTGGCATACGTGAGTTCGTTGACTGGATGAATGTAACTCTTGGAATTCAGTTCTTCATGCATATACTTGTGATTATGAATTTGAAACTTGCTTTATGTAAACATTCTTCACTATTTACTTTAAATTTGCTGTTTCAGTGAATCTTCTTGCCAGAAAATGTGTTCACTAGAATTTTCACAGAAAGCAAACACAGTTAAAACAAGTCATTACCAAGTTTGAACATGTGGAAAATATTTTGCATTATTCATCCAGGACGAATTCTAAATTTGCAAACCTGGGACCCCCAAGCCACTGACATATTGTGGCAATTCTTCCTCTAAGCTTTCAGATTTGTGGAAACATACAGCGATGTAAACCATGGTTTGACATTAGAATATGGCCCAAGGCTGTGTATTTCCAGACTGTAGTTTAAGTCTGTGATAGTGAATTTGGGATTAAGAGACAATAGCATTGTGATATTGGCTCTTTCTGTCAGCAGACAGACAATTCTGGCTTTTCACACAGCATTTGATAGTGTTCTTGGAATAAAGCATCTCCAGGGCCGACGAGAGGGGGGGGGGAAGCCGGTACAAATTACCGGGGCCCAGCGGTCCGGAAGGGGGCCCAGGGCCCAGCTTCCCCCCATCTCGTTGTCTTACCAGGGCCCAGCGGTCCGGAAGGGGGCCCGGCTTCCCTGGCTTCCCCCCCACTCTCATCAGCCCTGTTTAGCTGGTCTGCCCTTGCTGAGGGGCCCGAAAATTTTTTTTTCACCGGGGCCCGAACCCGGTCTCAGCGGCCCAGGGTACATCTACATTGTGATAAAGAACCTATGGCACCAAGTCTCAGGGTACATCTACACTGTGATTTAAAAACCCAGAGAACCAAATCTCAGAGCCTGGGTCAACTGACTCCGGCTCCCTGGGCTCGGGATGTGGGACCATAAAATTGCAGTTTAGATATTTGAGCTGGAGCTGGGCTCCCCATTCGTAGGGTCTCAGGGCCTGGGCTCCAGCCCGCGTCTGAACAGTGACATTGCAGTTTTATAGCCCCACAGCCCGAGTCCCATGAGCTGGAGTCAGCTGACCCAGGCCAACTGCAGCCTTGCTGTCGGTCTTCTCTCACACTGTGGATATACTGAGGTCAATGGCAAAACTCCCATTGACTTCAGTGGGGTAAAATCCTGTTCCTAAGTCTTCGAGTAATGGCAGTGCTTTGTGTCCATATGTTATCAAATAAAAACACCCTTTCAAATGTTAATTTTGTTTTCAAACCCTTCCTTTGTTTCCATCCTAAACACAAAAACATTGATGGTTTGCACTCAACACATTGTTCAATAGAGTAGCAATCAAACCCTGATTGGGCAAAGCCTGTAAATATGTGAGTAGTCCTGTTAGCATCAATTGGACTACTCAGGTGGTAGAGTTACGCATGTGCCTAAATGCTTTGCTGGATCAGGGCCTCAGTGATGTGGGGTAGGAAAATTCTTATGGCAGCACAGACTGGGGCATCTACTGTACACGAATACCTAAGCATCCCTTAGATCATGTTACTGCAAGGTATGCAGAAGTAATGATTAATTTTTAGACATTTATCATACATTATCAGATATTCCCCTGTGTAACTGCAAAATATTTGTCCATTTGACATAGTCATTAATAACAAAATAATTCATATATCTTTTGTATTTAGATTCTGGATAGTATTTTCACATGTTAAACTGAATTTATTTTTGCAATGCCTTTGTAACTATTCTTCCTTTTTGTTGTTTTATTATATCTTTCAACACCCTGCAGATGTTCCCAACATTGATATAGACCATCAATATAGCAGTAGGAGAAAATCCCTCTTTTGTAGCCAACTGAAGCCTGGAAATAATCTAGAAGCAAACAAATATAAACGATGTGCAATCCAGAGCTGTCACTGGATGCATCCATTATGTTCTCTCAAACCCTTTTCTATCCCTAATTATTACACCTCTATAGGTCTCCTCTCTGATCTGCATTGTGGATCACTTGTCCACTCTGAGATCAGCAGCAGGAATTGGAGAGAAGAATTTTCCTATAGTTTCTAGCCTAATTGAAATCCCAGTTCAGCAAGCACATGTGACATGGGTCATATTGAAGACAACAAAAGACTACAAATCCCCACCTGTAGATTAAATTGCTGAAACATGCTGTGTCTAGTCTAGCTGGAATAAAGCTGTTCCCTTCCCTAATCAGTACCTGGGACTGATTTTATTTTGAAACACTCCAAATGTGTCCGATGGAGCTAAAAACAGGCCAAAAGTTAAGCATGTGCATACGTACCTTGCTGAATTGTGCATTGAACTTACCTAAATTCAGTTTAGCTGTTTTGTGGCTTGTTTTCTTTTAAATCACATATTCTCTAATAGCTCCGAGCCAAAAGCACAGTGGGTGTTGGAGCAAGGGAAGAATAAATTAGGAAGTCTCATCTTTCCAGGAAGGGAGGGCAGGAGAACCACAACTGCAAGGGGTGTATGTAGTCTGATAGGTAGGTAGCCAGACCCCCACCAAAATCAATATATGTTGCCGTGTACAGCACGTGTAAGCTAGGGAGCACACCACTCTAATTTTCACACCATGTTTTCCCATCACATCTGCCCTGAGCCATTCTGCACTGGGATGGCAGGATGGTTCTTGGAACCACCATTTTTGCCCAGGCCACATCACTGGCTTGGACACTCAAAGTGATTCCCAGTGGCAAGGGTCGGATTTAGGACCAGATTTTCAAAGATACTGAGTTATACCATGAGTTATGACTAAAAAAGATAATAAATGGGAATACAAACTCACAATCCATAATAATGATAAGTATTTATTCAGAACACTGTGCAAACACTAACTAATTCATCTAAATTCCATCTCAAATTAAAGTTAATTTAGGCTCCAACCTAGAATTGTATGAAAGAAAACTGGGGCTATCTGTTTGGTGCCGTTTCACCTAATTGGAAGCACTGCATACTTTTTTAGAACTCAGTCATCATTTTTTCATGAGCTCCATATATGGGACAGCATGTTGTTTTTCTTAAGCCAGCCCAGGAGGAGCCCAGGAAGCAGATTTTGACTTGGTCACAATCTGTCTCCCAGTTCCCTCACTGCTCCGGGGTGAATGGGATCTGCCCTGTGTCAGCCCTGTATCTGGCACAGTGTTAGTTCCCTGGAGAAGCCATGTTGGCTGGTGCATTGGAGAAGTAGAGCCAAGGCTCTACTTCCACATGTGAGGGAAGACATAATGGCCCATGGAGGCTGTCCTCTCCCCACCATGCAGCTCCCCCTGGTCTGCGTAGCTATAGCAGGGGATCCAGGGGACATCATACTGCTCTGCTGCAGTCTTACAAGATGAGCCACAATTTGGTCCTTAATCTTTAAGGGTATGTAGCCTGAGTCAGGTTTCTTCTTGATAAAGTCAGACTGAACCACTGTTTATGGAAAGGGGCAGTTTTATTCCATTCCAGAACTTCCAGTAGGGATGGAGATTATGTAGTCTCACAGGACACCTCTCCTACACTGTTTTTCCCCTTACTAAATTATACATCTGGTTACCATGCAAGTCTGGTTACCATGCAAGATGCTCTCCAGCTTCTCTTGGAGATCACAGTAGAAAATGAGAGAGGGAGAGAATCAGATGCAAAGAGAGAGGGTGTCTACTGGCCACCACAACAGTGTCAATGGGAGTTATTTATACCATGTGAACTGGAGAACTGGGTCTGCCTCTTAGTAAAGAGTACAATCCGCTGCATATACCTGCTAAAACAAGTATGTTGTGGAAGCATTCCCTGCTCCATTATCATGCCATTCTTACTGCGCATTGCTACAGTTCAGTCTTTCAAACTGCTGCTGCAGTCAATAAAAACATGGCAGGGTTAAGGGTGCCCTGCATATAAAAGCAAAACTTTGTTCCGATCTCCTGTGGAAATGTTTAGACCATTCAATAGACTCCTTCTCACTGCAGTTTTCAACCTGCAGGTCTCCCACATGGCTAGCAAGTGCACAAGCGACTCTTTCTCAGACCTGAAGAGTATCGGACTAAGCAGCGTGATAGCTAGTGTCATTTCTAGTTATGAATCATTGCGAAAGTGCTTAAAAGAGGTTGAAAATGTGTGTACTTCCACCTCACATTTTACTGTTACTTTTGGAATGAACCATGGAATCTGAGAGCGACTGCTTTTTCTGTAAATGGCATGAAACACAGCATGGTTTCTAGCCAAGTTATAAGAAGTCTATCTTGTAAATCCTGGGGCATTGCTGCAGCTGGACTCCTCTTGCAGTCAGTCTGTAAGACTCTCTCAGTACTTCAATATCCAGCTTCTGATTCTTTATGCGTTTGAAAAAGGCCTTGCTCCTTGAAGTCAGTATCCCGTAGGAAAGGGAGTGATGATTTTGCAGTATGTTCTAAAGCACTAGATGTCACAGCCGCCTGTAGCGGTGGCAAGTTCATTACAGTATCGCAGCTTCCCGTTACTGAGGGCATTAACTTACAGACATCATAATTAAGATGTCAAAGAGAAGAGGGAAGATGAAGAGCACAACCAATGAAAGTACCTGATAAATGGACAACCATAAGCGATGAAGCGTATGCTTCGAGGGTGAATCACTTACACTACTGATTTGCATAAAGAGAGTCATTTTGAGCCTTAAGAAGCAAGACAGAGGAAGAGAGGAGTTTGTTTCAGACTTTGGGGGTAGAGTGGGTCAGTTACCTCTCATTTTGTGGCTTCTCGCTGAAGTAGCAAGTTGGGTTTTAGCCGTCTTGTTTCCTTAAAGCTGTCAGCCATTTCCCATTCTTCAAAGCTGTTTTGTTCTCCCATTTCGAGAAGGAAGTGCCGCTTTTCTGAGTGAGGCTTGTGCATGCTTGAGAGTCCCCTGTCAAATCCCTGCCCCGGGACCTACCTCTTTCAATGAGGATGTGAAGCATAAAGTTCATCACATTACAGTCTGTTATGCACAAAATCATACTGACAGATATTGAGAACAAAGTCTGTACTAGGGAGAGACGAGTGGCAGCACTGCCATACCGGAAGCACAATCAGTTGCTTAGGGAAGCAAAATGCTCAGTGACAGATTTGTGCTAGGGTGACCAGGTGTCCGGTTTTCAACTGGAACACCTGGTCAAAAAGGGATCCTGGCAGCTCCAGTCAGCACCACTAACCGAGCCATTGACTGTCGGGTTGGCAGCTCCGTGCACTTGGGCTGGCAAGTTCCCTGCTAGCCTCCGCGGCTCTCAGAAGCAGCGGCATGTCACCCTCCAGCTCCTACGCATAGGGTCAGCCAGGGGATTCTGCACGCTGCCCCCGCCCCAAGCGCCGCCCCTGCAGCTCCCATTGGCCGGGACGTAGGAGCCGGCGTAGGAGCCATTGGCCATTGGTATAGGAGCCAGAGGGGGGACATGCCGCTGCTTCCGGGAGCTGCTTGAGGTACGGGCTGACTGGAGCCTGCACCCCTGAGTCCCCCCTCCCACCCTCCATACCCCTTGATCCCAGCCCGGAGCACCTTCCTACACCCCAAGCCCCTTAGCCCCACCCTAGAGTCTGCATCCCCAGCCAGAGCCCGCACCCCTGAGCTAGCCCAGTGAAAATGAGCGAGTGAGTGAGGGTGGGAAGGAGTGAGCGACCGAGGGAGTGGGGATGGAGTGAGTGGGGGCAGGGCCTCGGAGAAGGGGCAGGACATAGCTAATGGTGGACCTTTCCAGATTTGCCTAGGGCAGCAAACCCCTGAAATAGAGAGAATACCTACAAAGTATGGTAACAGAGACTCTACCTGACCTTGGGGTGTATACATGCATTCAAATACACTTTTTATGCATGGGAGCTGTAGTCACTGGGCCCATGACTAAGAGTAAACATGTGACCTATGGGAAGCCATATTTAAACTTAGGCAGGGACAGGAGACCCTCAAGGTCAGATATTCGCTAGTGTGGATAGATAGAAGCCAGGAAGGGCTACTAAAGGAGAAAGGTGTGTCCTCTCCCTTCTCAGCTGAGGGAAGCTGGGAAAGCCTCAGATGATTAGTATCCAAGGGTTTGAGCTAATTTGCTCTTCTTTTGGCATTCTTGTTTGACAATAAAACCAGCCCGGAGGAAAAGGTCTTGGGCTTAAGGGCTGTTGAAAGTTTCATTCTGCCTTCCCTGGCTGTTGAGATTGCCCACTGGATTAGAGGTACCTTCCTGGATTGGCCTTTTTCCCCATTGAGATGTTGCTGCTGTTCTGCTGAAATGGTTATACCATTTGTCAGCGTGGTTCTTCAAAGTCCACCTCCCTCTTGAGCCTATTTTATGAGTGACCCTAGCTTAAAATATGCAGGCAAAAATTCCATAGCCCCCAGACCTCAGATGATAGTCCCACACCATCCAGTGGGCCACGCTGCATCAGTATTAGAACAGTGTAGTTCTTCCTTTCAGCACTGCACCATTGATCCTCAGCTCAGATCCTCAGTTGTGACTAAGGAGAGCACAGCACCATTCAAAATGGGTGTGTGCAAAGGTGCTTTAAACCAGTTTTGTTCTCCTCCCACTCCTGGGGCCTACTGTGCATCAGGCCAGTCCCAAGAACAGCCTGAGGGTTGCTCTATATTACTAACTGCTACTGATCCAAAGTGTCTTGTACAGCAGTCAGGGATTGTCATGATTAAAGGAATCTCTGGGCATGCCCTCTTTTCCCTGCCTTGTCCCCTATGATGGCTGCATGGAGGAGATGTCGTGTAGAAGCCATTCTAGTAGGTTTACAACACTGGAGGAACTCTCTATGCTGGGGTGATCATCCTATGGCCCTAGTGGAGGTGAGAAGTTAGACCAGTAACTACATTATTCTTGCCTCTGGATTTCCCAACATGCTTTGCTTCTGTGTCTATTTTTTAAGGTGTAAACCCTTTGGGTCAGTACTGTTTTTATTTTGGCACATTGTACAGCACTGAGCACACTATTAGCACTTTAATAACTAACTCTGATAATTACTAATAAATACCATATGACTAAAAATTATGTGAGACTCAAAAGAATTGTTGGGCCGTTTATTTTCTGTGCATATGAATGTGTAGTTCATTTAAGCCAATTATTTTTCTATTAACAGGCATTGGTTATGCCATCCTTCTGGTTATATTTTTAGAAATATTCAGATTATTACAGCAAGTGTGAAAAATGGATGAAAAAAAAATCTGGCTGCTAATACTTATCTTCTAAAATTAAATTTCCTGGCTGAATAATCTAGTTAGTGCTCAAAGGAATTTGTCCTCCAAGACTGAATGTTGCTGACACACTTGGGTGATGGCTGACAAAATGCCAGAGAATGGGAGATATACAAAAAGATTTCCTTGTCTTCTTCCAGATGTTTGTTCCGTGCAACAGCTGGGTTATTTTTATAGCACTACATAAAATGACATTTTCATGAATCCAAGCGCAAAATTGGAAAGCAATTAGCTTTGTTTCTGAGGCTACCAACACCCACCCCGGCACGCTTACCCACACACACTCACTGGTTCGTAGGATGCAGACTGGTTCCTCTCAAGTTAATCTGTAAGGGGCATTCTGCCTTTCCGAGAAGAGCAATAAAATGATGAGAGGTTAATGGCTAGATTTGCCCTTTCCTGGGACCAGAGGGGCTTGAAACTTTGTGAGGGCCACCTTGTGGAGTTTTATAATGCAGGGGATGTGGATGTGTGTATTAGGCAGGTGTAAGGCCTTCTCCTCCATTCATGGAGCTGGGATTCAAGAGAGAGGATACCCTCAGACCCACGGGGGGGGGGGGGGGAGAGGGGAGGGGAGGGAAAGAGACCATGCATGGTCAACTTAACCTCCAAATTGTTACTGTGGCCCTCCCTCTTGTTGAAGCCATATTGTCATTGACTGTGTCCCTGTTCTCCTGCTTAGCGTGTGTGTATGTGTGTTTTTATCTATCATATGATGCAGATTAAACCTTTATATGAGTTTGTGATGGCAGCATTATTTGCAAGGCTGCTTTAAAAATAAAAAAAAATCTATTCAGAGGAAAGGTATATGAAGCTTACTGTGGAAAGTTCCAGCTGCCTGATATATCAATGTTATTGCTAAGCAGACTGTAGAAATGAAATGACAAACTTTGAACTACTCTATGAAGTAATGAAAAGGGGAAAAATACAGATCAGTTTTTAAAGTGTGTTTCAATTTGTTGATTTCCACGCCTCCCCCCCCCCCCCCGCACCCCCCGCAGGCTTGTGTTAATATTCTTAACTGTCAGTTAAGGCTGCCATTTATGCTCCCTGTTAGTAATAAGCCCATGGCAAAGTTGCGTGCTGCCAGATGTGCAAAGATACTGGTTATTTTGACCTCGGATGTCACTGGCAGGCAAATAAGAAGCTGGTTACAGGAGCCATTGGTTAAAACTGCTCTGATGATTAGTCACTCAGAGAGCTTCAGACGATTAAGATGTATCATGAAGAATGTATTGACATAACTTCTCTGCAATGATTGTGAACATATTACATTCAAACCCCATCTCCATCAGTATATAGCAGGTCTCAATAGCTACAGATGTATTATTAATATTTCTTTGGAGACCAATATATTTTTACACAATTTATACATTCTCCTTGCTCATGGATTTTGAATACTCCAACCATAACTCTAAAAATTGCTGTAAATCAGAAGATCTTTAGCTATTGAAATATTAATAAATCCCCCAAAAAAGTAAGAAGAGTTTAAAAATTGGTGAAGTTTTATAACAGCCCTTAATCAGCCTGCCTGAAGTTCAGGGTGCCTAACTACCAGAAGTGGAGAACACTGAGAACAATCTTTCCCACAAAATGAAAAATTGCCCCTCTTGATTCTGTTTATGGCAAAACCTCCTCTTTATTTTCGAAACTTACACCGTGAGAAAACGTATGCCGTACTTTGTAGAAAAGAAATACAGGCAGTGAAGGGAGAAGCTGGTGATTGTTCAATACTCTACTTTTGGCTTCATGAGTGCCTGCGATAATGGGAATGTGCAACAGTTACCAGGGAGAGATGTATTTTTCCAGGGGAGGGGGGAGTGGTCATTTCAAATGAAAGATAATAGGGTTAGGAGAAGGCCCCTTGGGTCAGGCAGTCTCCTCTTCATCACTTTTCACTAGCTCACCCTATTAATATCTGAGTCCTTATTAATCTGCTAGGGTCCAGATTTTCAAGTGCTCGGCATCCACAATCAAGGTCAGATTTTCAAAGGAACTCTCAGCTCCCATCTCGGCACCTAAAGAAGGGCCAGATTTTTAAAAGTGCTTGGTACCCAACATGCTGAGCTCTCTTGAAAATCTGGCCCAGAGTGTGGGCCCCTCTGAAAATCTGGCCCTTGGGAGCTACATCGGTGTGATTCAGGAGAGAGGCCGTGCAGTTACACGAGTGTAAAACTGGCGTGAATGAGAGGAGAATCAGGCCCTTATTTAATAATGACAGAAGTGGTACTGTGATCATCTCTGCTAGGTATTTGCGCCACACATTTTTGCACATAAAATAAAAGTCTGCTCTTTTATTACACAGACTGTGGTGTCTAGAAAAGTGGCGACGGTCTTGCCACGCAGAGGACTCCTCAGCCATTCTGTTGGCACAGAGTCCAATAGCTTAGGACCTCTCTGTAATGCCCCTTACTGCTCACTTATTTTCCCACACCTCTACTTGATGTTACTGAGCCTCATCCTGAAGGCCTTGTAGTAAGGATGTCAGCATTGAGCCTTTGATTTGCTCCAGACAAGCACCTACCCTTTCAGAGGTCAAATTCTGCTCTCACGCCTTGGGAAACTGCATGGAAGTGAATGAGCTTTGAACAGGTGAAGTCAGAGTAGAATGTGGCCCCAGGCATGTATCTAAAGCACATGGGCCTGAAAAATGAAGCGAAAATCTCATAGGGATAGCCTATCTGGTGAGATTGTCTAAACTTCTCCCTTTTGGGCATGCCAGGTATACTAAAAGGATTGTGGTATATTGGCATTTCCAGTCCAAGCTGGGACCAGGAAGCACAGATGTACACAAACCTAAAAATAAAAAATTGGGATCAAAAGTTAAATGAACTTTTCTGTACATCAGAAAAGGTTCCATATCGGTCCATTTTGAGTTTTGGTAATGTGTTTTCATTGGTTATTTTTCTTTGACTTTCCCTGCCT
Organism: Malaclemys terrapin pileata; assembly: GCF_027887155.1. Classification (NCBI taxonomy): domain Eukaryota; kingdom Metazoa; phylum Chordata; order Testudines; family Emydidae; genus Malaclemys; species Malaclemys terrapin. The sequence goes on along the minus strand of NC_071506.1, from coordinate 208,227,861 downwards.
TTCTTTCTATTGCTACCTATAGTGCCCAAGTTACTGAAGTCTTTTGCCCACCCTCATTCCTTCCCATTCAACTAGCCTTCTCTAAATAGTTGTCTGTACTACTTCTGCATCCAAGCCAGACAAAATTCATGTATTCTATATAATACGTTTTTGCAAAGGTGTAGAACAGACACAAACTTTGTTGTGAAAATGATGAAGTTTCTCTTATGTAAAGGCCCCAGCTATGATGCTTCTAGCACCCCTGGCAGCTTGAAAACTGAAATCAGAGTTCCTCCTTAGGCCCGGAAAAACGGGCAGCAACTACTTTAGTTCTGAAATGAATTATGGGAGCACTTACTTATTTGGAAGTCACTAGCTGCTGAGCTGCAGATACTTATATTCTCATGTTCACCTCCCTGTACACACTGGTGTGATGTATTATTTTGATGTGCAGTATCAACTTTTTTTTTTTCCAGGAAAGTTAAACATGCCAGTAGTATTTTATATATATAAAATGATCAAAACTGCTTTAATGTATCATGTATATTTCAAGTTTAAGCCCTTGTTAATTCTAATAAATTTTGATGTTGGTTTGAAGGACAAGTGTTTTAATGAAGATCTAAATCAAGCAGTCATAAGTACCTCTTTTGCAATGTTCATATATAAAATCATCTGCTGTAGCAAAGGTTCCCTAGCACTAATAATATTAACCTTTCTGCTGTGAATCTCTTTCTACAATTTATTTTAAAAGAATCTATGTATGTATGAATCTATAATCTGATGGAAAACTGACTTCCCAGTCATATAACAGAAGATTCAAATTATTGCATAAATTCATAGTATCCTAGAATATCAGGGTTGGAAGGGACCTCAGGAGGTCATCTAGTCCAACCCCCTGCTCAAAGCAGGACCAATCCCCAGACAGATTTTTGTCCTGGATCCCTAAATGGCCCCATCAAGGATTGAACTCACAACGCTGGGTTTAGCAGGCCAATGCTCAAGCCACTGAGCTATCCCTCCCCACTTCTTAAATACTAGAAGGAGTTCTAAATGATTTCCCCCCTCCCAATAGTATGTGAATTTCATACTCTTCTAAACTCATTTACAGTGAACCATTCAAGCAGTGTTTCTGGCCATCATCCAGTCTGTCCAGTTTATGGCACAGATGCAACATGTATGATTACTTGCCTTGTGGGCAGGTGGCATATGTGTGCATTCGGTGCAAGCAACTCATGGCCCTCAGATTGAGCACAAACTCTTGAGATCAGAGTGGCTGAACTGGAGGAGCTAACGGGGACAGAGAGGTACATAGATGAGACTTTCAGGGACACAGTAGAGCAGTCCCAGACCCAGTTTGACAGCCTCTGTGCTGTTGAGGGTGAGAGTTTCAGGGAAGGAGAACATCAAGCTTGAGCATAAGGAAACGATCTCATAGTTGGCACAACCTTTCAGATGTTGTCACGGTGTCTTCTCACACTGGGGCTACCTCTCTGGGAGAGGAGACTCCTCATACAGGAAAAGACAGGCAAGAATAATAGGGAATTCAATTAGAAATACAGAGAGTTGGTTTCAGAGTAGCAGCCGTGTTAGTCTGTATCCGCAAAAAGAACAGGAGTACTTGTGGCACCTCAGAGACTAACAAATTTATTAGAGCATAAGCTTTCATGGACTACAGCCCATTTCTTCGGATGCATAAGGATGTTATGCATCCGAAGAAGTGGGCTGTAGTCCATGAAAGCTTATGCTCTAATAAATTTGTTAGTCTCTGAGGTGCCACAAGTACTCCTGTTCTTTTTACAGAGAGTTGGGTTTGTGATGACAGGGAAAACCACATGGTGAATTGTCTGCTGCGTGTGAAGGTTGTGGACCTCTCAAGTCATCTAGCGAGACATATGTGCTGTGCTGAGCAGGAGACAGTGGTCATGGTACATGTAGGTAACAATAACATAGGGAAATGTAGGAGAGAGGTCCTGGAGGCCAAATGTAGGCTGCTAAGTACGAGATTGAAGTCCAGGTCCTCCATGATAACATTCTCTGAAATGCTTCCATTTCTACACGCAGGGCCAGTTTGAGACTGGTAGACCTGCAGGCTCTGTGTGATGAGATGGTGGTGTTGGCAGGAGGGATTTATGTTTATTAGGAATTGGGGAACCTTTGGGGAAAGGAGGAGCCTATCCAGGAAGTATGGACTCCACCTAACCAGAATGGAACCAGATTACTGGCATGTAAAATTAGAAAAGTGGCAGAGGAATTTTTAAACTAAGGGCTAGGATAAGCCAACAGATGCAGAGGAACATACAGTCTAGACAGAGACATCCCTTATGGGAGGATTTATTCAAGGGGATATTCTATAGCCTTGTAAAGAGGAGAGGATAGAAGTTGATAAAGTACAGGTAGGAACTGAAGAGAAACAGTCAAACAAAAGAGTCCCATTCAGTCACATCACATGAAGGCAGAAAACAAAATACTTACAAATTTTATAAGTGCTTGTATACAAATGGTAAAAATCTAAATACTAAGATGGGTGAACTTGAGTGCCTGGTATTAAATGAGGAAAGGCATCACAGAAACTTGGTGGAACAAAGATAATCAATGGAACACAATAATATCAGGGTACAAAATATATAGGAATGACAGAGTGGGTCATGCTGCTGGGGTAGTGGCACTATATGTGAAAGAAAGCTGTCCAAGTTGTCTGGAATGACTCAAGGGCATGAGTACTAACCTCAAGGCAGCCTGTTAAGAACCCGGGCACAAACCCCAGATTGGTTATGAGTTCTATACTTAGATTTCACCAACCGATGATCAACTGTGAACTCCTCAGGCACTCTAACAGCCTTAACATGGAGATACAGAGAGTCCCCTTGGTTACTCTGATCTATTTTGTCACCCAGGCAAGCCTACCATTGTGACAGATGATCTCTTACATCAAGGATCACAGCAATCTTCAGGTTACTCCCAGTCCCAAAGTCACTTATCCCAGGTCAATTGCACTTTAGATTACACACCAAGGACAATACTTGTAGCCAATCCTATAATAAACTAAACATTTTATTATATCAGAAAAGGAAATGAGAGTTATTTACAAGGTTAAAGCAGGTAAACATATATACAGTAACTCCTCGCTTAACTTTGTAGTTACGTTCCTGAAAAATGCTACTTTAAGCAAAACGATGTTAAGCAAATCTAATTTCCCCATAAGAATTAATGTAAATGGAGGGTGGGGGTTAGGTTCCAGGGAAATTTTTTTTGCCAGACAAGACTATATATAATATACACGCGCACATATATACACAGTATAAGTTGTAAACAAACAGTTTAATACTGTACACAGCAATGATGGTTGTGAAGCTTGGCTGAGGTGGTAAAGTCAGAGGGTGGAAGAGGGAGGGATATTTCCCAGGGAATGCCTTACTGCTAAATGATGAATTAGCACTTGACTGAGCCCTCAAGGGTTAACACGTTGTTAATGTAGCCTCACACTCTACAAGGCAGTACGAATGGAGGGAGGGGAGACAGCATGGCTGAGAGAGAGAGACTCACACTGTGTATGAGAGAGAGAGATGTGCATTGCCCCTTTAAGTACGCTGACCCCATTCTAAGTACATTGCCTTATTAAGTAGATTAGCAAGTTGAGACAGCAGCTGCTGTCAGCAAGCTCTCTCCATCCTGAGCCCAGTTATGTACCCTCCCTCCCCCGCTCTGTGGAGATAAGGTACAGAAGCCGGGGGAGGGGGACATCCTAACATTAGCATCCTTCTTCCCCCCACCTCTGCACAGCAAGCAGGAGGCTCCTGGGAACAGCCCCACGTCAGAGGGCAGGAGCAGCACACGGCAATTGGGGGAGGGACAGCTGAACTGCCCAGCAATTGATAGCCTGCTGGGCAGCTGCCGCACAGTCAACTTAGGGTAGCGAGTAGCTGATGGGGGGGGGGGCTGCCAGTCCACCCTGGTTCCAAGCCTCTCCAAGCTAGCTCCAACGGGCTGTTCTTTCTGCAAGCAGTGGACAAAGCAGGCGGCTGAAAACAACGTTATAAGGGAGTATTGCGCAACTTTAAATGAGCATGTTCTCTAGTTGATCAGCAACGTAACAACGAAACAATGTTAACAGGGATGACTTTAAGTGAGGAGTTACTGTACACACAAATGAGTTACCTTCTTCAAGTTCAAAAGGTAATTGAAGCTTGTGTAATTAGCAAGCTCTATATGTCCTTTAGGACTAACCCAGGCTCAGCAGCTGGGGATCATTTGCTTATGCCCAGAAACCTTGTCCTCCCTCCCCCAGAGTCCAAGCAGCATAGAGATATAGTTCCTTCTAGTTAGGGATTTTTGTTCCCTTCCTCCCTTGCGCTTTAAGCTGCAAACTCAGCTGATGGGAGGAATTCACTTGCATGACTCGGGGGGAGAGCAATCAACAAAGTCTTTTGTCCTTTTTAATGTATTACAGTAGTTGTCTGGTGTTGATAGGCCCTCGTTGTTGGCCAGAACATAACACCTTCTGTTGGAGATCACCACTTTAAACTAGTTAATCTCTCTCTCTCTCTCCTGTATGGTGATTTACACAGTCACAGAGGCTTATAGTACCAATGCTTAAATATTACCATATAATATGGGATACAAATGTTATGAGTGAGAATAATACACACAGCATTCAATAAATCTAAAGACTAAGCACGTTTTAAAAATTGTAATAGCTATTTTAACAATACTAACACACAGGTGAGCCAGACTGATTCCAGCTATGCATTTGTCAGTGTTCCACTCGGGCATAGGGACCTTGGCATGAGCCGCCACCTGGTTTGCCAGTGTCACAAAAGCATAGAGCCAAATATAGTAAAAAAATCTTAAAAGAATCAAACTGTGCCCTAGAATCTCTGTGGATAGAAATTCAGTGCTTGAGTAATAAGAATATAGCAGTAGCAATATATTACTAACCACCTGACCAGGATGGGGACAGTGATTGTGAAATGCTCAGGTTGATTGGAGAGTTTATAACAACAGAAAACCCAATAATAATGGGGGGATTTCAACTATCCCTGCATTGACAGTGTACATATCACCGTAGGACAAGATGCATAGATAAAATTTCTAGACACCATTAATGACTGCTTCTTGAAGCAGCTAGTCCTGGAACGCACAAGAGGAGAGGCAATTCTTGATTTTGTGCTAAGTGGCACGGGATCTGATCCATGAGGTGAATATATCTGAACTGCTTGGTAACAGTGTCTATAATGTCATTAAGTTTAACACCCTTATGGGCGGAAATACCAAAGAAACCCACCACAGTAGCATTTAACTGCCTAAAGGTGAACTACACAAGCATGAGGAAGCTATTTAAAAGGAAAGTAAAAGGAATAGTCACAAGAGTGAAATGCCTGCAAGCTGCATGGACACTTTTTTAAAAACACTATAATAGAAGCTCAAACTAAATGTATACACCAAATAAAAGGAAAAAAAAAACAGCAAGAGAACTAAAAAAAATGCCCCCTGGCTAAACAACAGAGTAAAAAAGGCAGTTGGAGACAAAAAGACATCTTTTAAAAATTGGAAGTCAAATACTACTGAGGAAAATAGAAAGAAACATAAACTCTGGCAGGTCAAGTGTAAAAGTATAATTAGGCAGACCAAAAAAGAATTTGAAGAGCAACTAGCAAAAGTCCCAAAAACTAACAGCAAAATTTTTAAGGACATTAGAAGCAGGAAGTCTGCCAATCAGTCGGTGGGGCTATTGTATGATCAAGGTGCTAAAGGAGCACTCAAGGATGATAAGGCCATTGAAGAAAAGCAAAATGAATTCTTTGCATCAGTCTTCACTGCAGAGGATGTGAGGGAGATTCCCACACCTGAGCCATGCTTTTTATGTGACAAATCTGAGGGCCTGTCCCAGATTGAGGTGTCAGTAGAGGAGGTTTTGGAACAAATTGATAAAGTAAACAGTAATAAGTATCCAGAACCAGATGGTATTCACCCAAGAGTTCTGAAGGAACTCCAATATGAAATTGCAGAACTACTAACTGTGGCATATAATCTGTCTTTTAAATCAGACTCTCTACCACATGACTGGAGGATAGCTAATGTACTGCCAATTTTAAAAAAAGGCAAATTGGTTGAAACTATAGTAAAGAACAGAATTCTCAAGCACATAGATGAACATGATATGGTGGGAAAGAGTCAACACAGCTTTTGTAAAGGGAAAACATGCCTCACCAATCTATTAGAATTTTTTGAGGAGGTCAACAAGCATGTGGATAAGGGTGATCCAGTGGATTATAGTGTACTTGGACTTTCAGAAAGGTGTCTTATCAAAGGCTCTTAAATAAAGTAAGCAGTCATGGGATAAGAGGGAAGGTCCTCTCATGGATCAGTATCTGGTTAAAAGACAGGAAACAAAGGATAGGAATAAATGGTCAGTTTTCACAGTAGAGTGAAGTAAATAGTGGAGTTCCCCAAGGATCTGTCCTGGGACCAGTGCCAATCAACATATTTGTAAATGATCTGGAAAAAGAGGTAAAGGATGAGATGGCAAAATTTGCAGATAATACAACAGTATTCAAGATAATTAAGGCTAAAGCTGACTGTGAAGAGTTACAAAGGGATCTCACAAAACTGGGTGACTGGGCAACAAAATGGCAGATGAAATTAAATATTGATAAATGCAAAGTAATGCACATTGGAAAACATCATCCCAACTAAACATACAAAATGATGTGATCTAAATTAGCTGTTACCACTCAAGAAAGAGCTCTTGGAGTCACTGTGGATAGTTCTCTGAAAACATCTGCTCCATATGCATTTTTGGTCAAAAAAGCTAACAGAATGTTAGGAACTATTAGGAAAGGGATAGAAAATAAGACAGGAAATATCATAGTGCCACTATCCATGGTACACCCATATCTTGAATACTACATGCAGTTCCGGTTGCCCCATCTAAAAATATATATATACACCTCTACCTCGATATAATGCTGTCCTTGGGAGCCAAAAAATCTTACCGCGTTATAGGTGAAACTGTGTTATATTGAACTTGCTTTGATCCACCGGAGTGTGCAGCCCCGCTCCCCCCGGAGCACTGCTTTACCGCCTTATATCCAAATTTGTGTTATATCGGGTCGCGTTATATCAAGGTAGCGGTGTATACACACACATATCTATATATATCTATATCTATATCTATCTATCTATATATATATATAATTAGATTTGAAAAAAATACAGAGAAGGGCTACAAACAGGGGTATGGAACAGATTCCATATGAGGAGAGACTAAAAAGACTGGGACTGTTCATCTTGACCAAGGAGAAAGGGGATATGATAGAGGTCTATAAAATAATGCATGGTGTGGAGGAAGTGAATAAGGAAGTGTTATTTACCCCTTCATATAACACAAGAACAAGGGGTCACCCAATAAAATTAATAGCAGATTGTTTTAAATCATAAGTACTTCATCATACACCACACAGTCAACCTAGGAACTTCTTGTCAGGGGAGGTTGCGAAGGCCAGAAGTATAACTGGATTCAAAGAAGAATTAGATAAGTTCATGGAGGATAGATCCATCAATGTCTATCAGCCAAGACGGTCAGGACCACAACCCCATGCACTCGATGTTCTTAAACCACTGACTGCCAGGATCTGGGACTAGACATCATGGGATGGATCACTCAAAATTGCCTTGTTCTGTTCATTCCCTTTAAAGCATCTGGCATTTGCTGCTGTAGGAAGGTTGGACGCTGGCCTAGATGGACCATTGTGGCTGTTCTGACCCAGTGTGGCTGTTCTTATGTTCTTATCAAAAGATATATTCTCATGTTAGTGGTAGAATCTTCTACACTGTCTCTTATGTAAAACAATAGGAGTAATGCAGTTAAAACCCTGTATATAGAAGGGAATATATATCTTATAGCTTACTAAATTTGCTGTAATAGTTGCACATTCAATTGTTTTAAAATATTCATTTATTTGTATTCCAATACTTAATCCAGTTGTCCATGGTGCAGCACACAGATATTTCAACATGTCTGCCATATATGTATTATTTAAACACAGTCATTACCAAGTGGTACATACATCAGGCATTGTAGATTACTAAAATGTTGTCTCTAGGGCAAGTTTTCATATGAACTGCATCAATCTTGTGGTTACTTCCCCCTTCACACCCTTCCCCCTTTTCATTTGTAGAGAATCTTGGCATTAGTAGTTACCATAGTAACATGGTAGGATTGTTCAAATGGGCGGGGGGGGGGGGGGGGAGATGGAAATGTGCAGAATTACCTGTAACTGATTCAGGTTGCTGCATCCAATATGTACCCACCAACCACAGCCGGATACATGACATGAAAACAATTATCAGTGAATATGTGGTGAGAAAAATATTGTGATGTTATTTGTATTACTGTGACAACTACAGGCCTCTGTCAGAATTAGAACCCCATTGTGCTAGGAGTTGTAAAAATATATAGTTGAAAGATGGCCCCTCACCCATATATCTGTGAAGTATCTGCCTAGCTTCGTAAGCCTGGTGAATAATGGGGAGAAAATGTACTACAAATAATTTATTTGAAAACTATCACAGAATCCCTCAACATTTTTGACAAATATCTGACCAGTTCTTCCACCGCCCTCTAGTTAAGGCGGAGACTTTGCTGTCTCCCAAGTAACTAGTCTCCACATCATGAGAGATTTCTTCTATGCACGTTGGAGGATGACATTTAACCAAATGGAAACCTTGAAAAGGTCCCCATTGCTGAGATATTCATACAGTACTCTCTGCAATTCAGCACCCTTATTCACTAGCTCCTCTTTAATCTGAATGATGTTCCATGTGGCCCCTGATAGTAGCCAAATGGTCTGTTTTTGAGGAAGTTTATTCTGATCTACATTAGTATGTTGAGAACCATGCTGAGGCTGGTTTTAATTTATGTTCAGATTGCAATATTTAAAAACACGTCTGGCAGCCAGGGAGCACCTGCCATTTCTATTCCTTTAATTTTATTTAATAGGGTTTTGAGCAATAATTAATCAGACTGTAAGGAGAACTCCGCAGATTTTCTCAAGAGATTGAGACCACCCATGCTATTGCCCGCAAAAGTGATTTATATTCAGTTCATTGTGATAACATCTCAGCTGGCAATCACTAACACAAATGCTTATCTTAAACAAGTGAATGGAAGCTCCAGGTTAGAAGGAATTACAGAAGGCACAAGGAAGAAAAGAAGGCACTGAATTCCCTGAGACTAAACAAGAGTTAATTAAAACTATTGGTACAGGACAGGTGATTACAGTGCAGTGAAAGCAACAGCAATACATGAAATGGAGACGAGATGAGTGTATAGAAAATGAAAATGTATTTTGGACATGGGTGAGGAAAGCTTCTCCTGACCCTGTGAAAAAATTAGAACTCTTACATCAACACTGTAAGGGCCATATCCTGGCTAGACTCGCATCTATGAGTACTCCGAAAACTAGAAGCAAGTCAAGTATAAAAGCAGCACATTTGTGCAGTACGTCCCAGTGTCAAATAGAGGATTACGGGCCAATTCTGCTGTAATTGAGATCAATGACAAATCTCCCATTGACATCAATGGTGCAGGATCAAGTCCTCAGACTCCAGATGTGTTTTTCCACATGTTCCCTGTGACATAAGTAGTGCAGCATTGTATCTGAGACAGTGAATGTGGCACAGACATAGCAAAGCTATATCCCAGCAGACTAATTAAACCCATGCAAAGTCTCTGTCAAATATATCTTTCCTCCAACTCTGAGTTGAAACAAGACCTGCAGTGATTGCAAAAGCTAATGTGAGAAGTAATGGTGGAGAGAGAGACCCCAAAGAAATTAGCTGGGCATGCCAGGATGACTCCAGGTTACCTATGCATCACTAGAATAGAAGTAGCAAGTTTGGGACAGCCCCGGTGGCTCTAGATAATTGTGGGAGACAAGCAAGTCATGCAGAGCACAGGGGCCATGAGTAAGGCTATGTTTTAGTCACAGGTAAAAGTAATGGACAGGCCACAGGCAGTAAACAAAAATTCACAGCCCTGACTAAATCTTGGGGGGCGGTGGTGCACAGCCCGGTCGGGGGTTCCATGGGGTAGAGGGGTGGCAGTTGTGCGCAGCCCGGCTGGGGGCGCCGTTGGTGCTGAGAGAACAGGGGTGGGCAGTGGCACGCAGCCCGGCCAGGAGCCCCGCTGGTGCTGGGGGAGGGCAGGTGGTGGCACACTGCCCGGGACCCTGCTGGGGTTGGGGTGGGGTGGGGTTGGCGGGGCCAGCAGGCTCCCTACCTGGCTCAGCACCTCCTTGGAAGCGGGGATATCTCCCTCGCTCAGCTCCTAGGTGGAGGCATGGCCAGGCAGCTCTGCACACTGCCTCCACCCAGAGCGCTGGCTTTGCCACTCCCATTGGCCAGGAACTACCGTCAATGGGAGCTGTGGGGGCAGGCAGAGGCAGTGCGCAGGGCTGTCTGGCCACACCTCTGCCTAGGAGCTGAGCAAGGGGGATGACCCCAGTTCTGGGGAGCCCCCTCCCCCAAGGTAAGCATCACCCAGAGCCCGCCTCACCTTGTCCCGTGCCCCCACTCCCTTCCCCCTCCCACACCCAAACTTTTGCTCCTGCTGGGGGAGTGGAGCATGGTGGCCTGAGACTACCCCAGCAGCGGCCGGTGCGACGGACACAGGAGCTGCCTACATGCCAGGCGCACCAGCTGCTGCAGAAGTCACGGAGGTCACGGAAAGTCACAGAATCCATGACCTCTGTGACAAACTCGCAGCCTTAGACATGAGTTTATATGGGCAGCAGGTGGATACCTTCAATCAGTTTCTCATGTTTACCTCTGCAAGTGCATAAAAGCCAGATGGCAGGCACAATAGTGCACAGCCGTATAATAACCAATATAACTCTAGCCCTTAAGCACAGGCCTGACTGGTAACAGTGTACAGATGGCTGGAGTCTTGATGTAGGTTACTGATTTTTGATACTAATGTGCTTCCTTCACTGGAGAAAAAAGGAAAAATAACTCTTTAGCTTTGCCCTGTACAGGGCTTATGAACATCTATTGTAATTCAGTAATGAGTTACTGTAATAATAATGCTAATAATAAATAATACTTGGCATCTTTCTTTCATTTGAGGCTCTCACAGCACTTTCACAGGGGCGGCTCTAGCTTTTTTGCTGCCCCAAACACGGCAGGCAGGCTGCCTTTGGCGGCATGCCTGCAGGAGGTCCCCGGTCCAGCGGATTCGGCAGCATGCCTGTGGGAGGTCCCGCGGCTTCGGCGTACCCGCCGCTGAATTGCCACCGAAGTTGCGGGACCGGCAGACCTCCCACAGGCATGCCGCCAAAGGCAGCCTGACTGCCGCCCTCGCAGGGACCGGCAGGGCGCCCCTCGCGGCTTGCCACCCCAGGCACGCGCTTGGAGCGCTGGTGTCTGGAGCCGCCGCTGTTTGCAAACATGAACTGAACAACTTGTACCTCATTATAAGATTCAAAATTAATTGCCCCAACCTATTACTACTGTGATGGGTGCCTTATAAATACCACTGTTCTGTGCTTCAGTGCAATCAAACTAGGTGGAGGTCAGTCCAGCAATCATCGGCTCCTCTCATGACACAGGTGATTTTGACATCTCTTAGATCCTGTGTTCTTACAATGACATAGTCTAGGAGGTGCCACTGTTTTGAGCGAGGGTGTTGCCAAGTTGTTTTGTACTTGTTGCTTTGTCTGAAGATTGTATTTGTGATCACAAAGTCGTGCTCTGCACATTTGCTGAGTAATAGGATGCCATTGGAATTGGTCTTGCCCACTCCTTCCTTCCCAATAGTGCTACTCCATACTTTAGAATCAGCCAACTCTTGCATTAAAGTCCCCTAAGAGGATTATCTTTCTTGTTTTGGGAATAGATGACAAGATTTTATCAAGGTTGGTGTAGAGAGATTCTTTCTGTTTTTCTTCAGCATCAAGAGTTGGTGCATATGCTCTGATGATAGTGGCAAATGACTCATTGACCAGTTGGATGCAGAGAGTCATAAAGGGCTAATTGATGCCGATGGGGAGCTCAGTCGGTTGACTAGAAGGTTGACACCAAAACATAGAAAGCAATCCAAATCACAGAGACGGCAATACAACATCTGAAGACTTCAATCCTCAGTACACCAAGAGAGCTTCGAAACACTCCTCAGTGAAAAACTGGCCATATGCACACCTGGAAATGACAGCGCAAGTGTCAAAGAAGGCTGTGAAGCCCTAAAACAGACCACCCATGAGGTTTGCGAGGCACTCAGATAGCATGGTGACGGGAGCCATAAGTACATAAATAGTTAGATGATGTATTATATGGCTGAGACAATGTGTGTAAGGTAATATCTTTTATTGGACCAACTTCTGTGGGTGAAAGAAACTAGCTTTCAAGCTACACAGAGCTCTTCTTCTGGTCTCCTTTTCTGGCTGTCCTTTAAAGCTGAAGCAAACTATATCTCTCCAGTATACTCAGGTGAATAGGACCTTGAAAGCGGGTGAGACTTAGCATGGAAGCCTTGGAGGGCTCACCCATTCTGTTTGAGCCAGAGCATGCCCCAAGAGGTGTCTCATAAAGAGGAAGTCTCAAGAGAATACAGTTGGAGCCTCTGTGAAAGCTAAGATTTTCAAGCATGCTCACCCTGCTGAATGGAATCAGACCTGCTGCATTGGCTATGGTCATTTTGCTCTGCAGTGGTTTGCCTACAGAGATTAAACAAACCCTAATGCTGACAGCTCTTGGAGACACTCTTTTCGAAGAAGCCTGTGTTTTTAAGTGTGTGACACATGTGTGCAGTTTTAGTAGCAGCGATAGAGTCCATATGTATTTGGGCATGGATTTGCCTGTGATTTCTATAGTTTTTCCCATGCACATGTACAGAACATTGAGATATGAGTCTTCTAATGAAGAGTTTAGTATAGGAACCTAGAACAATTAGATTTTCATTCTGGCTGGACCAAGGCTGACTGGTGGGATACAGTAGGTATGTGTGTGAGCGGGGATATTTTTTCTAATTTTAACATTTATCTAATATCAGACGCCAAGTGACTAAGCACAGTTGTGCTCATTATTTCTATGCTCTTTTGTTAGAAGTTGAAGCTGTAAAACTGCTTGTTAGTGCAAAATCAGAGATATTGGACATGGAAAAGAACTCTTAGGACATTTAGTCTACCCTCCCCCACTGCCCAATATTCTCCATATTTGTTACCTCGTGGATGTTCCCACATCATATTTCTGACCATTGATAGACCATGGCCTCTCAATCAATGACTGGTATTATATTCCTCTGAATGTAAGGGTTACTGAGGTGAGGAATGAGAAGGAGTTGATTTCCTCATTCCCCACCTCAGTACCTTTCCCAGCAACCAACTACACATTTGCTAGTGAAAAAGCACATTAAGCTTAATCTTGCTGCTAAAATGATCAGTAGTTTTAAATGTGGACATTTAATTTATCATTGTAATTCAGAGTTAACACAACTTTGAGATGAATGAGGCAGAACACATCCTTCTCAGAGCTACAATTTCATATTCACATTTGAAAAGGTTTCTTTGCAACCACAAGGACTAAAATGAAATCTTAGATTCTGAAACACAATTAAGCAGCTACTTTTAAAAGTGCCATTTGTATGGTTTTTTCACAGCCTCATAATTACATTATACATAAGGCTCTGGTTATTATTTTAATTGCTTGCTGCCTTAAATTCCCCCTCTCTCCTCGTTAACTGCTTTACTGCTGCCTAATGTGCCACTTATGCCTGGGAAAATTATAAAGGTAGCACCTAGAGGCCAACTGAGATTGGGGTCCTATTGTGCTAGGTGCTGTACAAACCCAGAATAATAGCCAGTCCTTGCTCTAAAGAGCTTATAGTTTAAATGCACCTTCACCATCCATTCTAGTTGATGCATCAGAAAATTCAATATGGAATTTGACGGAGGAACATCAGTGGAATGATGCTGCTTCACAGATAGTACACAAAGTAGTTAGCTACAGTTAAGACCTGGATCCTACAAGCTGTTCTGCACAGATCCTTATTGAAGCCTGTGGATTGCAGGATTTGGGCCCAAATTTTCAATCCTGATGTACTTAGAAGATTTTTTATTATTACACCTCTACCCCGATATAACGCGATCCGATATAACACGAATTCAGACATAACGCGGTAAAGCAGCACTCCGGAGGGGTGGGGCTGCGCGCGCCGGCGGATCAAAGCAAGTTCAATATAATGCGTTTTTACCTATAACGCGATAAGATTGTTTGGCTCCCGAGGACAGCGTTATATCGGGGTAGAGGTGTATTTAGTTGTTATTTATTTATTGTAGGTCCAATTCTGCCACTCTTACTCAAGCTGAGTAGTGCCATTGGAACAGCTGCTCTGCTTGGCTAAGTGTGACAGAATTGAGCTTCTAGTTAATAATAATAAAGAGTATGTTTGTTGGGCAGATTATTCTGAGTTTAGCACCAGGTCTTGTTTCCACCAGGAGACTGGCTGTTCTTCAGCAACTGGGACAAAAATATGATTCTTCAGCTTGACAATGCTAAAGGGGCCCATTAAAATGAGGCCCACGCAGGAGATTTTGGGGAGGAAGTTGATGACTTCAAATAAAGCAATTCTAAAGAGGGCTGCTTTTGACAAACAGTAGGACAGCAACTCTGGAAACGTGAATAAACTGGAATCAATTCTTTGGCTGGTTGTACAGTAGATAAATTGAATTATCACTGAGGGAAAAAAACAGCTTGCAAGGACATTGATCTCTATTGTAGTGGAACCCCAACTGTTCTGTGAAGGGGAATAACAGGGCCGTCACACAATTGCTGCAGCACACTGTGCAGAATCAATGCCGATAATATTATTCAGGCACCTGTAATTAGAATGCCTCAGTGGTTTTGCCTGTTGGCTAGAAGACAGGGTATGTGTCAAGTTAATGGAAACTGAAAAAAAGAACTCTTTCAATTATCAGTATTTTGCATAATTTCTGACCTTTTTTTAAACATATTTTTGTTCCATATATTGGATTAGTCCAGTGATACTCAGACCTCAGAGGTTCAGGAGCCAAATTAGCAAACAGCATTACCCAAAAGAGCCACAGTAGTGTGACTTCATTGTTTCATTTACTATTTTATTTTTATACATATAGTATATTATTTTTCACCGCAGAATGACTGACCAAGTATTCTACAATTGGTTAATAACATAGTAAAAGCACCCTGATTGGTTAATAACTAAATCACACCGTGTTTTAATATCATGTGCAGCAAAGCGCCACAGGAGATGCATTAAAGACCTACTTGCAGCTCCCGAGCCTCAGTCTGAGTATCACTGGATTAGTCTAATTTTTTCACTAGTCCTGGTACCACTTATAAATAATACAAATATATAGCATTGCTTTTACCTCCATCATAGTAATTCCCATAAGTGCCCCGGTCTTCTGTCGTTGACGTTAGGCTCAGGAGAGTCAGATACTCTGGATTATGGAGTGAGTGGGATGTGGCTCCCTTTGAAATTGGTGGGACCACTGTCTCCTCTCACCCACTTTCCTATGAACAAAAATTAGGACAATATTGTCACCACAGCAGTGAGTGCTGGATGAGTTTGCAACTACAGTGAAACTGGAAGGTGAGCCAGCAAACACCTGTTGCAGCCTGCAGTTGAGAGCTTTGTGACTGATTGATTGCCATCCTTCCTAATTTTAGTGTCTAATCTTGCCATCCTTACTCACAGGAGCAGTCATTATAGGCTAGACTGTGCCGCCTCCTTACATGGCATATAATTGGGAGAGGGAGTAAAGAACCCTTCATGTACACACATCTCCTGTGGCCAGTGTAAGGGTAATCCAGAATTTACAAACCCTGTGATAAGGGGAACATAGGGCCTACCACACAGATGTTGCTTCTTTGGAGCAACTTAACCAAAAGAGGGTGGGGAGTTGGTGGAGTGATTGCAGATGCCTTCTGGGGCTCCCTCTTGGTTCTGCACCACCCTTTATCTACAGACTTTGTGCTGTTACCACAATATTGCCCTCTATGACTAGTCACATTGAAGTCAATGAAACTAGAAACTACTCGTGTGGGTACAGCTTGCAATATCGCGCCCCTATTGTTTTGAATAAATTAATGGGATTTTTAGGGACATTATTGAATGGTCCAACTTATAATGAAATATGCAGAGAACTGTTTCTGACTGTATTGATTGTGTCTGAGCTAAGGTTTGTCTGTGTGTGAGGACTGAATACTTTACAGTTTCTGAGCTTGGAAACAACATTTTCATCTAGAACATCCCCTTCCCCTCCCCAATTGGGAATAGTGTCTTGTCTTGTCACATTGTAATTCATGTTGTAGATTTTAAATGATGGTGATTATTTGAAAGCACCATCATGAAAATCCAGTAAGTATATTGCATATGGCTCTTGATTAAGGTAAAACTTAAGACCTACTAGAAAGTTGAAATCTTCCCTGTTGTCTGTAATTGATTCTTCTAAACAAGGTGTCCAATGTATTGGAGGTCCCATTATTTATCTGTCTTAAATATTGACAGAACACCAGTCACTATTATCTATGCCCCAACGGACTTAGAGAGAGCGAATATTTAGGATGAGAGAGAAACTGAACTCCAAACAAAGGTATATCATTAATTAATTATTACTTTTGGAAACTGGCAAGGACCCATTTGCCTACACTTGCAAATAGCACCGTGGTCAGAACCTCTTTGTTATATCTCATCCAAAAAGATAGCAGCTCCAGAAGCACAGATCCCTCTATCACCATGCTGTGACATTGGTTTGTTTTTGACACGGAAAGAGTGCCACCTAATGAGTAACCAACACCACTGCCACCAGTACTCAAAACCTACATTTTTCTTAAAGGTTTTCCATCGAGTATCCACAAGACCAAACCAGACTTAGCTTGTGAGATCAGATGAAATAATATCCAAGATGCAGCTTGTCCCTGCTGTGGATAGCTATTAAAGTCATTTGGTGTTTAGTTGGAGATTTATCCACTGACTTTCATTTAAATCTCCCTGCATTTGGTATCACAGAGAGGTTCTTTATATGTTACTATTTTTAAAGAGAGGGGACTTGCTTACCATGCAGGGAATTTTCAAGCTCACATAGCTCTAATAAAATATTGATCGCTCGGTATATTAAGTGCACAAGAAAGTTTGGGTTAAGGGCTAGGATGCGGAAAATAACCTCAAATTGCACTATGGGCCAGAAATAGAGCTGGTCAGAAAATGGGGAGGAAATTGGTGAAAACATATGCTGCCCCTTTTTTTGGTTGAAAAATTTCATAGTTCAAATTTTCTCTGCCAGCTTTAGAACTGGTTAAAAAAAACGGGACGCATTTTTCGTGGAAATGTTTTCAAAAATATTTTTCCTGGTTTTTTCATTGAACCATGTTTATATTCAAATTTTCTTGAAGAGTTCTAGCCAGGAATCCCTAGGATGGAAGCCGGAGCCCCAAGCAGATACAAGGGAGTTAGTCAATAAAGAGTGCACATACGTGTCCCTTTAAATCTTATTCAGGATATTAGCAATTGCTATTGTTATAAAGGTGCATCTCCTCTCTTCCAAATTCCTGTTTTCTGTTATCACGAGTGGCTCTACAGTCCTTTTATTTGGAGAACATTATTGAATCTGATTTTCCCTTGTTACTGACCATGTTGTATTGAATGAAAAGAGGCAAGCAGTGTTGTTTGATATACCACCCCTTATGCTTAGTTCTTCATCCATTCTGACTGCACTTTCTTCCATCGCTTATGTTCATTAGTTTTAATGGATGCTCTAAAAAGTGCATCATTAAAGGCTGAGTGTGCTTAGATCAGGTTTAAAAAACAATTGGGGAAATAACTCTCATTTCACAAGAACATAGGAATTGCAATACCAGATTAGACTAGTGTCCATCTAGTCCGGTTTCCTGTTTTTAACAGTGTTTTCAACAGTGAAGTACCAGCTACTTCAGAAGAAAATGTAAGAAACACCATAGAGAACAATTGAATAACCTGTCCATGAGATTAGTTTCAGTTAGTGATTGATTCATTTGCTGAAACATGACGGTTTATATCACATATTAAATTTTTATTCTAGTTAAAGTAACTGTGGATGTTCTCTTTATCTACATAAATATCGGATCCTTGTTTGAATCTTGCTAAACTCTTGCCCTCAGTGATATCTTTTGGCAGAGTTCCACAGGTTCATGGAACATTGTGTACATAACTATTTCCTTTATTTAGTTTTATGTTTGATGCCTTTCAATTTCATTGGATGTCCCTTTATACTTTTATTATGAGACAGGATAGGTGGGAGTGGTGGATTTGCCTTTATTGTACCATTTGTTATTGTGAGCGCATCTCTCAGATCCTGTTACATTCATGTCTTCTCATAACTAAACAGCTCCAGACTTTTTAGTCTTCCTTAGTACAGAAATCTTTCCATGATCCAAATGATTTTCATCATCCTTGATGTTGTTGGTGTCAAGGAAATTAGCCAGTGAGGTTTTCCCTTGCCTCAACATAAAATTCTTCATTAGATTCCTGCTCTTTCTGATTCACAAATCTATACTTCTGCTTCCCTCTGTGTAGTGTGTTTAAGAGTATGTTAGATGTGTAATTGTAAAGAAAACAGGAGGGATAATTATGCTACTCAATAACTAAGTAATTTTTATCATAAACCCAAGAAATGGAATTTTGACAATGAACTAATTGAATTGACACTTATAAATGATTAGTTAGGTATTAGCTCTGCTTGAAGAATATGGTTCCATATGCTAAGCATGACCATTGTGTAGCCTCTATTGAATGAGTCATTGAAGCCTATGTTTTCTGTGGTTCTATGTACAGTAGTGCAATAAGCATCCATCAAGCAGTAGTAATGCCGAAACAGTTTTTTGCTTCTAGTAATGATAACATGCCACTATTGTATCAAGCTTAAATTATTATTTACATCAGTTACAAAGTACCGCTTGTGCCAGGATCCTCTAGAATCAAAGAGAGGAAAAGGACTAGAAGGAGGAGAAAGAGGACTGCAGACAATGGTAGCTGCTCTTTGTTCAGCACAGTTGAGAAATGGGGCAGTTATTTAAGTGCCTAAGTATAGATTTAGGAGCCTAATTTTGTGCAACCGCTTCTGAAAATCTTGACCTTCAGCAAGAAGGCCCCAATTCAGTAGTGCCCTTAAATGCATGCTTAGGTCTTATTGGCTTCAATGCTTCAAAACATATGCTTACAGCTAAGCACTTGCTTGTAAGTGTTTTGCTGAATCTAGGCCTAAAGGAACTGGGCTAGGTCCTTGGCTGGTTCAAATTGGTGTCAGTCCTTTGAAGTCCCTGGAGATATATCAACAGAGGGTCTGGCCCACTTGTCATGTGCCACCACAGGAGTAACTTGAGCCCTGCTCAAAGTACAAGGGCCAGAAAAACACTTGGATTTCAATTTATTGTATATAAGAGAGACAAGATGGGTGAGGTAATATCTTTTATTGGACCAACTTCTGTTCTTCTTCTTCTGTGTAAGCTCGAAAACTTGTCTCTTTCACCAACATATGTTGGTCCAGTAGCCTGGGACCTACACAGCTACAACAGCACTGTGGTTTATGCTAAGATTTGAACAGCATGGGCCTCCATATAACAGTTTTAAAGGGCTTGGGAAGATGTTTTGTATTTTATGCAGCTTAAATTCTTCAGTCTTGCAAGCTTAAATTGATACTCTTACAGGATAACCTTCCACCATGAAGCCTGCTACAAATTAACTTCCTTTGCAATGATCATTCTGCTCTAATTCCAGGCATTCTGCTACCGTTCTTTCTAACTGTATTTTCACTGAATTATGGAGGGAGGCAGGTAGTGCCCTTTTAAGGACAGGACTGTGAGTCTTTTTGCCTGTAGTTTCACAGTGCATGTATTTCTGTGAGTGTAATTACCTTCTGTGTAACATTGTTGTGCATTTCAGTGAGCAAATTCTACACCCAGAGAATTCACCCTTTGCCACAAAATCATGCTTCAGAAACTAAACGTCCATTTAAAAAAATGTTTCTAGCCTTCCCCTCAGTGTTGTGAGAAAAGCTTGACAATGTGACCTCCGTGTAACTGATGCAGTGGTGTCTGCCTGAGTCTGCAAACAGCTTGAAACACTAGCTGCGAGATGTGAATTCTCCTTCAGCATAATGGGGTGTTTAAAACATAAAGATGACAATCTGCAGAATACTGAGAAATCTGGAGCCAGCGTAAAATAAAATTAATTTAATATCAAAATAAATAACACTGGGGCTACTGCTCTAATTATATTATTCATTTTCATATTTAGTCCAATAATTCATATATTTTAATGTATCTGCAGTTGCCACGGGATTTCCACCTGAGTGCTGCAGAATGTAGGGATTTTACAGCAGATTTTAATTCCAGCTAACTGTGGAGTTCACAAGGTCTTGGCTGTGGTGTCACAGTACATGTATTTCTTTGAGTGAGTGTGAATATTTCTTTGAAGGGAAAAGTTTTGCTTGCAAGAATATTAATGGTTCAAGGAGCCAGATTTTTTGACAAATCATTTTGTATCACACTGGTAGGACTAAGAAAAAGAAACTTGGTTAAAATGTACCAGTTGACAAAGTTTATATTTAAATAAAACCAAAATAATAAATAGAGCACCAGGGATCTTGGAATCCAAGGCTTTGCCTCTTAACCCAAGATCCCTTATTTGCATTCTATTAAATACATCCAGTGTTTGTGGAAGATGATGGTTTGTCAACTCTGGAAAGCAGACCCTCTGTTGATCATCAAAGCAGGTACAGCAGTAATAGCAGTAGTACACGCTTCCCTACCTTCCCACGTGTGCCTGAGCTTATAGCTTAGAGAGACCAGCTCTGTGGCAAAAGCACCATTCAGTTGTCTCCATTTCTGGGGCTTAGTTTTGTTTCACTATGTGTAGGTGCTATCAAAAGGGAAAGGCATCAGTTTGTAAATGTGTCAAAAATCTGGGACATTTGTGAGCACCTCTCTCTCTCTCGCTGATTTTCTACATCTACCACCTGCATTTTCTTGATCCAAGCCTATGGCAAAAATTGTTCTGAAGCTTATTGATACATCACACTCTTCAGACACAGAGAAATGCAGCGTGACCCTAGCTTGACACAGAGAGAGAGGGCAAGTGTCAACTTTAATGGAAGTCACATGCTGTATTTAGCATAGGAGCAAACTTTGAAGTTTTGTCCCCCAAATACTTTCCATCCCCAAGAGCATTTAACTTATGGTCACATACAAACAGTAGCACACTGATGGATAAAATGTGTCCCTGCGATCTCTTTTTGGGAGCTCTAATTATTGCTGAACAAATTACTGGATCCCTGCTGAGATAATATTTAACATATTCCCTCGGGTGCACAGAAGCTGATAAATTGAATGCCTTTTGTAAGCAGGCATTAGATTTCAGCAGGATTTGCATTGTTTTGTTTTCCCCTCACTTAACTTAAAAGATTCTGGCTCTGTACCATAGGATAGTCCACCTATCCCATGTCTCATTCTTTAGTGTCAGATAGGTGAAGGAGAGCTGCCACTTTGAAGTCTGTCTGAGACCATGGCTTGGCTTGGCTTGGCTGGACTTAAAGCACATCATGATGGCTAGTTCTTAAGCCGATGTGACTGAAGATTTTCTTCTTCATCAAGCATGTGCATCAAATTAATCAAATCATTTAAAACGGCCCCAAGTAACAAAGAAGGACAGTAATCCAGGCACTTTAGCTCTGGAATCCAAATGAGTGAGCATGACAAAGAATTCACCCCGAGATAAGGCTTTGCTGATCTAATAGTGTGGGTTAATGGAAAGGTGAGTTTGGATTGGCTGTGAGCTAATCCATGGCAAAAATTCTAAATTAGCTGTCTGGATGCTGAGAGCATTAGGATATTTCATAAACCTTTAAACTGCTCATGAAGTTCATGCATGCATTTTAATCAATCTTATGCAAATCAGCCCCCAGGGGGAAGAAAAGGTTAGCTAGATCCTGATTTTTAATCTGTAGTTCATTTAAATTGTGTTACTTCCACACTGATTTACCATCCTGGAGCTTTAAAACTCCTCAGCTAGTGTAAAACAGTGTGGTTCTGTTTATTCCAACTGAGTCATGCTAATTTACACCAGTTGAGGATCTGTCCTTGTTTATCTTGCAGAAAGGGAGTGCCTGCTTCTTATTCACAGGATCTCAGTGTTATTCAGTGGTATTCGTCAGGCAGAGAAAGTAGCCCTTGGATAACAAAAGGAAGTTGAAAGCTCCCAGACTGTATCTATGTTATGGCATAAAGACAATTGTTCTTTAAAAGTGCTTTCTGGCCTCTGTCAAAGTGAGGCTGATTTGTAGTAATGCTCATATAAATGGATCTTTCCCTAATTATGAATGTCCTCACAGTCCCTCAACATTGATTTTTGTGTGTCGATTGCCTGGAAGTGTTTCCTGAATTGATTAACTTGAGGTGACGCTGTGTGTGTCTGTGCGCACGCACACAATTCTCTTTTGACTGTATCTGAGACATAAATGAACAAATCATTAGAGCTGTGAATACTTGCAAAAAAATCATCTGGTGAGCAAGCCCTCTGTCTTCTTTCCTTTGTGCACCTAGACGATCTTAATTAATCTCAGTGGAGGGGAAAAAAAACAAGTACAAGCCGTTTTTGCTCAGGGCCTATGGGGTAGTCTTTCAAAGCAACATATGAGGTTTTAGCCACATGACTCTTATTGAACTCAGCGGGAGCTGCATGGCAGAACCATGCACAGCACTTCAAATTTTTTACCCACAAAGTCACACACTGTCAGATGTATGAACACGGCTTTCTTTACAGCTTGTTTTGTGTCCAACATCTTGCAGACAAACGGGCATCAATTAATTTGAGGGGTTTGGTTGGAGAGGTGCCAGGACTCTGAATGTTTCTTTAACTTCTGGAACTTTCCAAAATAAAACACAATACCAATAGTCCCCATCTAAACATTCACGTCAGACTCAGCAGCAGCTTGTTCAGGCTGTATATTTCTCTTCATTTGTAGATGGGAAAACTGCTTTCTAGATTGGTCCTCATCTTCCCTTCTTGGGTGTTTATACTGGTACCTGTTTCCCTTTGTCAAACCCCAACACATGCAGTTGCTCCTGCGGCAGATTTCAAAGGGATGTATTTTATTTAGTGTCCAGACCTTCTGACTAGATAGCTCCTGGCTGCATTCTTACGTTCAACAGCCACTTGCTCCCAGAATCATCTGGCTCTCTGACTCCCCTGGGCGTCTGTGCTGAATTGCCAGCCAGCTTTCCTTGGAGGAGGGAAGTAATCACCGCCCTACAGGAGGTCTTCATCTTACAAGGACAGGTGGTTGACTGTGCCCTACATTATTACATCACAAACGTTTCCAGGAGATTACAGACAGATTCTGATCGCATTACATGACAAAATTCTTCTCTCACCCCAATGTAAATCCAGAGCAACTTCACTGGCATCATTAGAATTACTCCAGCACTGCACACGGAAAACTGAGATCAGAAACTGGCCCTAGGCATCAGATTGGTGAGAATCTGACGGACCAAATGCTGCTACTCTACCAACTATGTATACATAACTCTGAGGTCAAGGTTCCCATTTTAAACTCATAATTACAAGCAACAGAAGATGATTTATCCATTTAGTTCCCCCTTGCTTTGCCTCAGTTTGCTTACTTCTCAGTTTTCCAGCACTATCAGATTTCAAGGCCCCTGCTGTCAGCTGTAATTACTTCAGAAGAATTGGTTAGAAGAACCAAATCACTGACACAACATTTTAAAAATCCCCCTTGAAACCTTTCTTCAAATATTTTTGCCTGTGAGCTGAGGTGAAGTTAGGTTAACTCAGTGAATGCTTAAAATGATTGACTAAAAGCCTGCTTTGGCTGTAGAATACAAACATTCAAAGCAATTAGTTTTGAATCAAGAAATTAAAATAGAAATATCATAAAATGGGCATTGAGGGAGTATGTACAATACTTCTTTCTAACATTGGGCCCAATGCTGCAAGGGCTGAGGTTCTTCAACCTTCATTGACTTCTGTTTGAATTTCTCCTTCCTTGTAAGTGTTAACCATGATTTGGGGGCAATTCTGTGTTGAGTGAAATGTCTCTTTGTCTAAATATTTATTTCAACTTAATCTTTTCACTTTTCCTGTCAGCCATAAATACCAATGTACCATTTCCATAGATGTGCTTCAATCTATAGCAGACTTTTATTATTTTCTCTCCCAACATTGCTTCTGTGTCAGAGCTAAAGGCCTTTTCGTAATCTACAAAATTCACATACAAGGGCTTGTTGTACAAATTTGGCTTCTCCATAACTTCCTTTATTGTTTCCCACAGATTCCTTAATCCTGATTGAGACATTCCTTCTTAATGAGGAAAAAACATATTTGATATATCACAACATTATTTTAAAATATTTTCAATTAATATATTGGGGCCATACTCCTGTTTGGGGCCTCTGTGCACTTTTGTAATATAAATGTACATAGTAATAATATTTCATACCGTTTTTATGAAAAACGTATGTGATATTTTTAATCAACTACAAGGCCCAATAGTTCCACCCTTAGTCACTCTGAGTAGTACCTTGGGCCCCCGATCCTGCAGACCCTTTCACATGTGCTTATCTTTACTACCAAAAGAAGTTCACAAAGGAAATCTCCAGCTGCCCTTTTATGGCTAGCATCTGTCCTCTGTGACACCTGATCAGCACAAAGTGGCAGCTGAAATCTGCTCTCCTCCCCCTGCCCTCTTGCCGTTTCTCTGGATAATCAAGGAGGTATCTAGTTAGGTAAAGTTGCTCTTGAGATTGAGGAAGTGGGGGGGAAAGGCTGATTAAATGGGAGAATAAAGATATTGAGGAATGTGACTAGACTGAGGACCTGATTGATCCCATCAGACATTGCATGGGCATGGGCCTGTATTCCAAGGTGCAGTGCACAGGATGTAGGCAGCATATGAGTTCATAATCTCCCCGCTGTCTGCTTTTTCATTTGGTTTTACTGCTTGTTATGTTCTAACCAATGGTTTTCTTTGCATGGCATCGTAACTAACTGGCAGACTGGTGGGGCACTAATCATGATAAAGATAATAGTATCCTGCTTGCTAATAGAACTTTCCACAGCTTAAGAACAGACTCCTATTATGTCTCTCCACTTCCATGTACAGGGGCAAGAAACGTCCTTCCCACTACCCCCACAAACCAACCTTACGGCAATAACCAAAAGGCTTGGGATTCAATTTGTGTCTCTCTCTGAATGTAAGAAAATGAGGATGTGTTCTACTGAAACGTAGTGATGAATGGTCCGTGCCTCGAATGTGATAACATGGCATAAGCCTGGCTTCTTTCTGGTAGAGCTGTCTCTGTCATTCTTTAATCACACTGAGCAAAATTGGAAACCTACAACTAAGAAATCAATATAATTTTGAGATATATAACAGTAATATGATTAATTTTAGAAATTAGTTTGCAATTAGCAGTGCAAAATGACTATGAAAATACAGTATGCTAAGACCTGTGGTGAAAAGTTTGCGAAGGTTCTCTGGCTTTGTACGGGAATGAAGGAAGAGAGGAAACAGACCCTCTCTGATATTGCAAACCTTAGTGATTTGTGCTGCAAGGTTTTCATTTACTACAGTGGCAGCCTTATGATCAATTTTAATTAAATCGTGGGTATATGATCAGATAGGGATCTATCCTGAGATTGCAGTTTATGGGATGCATGCTGCTAAATTGAGGAAAATAATAGTATTACCTCTTGGTCTTCTTTGGAAATATCTATTGCCAAGTGATTTGGGTTTTCAATGTTGGTAGAAGAAAGAAAGATCTAAATATGGATCAGAATATATGAAGGATACTGTTCCCTTTAAAAAATCTATTTCATTGCACACACAAAAGTATAGAAAAACTGCCATCTGAAAATTTGACTTACAGTTGTTTGCAGATGACAAATAGTAAAAGCATTAATTTATAGTTGGTGCCAAAAAACATTGCCAACTCGTATTCTTTTTCAGGCAAAAACCAAAAAGGAATAAAACCAAAAGCTCATTCATTTTTGTTGCTGTTGTATTTTTTTGTCCACTGAAATGGACTATAATTGTGACCCATAGTATTTTCTGCTAAATAAACTTGGCAGTAACAAATGTGGATCAATAATTGGCTCACTCTCCTTGGACATGAATATTGCCGTTGTTCATCATCTTTCCCCAGTGAACATGATTGGTTGAGGAAGATGGAAATTTTTGCAGCAGCTGAATAGAAGTCAGAGGATCAGTTAATGTTCTGCTGTTAAACATCCTCACGATAGGGAGCCTCAGGCTTGGTTCAAGATAATAGACAATGAAGCTCCAAGACAGAAACAATTTAAATTACATTTTAATCAACCCTCAGGAGGAAAGGCGGTATTATGTGAAACTATTCATAGAAAAACAGCAATTTTTCTTACCCGTACTATCATTTGTATGCATTATGCTTGAACAATCTGATAAATTAACAGATTATCCCCTGGTCCACTCAGGCGCCTCTTCTGTGATGCTTCATAAAGAATTGCCCTCTCCTTTATTTTCTTGTGGTAATGACACTAGATAACCAGGGTCTCTGATCAACTTGAGCAGAAGGTCATTGTATTTTAAAAACAAGTAGGGGGTGGGAATGGAAGACGAGGCACGGAAAAGGGTAGGCTCTGAGGTAATTTCTATTTATGCTGTAATCACCACGTTGTGAATTTAAACAAAGATATTTGTGGCTTGTTGGATTTTTGTTTTCCCCAGTGTTGTTGCCGTAAAGACCCATGATCTGTTTCGATATCATGGACCTGGTCCAAAGCCCAGTGAAGTCAACAGGAGGCTTCACTGGTTCTTTGGAATAGGCCCTGCTACTTTACCGTAGACACATTTAGGTCTCAATCCAGGAAGGCCCTTAAAAATGTGCTTAGCTTTAAGTGGATGAATAGTCTCACTCATTTCAGTGGGACTAGTCATATTCTTACAGTTAACCACATGCTTTGTTGGAACAGGACACTAGAGCAGTGGTGGGCACAGGCTGGCCGGGAACAGCGAACCACGGCCACTGGGATCTGCGGGTGGCCATACCTGCAAACGTTCAATGTAAACAAACTGCCTCATGGTCTGCCAGCGGATTACCCTGACGGGCCGCAAGTTGCCCACCACTGCACTAGAGCCTGATCTATAGTGGAGTTTTAGGAATGCAGGATTGAGCCCTACATTATTATATCTTGTTCTTGTTACAGAAAGAAAACTCAATAAACAAAAAATTGACTATAAAAATCCTTTAATGAGTAGTGTCATTGACAAGAACAAAATGGCAAGCATGTTTTGTTAATCCCACTTCTCAAGTTGTAAACAGAAACCGCTGCTTAAGAGCAGCAAATCAATTTACTAACCATAGCTCGAAAAATAAGGTAGTCTACAAATAGAAAATTAATGTGAAATGGATAATATTGTGCAAATTGATCAATGGAAATGTAAAGGAAGACAAATTGTGTGTAATTTTCCTTTTCCCCCAGCCAATCAACTTCATCTCCATAAAGAAAATAAAAAGACCGCATTAATAATAATTAAACAAGCAGGTTTAATGCAATGCCTCGCCAACCTTTTGGTATTAGTGCATTAAGGAAAAAATGTTTTATGTGAAGCAACAACCATATTACCAAGATTTCTGAGATTAGCTGAACTAAAAGCTTTAAATGTCTTCTATTATACCAACCCCTATTAACAGTGCAACAGAGAGAGACTTGGAAGCGGGATGAAATCAGGAGGGAAAGTGCTCAAGGAGGGATTTTACTGAGCCATTAAATTATAAAAAGTGGTACTGAAATTATTAACAGCTCTTACTACTCTTAGTTTAATATAGATCATAGGCCATATACTGCACAGATATACACCAATGCAATCCCATTAACTTTATTTGGATTACTCAGAGTGAAAGTCGGTAAAGAATTTTGCCCATTGAAATGGGACAGTGCTAATGAAGTTTAAAGAAAACAAGTTAAAAAGTCAGATCCTCGATTGAAGTATGCTGATTTTCAACAAATATTTTAAATGTCTGCAGCTGCACTGTCTTTGTCTATTTGATTTCATAAAGGGAGCAACAGCAAGCTGAGTCAGTAATTGCATGGCAAACATCCAAGGACCACTGAGGTGTTGAAGAAAGTTGTGGGTTTGGATGGGGTACACTTTCCTCTGAGTAAATATTGAACTGCTGGTGTTAGAGAACAGTATGCTGCTGAGAGATGGTCCAGTGGTTAGACACTAGCATGGGATTCCCTGCTCTCTCTCAGCCTTCTGGTGTGACCTGGGGCAAGTCACATCCTCTCTGTGCCTCGGTTCCACAGCTGTAAAATGAGGATAATAATGGTACCTCACTTGGGTATTGTTCAAAGCGGTGTCTTTTGAGCAGAGCTAGTCAAAAACTTTCAGTCAAACCTTTTTTTGTGTGACAAAAATGGCCCATCTCTAAATGAAAGTTTTCAAGAAAAAAGTTTTAGTATGACATTTTTTGTTCTTTCTTGAAAAACTGAAACCCAAAAGAATTTTAGTTTTCAAAAAGCAAAACACGAATTATTTTTAATTTTTGGTTTTAAAAAACACACGTTTTCAGTTTTTGGTTTTTCATTTAAAAAAAAACAGAAAAATTCTGCAAAGAAAAAAAAAGCCAAACCAAACAAACAAACCAAACAAAACCCATTTCTTCTCAACATTTTTGCAGAAAACGCCATTTCTGACCCATTCTGATTCTGGGTAAGAAGTACAAATGAGGGCCTGGTCACTGAAAATCCCAGGCCAGATTCCCCAGTCTGCTCCATCCGCTTTTGTTCCGCTCATGTGGCACAGAGGACAGATTCCCGCCATAAATGGGCAGCTGAGATTTCCTTTGTGAAACAGCCCTCCCCACTAGCGTAAAGGCAATGGAGACAGTACAGCCAGTTCCTGTGCCAGCCACACACCATGGTGTAGGGAAGGTGCAGACTGAGTGCCGATTTAATTTACACCATCAGTCAACAGCCCCACGGGACACAAATTCCAGGGATCCGTGCAGGATAGTGGCATCTTAATAATACCCCCCTTTCCTCCAGCCAGGCCCCATATACCACCAGCAGGGTGAGGGGTGGGTTACGAGTCTCCGTGCCAGCTCTGCACTCCCCTTGCACTGAGGTGATCCTGCTAGAGCCAGGTGTGTTGGCTCTACAACCAGAATCCTCAAGCAGTTGAAAGCAGCCTTGCGGTAACACAGCGACTGGCCTGCGGTGTTAAGGAGATACATAAGGCGTCCAGTTTAAGAATTGTTCCTGGAAATAAATCTTTAATTTCCTTGCATGCAAAATTAATGTATAAAAGTTTGGGGGTTTAGTTTGTTTAGCCTAAGTGAGAATGAATATAATAACCACAGTCAACAATCGTCAATGTGCCAGCCTCACTGAGTGTTGCATGCCTGGACCAAATTCAGTCCTGGTGTTATTCCATCAATTTCAGCGGCACTCCATTTGCTTGCACTGGCTAAGAAGACACCCTAAGGTTAGTATTCAAGAGGGCTTATAAATCAAATGATACTGAGCCGTGTTGTTCATCCTGCAATGACAACTAAGTAACCTTAAGGT
Organism: Malaclemys terrapin pileata; assembly: GCF_027887155.1. Taxonomy (NCBI): domain Eukaryota; kingdom Metazoa; phylum Chordata; order Testudines; family Emydidae; genus Malaclemys; species Malaclemys terrapin. Next base: position 208,198,247 of record NC_071506.1, on the reverse strand, counting down.
CATCCAAACATCAGGTGATCATACAATGTAGTATTTGTAGGAAAGGTCCATTTTTACCAAATCCCCGCTGCCTTGTTTGGTTCAGAGCTTTGCTATTAATCTCGAGCGGCACGTCAGCCAGAGGAGAGCATGGCGTCTGACTCTTCAAAGTTGCTCTCATCTTGGCAGCTCCCAGTTGTGCTTATTGGCAGCCGGCAGCGTTTTCCCAGGCAGTTGGTGTACAAGCAGAAGAGAAGATAAACAGCACAGTTGGAAGATGGAGCTGGCTGGAAACACAGTAGCAACTTCATAGAAACACACTCTTCCAGAGAGATCGCTACAAAAAACCCCAAGCAAACCCACAAATGATTATTTTTGTGACTAATTTTCTAATTTCCCTGCAGAATCTCACAGGGAACTTCAGCTTTCCGCCATCTTCGCTTAATAATCGATTTGGCAAGTCACATGCATAGGTCCAGCAAGTGATTATACTCCTGGGACTAGATCCTTCTCTGTGGAGAGGTGGTGTACTTGGATCAGGGAGGGCACAGGGAGCCTCTTATTTCCCCTAGCTCCTCTAGTGTATTGAGGCAGCACTAGCATAGGATTCCTGCTTTGGTCCACAGCCCCAAGGGAGCATGATTAACCAGCTCAGGGGTGTGGCCAAGCCACCATAGTGCAGGCTGCAGCTGGCAGTACACGAAGAGCAGTGAATGTTTTTGAGAGCTGCAGTAAAGTGTACACCAGGGTGTGTTCCTCACAGTCTGCTGTGCTGGCAGGATAGCTTAGGGCCCTTCCAATCACTGGCTCTCCTCTGCTTCCTCTCCCTTCACTGCCTTGTATTGTCAGGGCAGGATTTTTCCTCTGAGTGTGGAACTCAAGATAGGTTTCCTTTTTACAGTGTCCCACTCTTAGTACAACCTTTTATTTACCCATCATGAAAGTAGGTCATTGGAGTTAGTAAATGTGCTCATTCTGTCCTAGTTTTGCTGATGCAGAAGAATGACTCTGTGCCCTTCAAAGAGCTATCCATTTCTTTGCTATAATTGCATTCAAACTGTTGAATCTATCTCACTTCCATTTGTTCCTTGTGTCTGCTAAGGAGTGCAAATCAGGGACGTGAGAGAAAAATATACAAAGGTCATGTTTGAATTCCATCTTTCCAGAGCAGAGGGATGCAGGAGAGGAGCAGAAGGTCAAAAACTGCCTTACCCTTTTCAGTGTGCCTTAATCCCCTTGCCTCAAGAGATGGATTGTCTGTTTGCCAGTTGGCCTTGAGTCATCAGCCATTGCTATCTCAGAATTGCAGTGCCAGGTGTATTCTGCAAATGTAGAAAGTAGCACTTTAGAAAGGTTTGACATCACCAGTGTTCTGTATCTGGATTCAACAGCTATTGCCTGATTAAAGGGAATGGCATAACCTTTCTGTCTGGAGCAGCCTCAGGCCCTAAGTTTCTTAAAATGGGAGCTAGGAACCAGACACATGAGGAGTTGCAAACAACTATTATAAAATAATTTGGAAGTAAAATAAGCGACGATCAGTAATTTAATTAGTATTTCTTTCTCCACACTGGCTTTCCTGCTGTGGGCCAGATCCTCAGCTGGCGTAAATCCACTAGCTACGTTGAAGCCAATAGCAGTATTGATAACCTTACTCATTCAAAAATGATGAGTCAGGTCCCACAAATTCATGAGACAGGCTTGAAAATCATGATATTACAAAAATAAATTTTGGGTTCTTGTTCTTTGCATTTAGAATTCACATTTTCAAACTTCTCTGTACAAGTACATGGGCTAAAAATTTACTATTTTAAAAATGAAAGCTGAGATTCTCAGCTAATAGACTGCTTATGGGCTTTAAGAAAAACTCAAAATGTCAGGAGAATTGTTATAAAATTGCAAGAATTGGCAACTTTGAAATAGAGCAATGCCAGTTTACAGCAGTTAAGGATTTGGACCATATAATTCCATTGACTTCAATGGAGTTACTCCTGATGTATATCAATATAAGTGAGATCAGAATTGGGCTGTAATTCTGCAGATGAAGAGGAAGTGTAGCAAATTTAAAATTCATTTGTTTCTTGTTTATCCTCTAATTCCCCATCACTCCTTTTTTAAAATTTTCTAATTCAGGCAGCAAAGGTGCAAGACAAAAAAAAAAGTATGGTATTGTATAACCAACATAAAATTGATTCCTTTGGAATCATCCTCCATTTTTGCTGCTTCTAGTCAATTTAGTTTAGTTGCTGTCACAAAGATCCTTTATGAAGATGAGGATTTGCTTTGTAGGATAATTCTCATATCTTCTAGCATGATAAAATCAGTTACTCAATTTAATCCCCAAGTAGCAATGCTGAGATACATTTTGATTAGTGCAGTCTGATAATTTTTTAAATCTGTATCTTCTGTATTGATAGAAACTAATTATAACTAAATGCACAAAGCGTTAATTAAATTGTCTATGCAGAGACAGTGATGTTTGGGAGATTGTTGCACAGTCATTCATTCCTTTTTAATAATGTCTGTGCTTCATAACTGGGGTAATTCCAGATTTATGAGGATTAGAAGAACCATATACCCTACAGTGTTTCCTGAAAATTCTTGGAAGAAGAATGAATGTGCATGTATGCTATGAGAGTGGACCCATAGACAGGATAATGACAGCTAGATAATGTCCCCTGCCTGGAAGCAAATACTGCATTTAAGTGAACATTTAAAAAAAAAAAAAAGTACATGCCCAGCTACAGATAATACAGGCTGCCAATAGATGATGACCTCTCGAGGTCCCTTCCAGTCCTATAATCTATGAATCTATGAAGACAGTACAGTAGCAAGAAGGAAAGAAGATAGGAAAAGATGGTTTTCTGAAGCAGATGGTATACTGCCTATTAAGCAGGACAGTATATCACAGTAAAATTTGGCCTCGATTTTCAAAAGTGACTAATGTTTTGGGATCCATCCATTTTTGGGTACCCAGTTTCTGATACCATAAATCGCTTAATTTTTACAGAGGATAGGGTTCTCCGGCACCTTTAAGGTGTCTCAAGTTGGACACCTGAATGATGAGGCACCCAAAATCACTGATCCTTTCTGAAAACTGTCAGCAGTAAGATTAGTCCCAATAATAAGCACCATGCTCAGCAGTAATAGTTTGCAATTTCAGGCTCTGAATAATCAGGAAAGCAATGGGAAATTTAAAAAACCCAGCCAAATCCATTGTGCTGCTGTGGAAAGGAGTTGCACAGGGGCAACAAGAGTGGCTAGTGGTTCATGTTCACTGTATCCAGTTTAAATTCTGCTTTTAAAAAGGGATAGTGCTGATATGTTAAACATCAACATTGCTATGGAAAGGAGAAGTAGGTGAGACGCCTGTTGTTGTTTCTAATGATTTCATGTGTTTGTTGTCTGCACCACAGCAGATGTTCACATAAATACGTCATATCCCTGCTTGCCTGAGACAGCTGTCAAGAGATCAATGCTGCCATATATCATATGCCAACATAATGCAGCCCTTCAGTACTAATTGGATTTTTATTAATGAAAGTACAGCATGTTTTCACCAAGAAGGTTGGTGGTGATTGGATGTCTAACAAAGTGAATGCCAGTGAAAATGAGGTAGGATCAGAAGAGGCTAAAATAGGGAAATAACAAGTTAAAAATTACTTGGACGATTTAGATGTCTTCAAGTCACCAGGACCTGATGAAATGCATCCTAGAATACTCAGGGAGCTGACTGAGGAGATATCTGAGCCATTAGCGATTATCTTTGAGAAAAGCAACAGAAGGTCCTGTGGCACCTTTAAGACTAACAGAAGTGTTGGGAAGTATCTTTGAGAAGTCATGGAAGACGGGAGACATTCCAAAAGACTGGAAAATTACAGACCAGTCAGCTTAACTACTGTACCCTGAAAGATAATGGAGCAAATAATTAAGCAATCAATTTGCTTAAAGTGGTAAGTTACAGTCAGCATGGATTTGTCAAAAACAAATCATGTCAAACCAACCTGATAGCTTTCTTTGACAGGGTAACAAGCTGTGTGGATAGGGAGGAAGCGGTAGATGAGGTTTATCTTGACTTTAGTAAAGCTTTTGATACTGTCTCGCATGACCTTCTCATAAACAAACCAGGGAAATGCAACCTAAATGGAGCTACTATAAGGTGGGAGCAAAACTGGTTGGAAAACTGTTCCCAGAGAGTAGTTACCAGTGGTTGACAGTCATGCTGGAAGGACATAAGGAGTGGGGTCTTGCGGGGATCAGTTCTGGGTCCGGTTTTGTTCAATATCTTCAGCAATGATTTAGATAATGGCATAGAGAGTACACTTATAAAGTTTGCAGATGATACCAAGCTGGGAGGGGTTGCAAGTGCTTTGGAGGATAGGATTAAAATTCAAAATGATCTGGACAAACTGGAGAAATGGTCTGAAGTAAATAGGATGAAATTCAATAAGGACAAATGCAAAGTACTCCACTTAGGAAGGAACAATCAGTTGCACACATACAAAATGGGAAATGACTGCCTAGGAAGGAGTACCGCGGAAAGGGATCTGGGGGTCATAGTGGATCACAAGTTAAATATAAGTCAACAGTGTAACACTCATTCTGAGATGTATTAGCAGGAGTATTGTAAGCAATACACAAGAAGTAATTCTTCCGCTCTACTCCGCGCTGATTAGGCCTTAACTGGAGTATTGTGTCCTGTTCTGGGCGCCACATTTCAAGAAAGATGTGGACATATTGGAGAGAGTCCAGATAAGAGCAACAAAAACGATTAAAGGTCTAGAAAACATGACCTATGAGGGAAGATTGAAAAAATTGGGTTTGTGTAGTCTAGAAAAGAGAAGACTGAGAGGGGACATAATAACAGTTTTCAAGTACATAAAAGGTTGTTATAAGGAGGAGGAAGAAAAAATGTTTTTTCTTAACCTCTGAGGATAGGACAAGAAGCAGTGGGCTTAAATTGCAGCAAGGGAGGTTTAGGCTGGACATTAGGAAAAACTTCCTAACTGTCAGGGTGGTTAAGCACTGGAATAAATTGCCTAGGGAGGTTGTGGAATTTCCATCATTGGAGATTTTTAAGAGCAGGTTAGATAAACACCTGTCAGGAATGATCTAGATCAGGGGTTGGCAACCTTTCAGAAGTGGTGTGCCGAGTCTTCATTTACTCACTCTGATTTAAGGTTGCGCGTGCCAGTAATACGTTTTAACATTTTTAGAAGGTCTCTTTCAATAAGTCTATCATATATAACTAAACTATTGTTGTATGCAAAGTAAATAAGGTTTTTTAAATGTTTAAGAAGCTTCGTTTAAAATTAAATTAAAATGCAGGGCCCTCCGGACCGGTGGCCAGGACCCGGGCAGTGTAAGTGCCACTGAAAATCAGCCTGAGTGCCGCCTTTGGCATGCATGCCATAGGTTGCCTACTCCTGGTCTAGATCATACTTAGTCCTGCCACGAGTGCAGGGGATTGGACTAGATGACCTCTCGAGGTCCCTTCCAGGTCCATGATTCTATGATTGTTTCCCCATGAATAGTGCTTTAATTTGTGTAGTAAAAAATAGGCCTAAATTTGGGAGCTGAGAAATCTAATCTTTTCCTAGGAGTACTAGAGAATGGTGAGTGAGAAGTCCCTGATGAGAGAGTTCAGTATGGAGGGTCCAATCCACAAGATACTAAACATCTTCAGCTCTCATTTTAGCCACTGACAAGTAAGGCTGCTCTGCACTTTGCTCAGGACATCAAGAGTGAACCTTCAGGATCAGCACCTTTTTAAGGATTTCAAGATTGGCCCTCATTGTAATGGATGGAATTCAATAGTGGGCCTCTACAGAGGGTGAATTTAACCACTGGGTTTGACTCTTATTTACACTAAGGTCCTCATACACTGCTCTTTCAGCAAAAATCCTAATTTGGGTCATGAATGTTTCATGCTTCTAAAATAAATACATAAATAGATTTTAAAAGAACAACCAACAGAACATGATAATTAATGTCCAGTGCACATATGCAGTATTGCTGATAGCGTTGCCTGGTAACCAGTGGAAGGTATGTCACCGACCAATCCGGAACCAGCGATAGAATTGCAATTATATTGCAAACTGAGGTGTGAGGGGTTTTTTTAGGGCAGGAGAGAGAGATTGACCCTTACTCAGCTGTCTTCTTGGTAACCTAGAGCTACATTTTTTGGACAGAAAAACAGTCTTGACAAAATATATATCTATATTTTAGTGGAAAGGCTATAAATAATTACTAACTCATGTGAAGGAAACCTTACAACAGCATTAAAGGCTAAAGATCTTTTAAACCATATATTTACTGGCATTTCTTATTGTTTAGAAGATTAGAATTAGGGATAGATGTTAACCAATTGAGAGTGTGTGTACGTGTGTGTGTGTGTATATATATGTATATATATGTGTATATATGTGTATATATATGTATATATATGTGTATATATATATATATATATATATATATTCCCCCCCCCCGACTATGTTATGTATATATAGAAACTCTATTTTTATAATACATCAGGCACTTGTGCTTTGTTTTGAAGTGTCTGTAAAGGGCTTTGAATAACATTACATTCCAGTGAGGGATTTTTTTTTCCGTATCCTTGTTTCTTTGATCATGATGGCATGGTGAGGAGAAGCTGATTGTCTTCATTTCTATAACTAAGCAGGGTGCCCAACTTGACAAGGAAAAACAATTCTTACCCTACAGATTTGCTTTTTATGACTTAAAGAACATTGGAACTATTTATGCATTAGTAAGTGCATTAGGAACAGCCTTGAAAAGAAAATGGACAAATTCCTCATGAATCAGCTTTTTTGCACTTATGCATTCCAGTTGTATTAAAATGCAAAACATGTTTTCCTTGGTTAGCTTCATTGTTTTGTCTATGTTTATATAACCAATAGCATTTTGGTTTCCTATGCTAGTAACTGAAATTGTAAACAAAAATTATTTTCTCTTAATTCAGTGATGAGCAAAATCATTTGGCAATTGAAGTGACTTTTAAAATAATTAACTTAAATAAATGCCATTTCAGTGGAATCCTATTATAAGGATCAGTTTGACCAATCTCCATTTTGCTCACTGTGTCAAAATAAGTATTATGAGATCATTTCTTCTGGGTTCTGAGAACTCTCATCTCAGAATGACACAGACCCATGAACAGTGAAACTTCCCAAATCAAATGCATGCACAGAAACAAAATGTGTATCTTGTAAGGGCACAGCTAATTGTGCTTGGCTTTTTTAATGCCAAGATAGGTCAGTCAGGTTATAATTAGGTCTAATTGGCTCTCCCACTGGCTGCAACATTCTTTACGTGTAGCTGAGTGGTACTCTAGAAAGATGTGATTTTTTTTCCCTGTTGAAATCATCCTGCAAAATCACATAAATTACTTCCACTCAGAGCCTTACAACTGAAAGCTCCGATGATCAGTATAAGTGAGAGGTAGGCACAGAACCATCAATATAAATTGGTTTTTGCAATTCATTTCATGAAGTGAGATTCTGTCTCTCAATTATGCCCAAATGATTTTGAGTTCCTAGTGACACTGACTGTGAAGGGGGAAAGTGTCTTTTGGGGGTTTTTTGTTTTTGTTTTTTGTTTTAAATCGAAAGACTATAATTAATTACCAGCTCATGCACAGGAAACCTTACAAAAGCATTAAAGCCTACAGATCTTTTTAATCATGTATTTGCTGCTATTTCTTAATGTGTAGAAGTTAGGGAAAGCTGTTAACCAATTGAGTGTCACCTTTGTCAGCCACTATAATCTAATAAACTATAAGAGGTTAATCTTTTATCTATTTATATCTCCAGTAAAAGGTTCCTCTTGATTCAGTGTTTGGAGAAATCCCTATTTATCCAGTCTAATTACTGGATAAACAGATAGAACAAACTCTTTGTAAAGGAATTTTCAAATGGCTTTTTATGGCAAGAACATTGAATGGCCTGGAATAAAAAGTCATGGCATGAATATACATGGGAGCAGGAACAACTTGGAAGAAATTTTAAAGATGATTAGAATAATTAAGGATGATTAGAAGGTCCAAAAAGCTTGGAACCTCCTATCAGAATCCCGGCATCCAGTTAATAGGAAGAATAGCAGCTTTGTTATTAAATTATGTAGGGACACTAATTGAAGACAATAAAAAATAAAAAGGTCAGCCATCTTTCAAAGGCACTTTCAATTTACAGGCTGCATTATTCAAAGGCAGAATGCTGAATCCTCTGAAAAAGGTTCCGTGTTTAAAATTCTGACCTGTGTATTTATGGGAATGATATGCAGCTGCAGTTCTATTTACCTGTGGTACACAGAGTCAATGGGTTTTCTGTTCGCTTAGGAGTATCATGAGAGCAAGCAAAATGTGCACTTCTAAGCTAGAGGCCTAATGAAATATTACCCACCATGTTCAGTATCCAGGAGACTATAGGGAAAAGCTGACACCCTGGAGGTGCTTTATTTGAGTCTCAGAACACATGACGTTGATTAGGAGGAGGAAGCATAAGTAGGGGAAAGGTATCATCTAACTTCTTTGAAAGACTGTGCAATAATGAACTGTTATGGGGAGTAATTCAGTAGGCCAGTGTATTATAAACAATAGGAGAATGCAGCTAGGTAGTGTGTCAGCTCCTTTCAGCATAGGGATGAAGCATGTATCAATCTTCAAGCAATGGTACTTTCTACTAGTAGTAATCCAGGCCATGATGCTTTGGAATGCAGAATGTTTTGAAGAACAATGAGTCATTCAGATAACGAATTAAAAGTTTAGCCACTTACATGAACCAGCTGGGTACATAATTGGGCTAGAAAATGTCACAAAGCGAGATTCCTAACATTTTCTGCTCAGATAACTCTAAATGGTCTTTCAAATGGCAGGTCAAATCATCTGTTGCTATAAATTACTAATTTACCTCAGCAGAGCATTTGCCTGATATTTTGGCACTTACAGTCCTAGCTTTCTTATTTTTATATAAATGGAGCTATCCCATCTCCTAGAACTGGAAGGGACCTTGAAAGGTCATCGAGTCCAGCCCCCTGCCTTCACTAGCAGGACCAAGTACTGATTTTGCCCCAGATCCCTAAGTGGCTCCCTCAAGGATTGAACTCACAACCCTGGGTTTAGCAGCCAATGCTCAAACCACTGAGCTATCCCTCCCCCAGCTGGATCCTGGTACCTACAATGGACTCAAAATAGGGCTTCAGTGGGACAGAAGAGGTATATAGATTTTGTGCAGGTCCCCTGCACCTCAGTTAATTTCACCCACATGTGCACCTACCTTGTAACTGCACTCATAGAGTAACATCCTGCCTTGAGTTTCATAGTGCACAAAATGGAAAAGGGACCAGACTCTTGTTTCCCCATTCCCCGCATCTTTTAAATTGCACATGGTTCTGATCCACAGGGTTCTTGAATTATCTAAACCTTTGTGTGAAGTTGTATTCCAAAGGCATAAAAAGTTGTGATGTTTTGTACATTTAAAATCTATTTCACATAGATCCATATCCTTTACAATATATCAATAATGAGACACAGCTCCACCAACAAATCAAAAATGCAACCCCCCAAATAGCCAGACTACAGAAATGTTAGAGAAGCACCAAAAGCGTCAGCAGTATGAATCTTAAGAATTTTGTAAGGAGGAGAATTCCGCCAAACTGGGGCCAAGTCTGGTGCAGATGGTGCAGATGGTTTAACAAGTGACAGATTGGAAACAGAACCTAAATTATGAGCAAATACATAAACACAAATCAAGTTTCTCCAATAGGTAGGAGTCAAGGTCTGAAGGGTCTTCAGTAACAATAACAACATATTAATTGTAATCCTCGAAAAGTAGCCAAGTGCATTGCCTGAATAAAGATGGAACATGACAAGATGCTAGAATAGCACATCAAAAATTGTAAACTAGTTGCCAAATTTGGAGTAGATTGTAAACAAAACAAATAAAAGAGGAGAGACTGGAAAACTGGCCAAAAATTAAGTATAATCTACTCTAAAAATTACTATAAAATGGACCAAAATTTTGGTTACAGGATACATTGCAGAGCTTGTCTGAAAATAAGAGATCAAAATTGTCAAATTTTCTATCTGTTTTTCATCAAAATTTAATTTTTATTTATAATTTTGATCAGTTCTGTTAGGTGGTTAAAAATGTGTAAATCTTCCAAATATTAAAGAAGCTATAGACATGATATAGAGCAGGGGTCGGCAATCTTTCAGAAGTGGTGTGCCGAGTCTTCATTTATTCCTCTAATTTAAGGTTTCGCGTGCCAGTAATACATTTTAAGAAGATCTCTTTCTATAAGTCTATAGTGTATAACTAAACTATTGTTGTATGTAAAGTAAATAAGATTTTAAAAATGTTTAAGCAGCTTCATTTAAAATTAAATTAAAATGCAGAGCCCCCAGACCGATGGCCACGACCTCGGCAGTGTGAGTGCCACTGAAAATCAGCTCGCATGCTGCCTTTGGCACGCATGCCATATGTTGCCTACCCCTGCTATAGAGCAAAGTTGTGTAACCAGTGTGAGCAGTGAAAGAAAGATCAGACTTAAGAATATCTCAAGTGTAAAAAAAGAACAAGTTCAGCAAAGCCGAGGTTACACAAATAAACCCTACAATAATCAGCATGTGGGAAAGGAAAGACCACATCTCATTTTGGACTCAGAATAGCAAAATGATTATTTATCCTGTCTGTAAAACAAACTAATGGGTGGAGGAAACTCTCGAGGTTGTTACCAGCATTAAATAGAAAGATGTATTATAGACTTATTATTGGAAATGAGGGGAGTATCTTGATACCTGAAAATGGGAAGTGCAAGAATACTGCTTTAAAAAAAAATCCAGGTTTGTCAGCCATGAGAGATCAGAAACACAGGGCTATCAAGGGAACAAAATTGTACACACCAAAAAATGTCAGGGTGTCAGCAAAGGTATTTTTATACTTGACCATGAATAGCAGGGAAGGATACATTGTGATTGCACTGAACTCATTTGGGAAATGTTGCCTAGTGGTCTGAGCACTGGACTGGGAGCCAGAGATCTTGAATTCTAATGCCAGCTCTGCCACTGATATGCTGCATACCTTAGGACAAGTAACGTTAGACTTGATTTGTGACTTGGACTACACACCCATAAAGGAGCATTAATGGGAATAAGAACCTCCCTTATACCCCTATGCCATCTAACCCGACTTTGCGTCTGGGTGGGCAGGAGTAAGTGGGTGCTTTGCTCCTGCTACCTCCCTCCTGGGGCAAGTGGATGTGGATGCTGGTGAGTGGCACAGGAGGGGTCATAATTTGCTGACCAGTACTACCCCCACACTCCAGAAGAAGAGGGAGTAGTCTAACCTACTAGCCTTCAGTTTCTCGATCTTTAAAATGCAGATGATAGGTAACATTTATCTACATCACAGGGTTGTGTGAGGACCTATTAGTGTGTAAAGTGTTATTTATAGCTATTTTAAGCTATTAGATGCTTAGTATTATGAGTATTTATTGGGTAACTTTCTGTAAGAGGGGGCCTAACCTCTTTGCTGTGGCATCTCCCTGCAGCCTTGTGCTATGTAATGCAGCAGTGGTGTTCTAGCCAGTGGGATTTTGACACTTCAGTAGGCATGCACAAGGTATGTGATGGAACACTGAAGGTGGATTTTTGCCATGCATGTATCTGGTACGCTTAGCAGCACTGAACAGAATAATTGAAGTAGCACCTGCTAGTATTGTTGAAGTGATTAGTGTCCATTTTTCAGCAGTTCATTATAAAGTGGCCATAAAAATTTGTTCTATGCTGAAACTTGGTGCAAATAATGTATTTATCGAAGACTAGATCTGAGTTGTCTGGCTTCAGGTGCTCTCTTTGGGGTGCGAGGGGTGTGTGAGGTTGAGGGGGTGTTTATATGTGAGCGCCAGTGATCAAAAATCATTTCAATTTAAAACGTGTTCCAGGCTTTTAGCAGGAATGAATGACAATAATTTGGTTATGATAAAGTGTGACATGATCCTTGGCTAGGAACTCAGACTCATCTGATACTGTTCAGAAGTGGCAGTAGATTCAGCTGATCTCAGGGGATTTGTCAGAGACATGGGTCATCTGCACAGAGATATTATGCTTCTGCCCTGTGTCTTAGCCCACATCCATTAGCTCCCTCCAGCTCCTTGGCAACTCTGGAGGGGAAATACCTACAAGTTATGACCACCATTAACTTATGTGAGTTTCTTTTGTAGCCTAAAATTAGGCTTCCATGGGGCTAGAGGGAGGTGGGAACATGCCATGGAGCTGCTACTTCGCTGTTTACACACATCCTAGAACAGGGTCTGCAGCTCTAAGTGGAGAGGAGCATTTTGTTAGAAGATAGGCACTGATCCTTCAGGCCACGTCACTTAAACCTGTGAAAAGACTGGTCCCTCAGTGTATTCATTCTGCTGTGGGAATGTGGGCCTGTTCTTTTTTCTCTCTTATGAGAAACACTCCACCTTCTGGAACGAGAAAGAGCTTTACATGGTAAAGAGGCTGTAGCATTTCATAGTTCTGCAGTGCTTCATCACTCACCCATTTCCTCTTCAGTTTTCAGAGTTTCAGAATGCTATTTAATGTAATAGGTTTTGTTTATGCACTGAGCATGCTTTGTGAAGGCATCCTTGGGAGCCAAGCCTGGCTGTTGGGAAGAGATGTGGTTATAAGAAAGATGTTTACAGGGCCGCCCAGAGGATTCAGGGGGCCTGGGGCAAAGCAATTTTGGGGGCCCCTTCCATAAAAAAAGTTGCAATACTATAGTAACATGTATTTGGAAATGTAAAAAATAACCAGTGAAATACATTCAAAAATTAATTTTTAATAATTTGAAAATACATTAAATACATTATTTAAAAACATTAAATGCTTTAATGGTATGTATACATTTGCAATTACATAATGGGCTGTCGCTGGGCAATGGTTGGTGCCAATGGGCTGTCGCTGCCTGGGGGTGGCGCTGCTGTTGCCCTGGGCTGGGTGGGGAGCTGGGCTCTGGGTCGGGGGGTGCCCGGCTCACAGGGGCTGGGCTCAGAGCTGGGGGTCAGGGCTGCGGGGGATGGGATCAGGGGGTGCCCAGCTCAGAGGGGCTGTGCTCAGAGCTGGGGGTCAGGGCTGTGGGGGGATGGGGTCGGGGGGTGCCCAGCTCAGAGGGGCAGGGCTTGGAGCTGGGGGTCAGGACTGTGGGGGGATGGGGTCAGGGGTGCCCGGCTCAGAGGGGCTGGGCTCGGAGCTGGGGGTCAGGGCTGTGCGGGGAGTGGTGTCAGGGGGGTATCCGGCTCAGAGGGGCTGGGCTCGGAGCTGCGGGTCAGAGCTGTGGGGGGGTGGGGTCGGGGGGTGTCCAGCTCAGAAGGGCTTACCATGCTGCTTACTCCCACCTTCCCTCTCTCCTGGAGGCTCAGCGCGCCATGTTCAGGAGTGGCCCTGGACAGCGCTGCAGCGGCGTGGCTCCACGGGACCTGAGCTCCTGCCGCTCAGCCCGGAGCTCGGAGCCCCGCCCCCTTACCACGCGGCTCTGAGCGGGAGGAGCTCAGGCCACGCCGCTGCAGCACTGTCCAGGGCCGCTCCTAGACACGGTGTGCTGAGGCGCCGGGGGATGGGGGAAGGCGGAGGCGGGGGGAGCCTCTGATATTCTCGTGTGGGCCCCATTTCTCCCCGCCCCTCCGGGCGGCCCTGGATGTTTATAGCAAGAATTACTGGATAGTTCTTTGGCATGAAGTCATATCATAGCCATCATGTTACTTCTGCCCTATGCCTTGGCCCTTGACATTTCTGAATTACTTTATCACTTTGATCTACTCAGGTGTACTGCGGGATAGGAAAGGATATTTAACTTAGCCCTAAAGTCTGCACATATTCTCAGTGTTCCTCTCCATTCAGGATACAGATCCGTCTTCCCTCCCTCCAAACACAATCAGAGTGACAATCAGACAAGTGTCTAACAGTGTCTCATCTGTTTATTGACTAAGAAAGCAAAATTGCCATTTAAGAGGCATATATGTGATATCTGCTTCCCCCCTTCCCCCCCAACTGTTCTTTCATCCAATCTGTAATATGTGCTGATCACACAGGAAGGAAGGAAGCAAGCAGGCATTACCATGGGAGGAACTTGTACTGACAGGAGATTTTAATTTTATAGATGTAGGCAGAAGACATGCAGCCAAATGAAATGGCAGCTTTCACCAAGTGAGGCGCTTGAAACACACGTTTCAGAGAGTTATTTTGAATAGCTGTTGGTGCTAGATCACTTCCTGGGAGAGGCGAGACAGTGATAAATGTGGAAAGGAAATAGACTGAGCTGTTTAAAGAAGGCAAGGCATTATTTTGCAACAAGAATTCAGCCTGTCAGTACTACCATAGCGTGACAGCTGTGGTGTGACTGCGAGCTCCTCACATGGGGCCCAGTCCCAGTGAGCATGTCTCAGACACAGCAGGAGAGCCTATTAAAAATATAAGGAAACTATCAGCCATCCTGTAAAAACACGTCTTCATGTGTGACAATTTATTTAACCCGATGTTTTGACAAAGGAATGGGCATGTCATTCAGGGAAATCGGTATTCCCTCCTTTCCCTACAATCACTCTCTCCGTAAAGCTTGAGAAGTCCATACTGCAGCCTCAGGGTTCTTCAGAGCACATACCAGTACCCTTTGCTCAGCAGTGGGACACAAAATAACTGCAGATGCCATTGGCAGCCCAATCTCCATGGAACGCCCAGTTGTACGATAGTGTCTTGGGACGACTGTGGGGAGTGAACAATTAATTGCTAATTAAACATGGCTTCAGGCTATGGTCACAACTCCTTTGAGAAGATGATTAAAGGAAAATAAGTCAGTACGTTTTCCATTTGGAAAAGATAAAAATCCCTATTACTGGGGGGGGATGGGGGAGTATTCCTGCACTGAGGACTTGTGACAAGATGGGACAGGGTCTTATTCAGCAAGGACATGTAGGTACAGTGAAACTTTCCCTAATATTTCTATTCTAAGGGTGAGAGTCTGGTTCCTCTGAAGACAGTGGGAGTTTTGCTAGTGAATTCAATGGAAACAAGATCAGGCCTTACACTGCAGTTGCTTGGGTTTTGGTTTTGTGGGGGGGAGAGGGGATTGGTTTGTTTTTTTATAGGGGGACATGTACATTGGAACCAATGTTTTTAAAACAAAGGAAAGAAATCTTCATATGGGGAGCAGACTGTCTGGTCAGTCATTTTCTGTATTCCCTTGGCCACTGCTGTTAATTTTTTTGTAGGTAATTGTGTTTGACTAAGAGCTTTCTCCCTCCCAATTCTGCTGTATCTGCTTGATGCTGCAGTGAAATCATAATCCTTTGTTTATGACCTCACAGTCTGTTGCCATGGAAATTTAGCTTTGTGACTTCACTGGTGTATTAAGAAGGCGGCGAAAAATAGAGTGTGTGGGAGGCAAACCTTTGTTCAAACAAAAGGGCCAGATTCAGGCCTCAGCGTCAATCCTGGGTAACTCATTGAAATAAATAGAGTGAGTGGGGACTGGCAGTGATCTGACTGAAATCAGAATCTGGCCTAAGTTCTCTATGATAACACTGAATGTGTGTGAAACGTGAAAGGTTTTGTATGTGCCTTGGGGCCAGATTTTCGCAGAGGGTCTTCCATTTGTGCTTGTGCAACTTTTCATGAGGGCCAAAACACAACAGCAGCTTATGTCAGAATAAAAGGTATCAGACATTCCTCAGGATGGGAAATCTGTTGGGAGACTGGGTTGTTGTGGTGCAAGTGGGGTTTGCTAATGTGAATTCATTTGTTTGTTTGTATGGACAAGTAACAGGGCACGAACTGTAACTGTACATGCAACTCATTTGAGGCCCCTTTGAAATTCTGGCCCTTTACATTTAAGCAGACTATATTGTAAAGCATATTGGTACAGGGAAAGTTCCTCTTTCAGTAGGCCAGTACCAGTAATCCAGGTACCTATCCAGTTTCTTAGCCTGATATGTACAATAGCTTTGTCTGATCTGAGACCCTATTATGAAAACAGTAAGTGTTCCATTTAATGCTACCTGTTCATAAAGTTTATATGATTATTTAAGCATATTTCAAAAGGTGCAGAATAACAGCACTAAACCCTGCAGGTTCTGCATGCTGTGTATGAAAATGACCTGTCCTGACAGGGACAGAGGTACTGAGTGCTTGCAAGTGTCATTGACTTCAATGGTAGTTGAAGGACATTCATCAGGATCAGACTATAAAATTTCCCAAAGCCCTGCATGAAACTTCAGTAGAACATTTTTGGCACAGGCCAATAGGACTGTATTGGGTATGAGACAAGCACCCACAGGGCATGAAGGTGATTAATGTGATGAACGTATCATATTTCAATCTTTCCTAGTACAGCAGAGCTCCCCATTCCTGTGCACTGTTCTGCACCATTCGTCTCAAAGTGGCAGAAGGGAAAGATTCTAGTCAGCATTCACGAGGAAAACCTCTCTGGAGAAAAAATGGCAGAAGTACAGACAGTGAAACTGTCAGAATAAATATCAAAATTCTGAATTGAATCCGCTCCCCCTCCCCCCCGCAGGATTCAGTCTGCCCTGATACAACCTGCTGGGTCAGTACAGTTGAACAGTTACTTGAATACTCTGTAGAATTTGTTCTCCATGCTGATGAAAATGGTAGCTTGGGACCATAGATACTATGCGAGAATAGAGGGGGGTTATATTAGAGAAAGGCTTCAGAGTAGCAGCTGTGTTAGTCTGTATCCACAAAAAGAACAGGAGTACTTGTGGCACTTTAGAGACTAACAAATTTATTTGAGCATAAGCTTTCGTGGGCTAAAGGGTAAACCCCATTTTTTATAAAATAAGAACCAGATTGAAGGCCTGATCTGAAGTCACTGTGAGTCTTTCTGTTCACTGTAGAGGACTTTGGATTAGGCCCTAAACTTCTACACTTTTCCCTTACCAAACCCTGAATCTTTTTAACTGTTTGATTATATTATATAAAAGAACCTCTCTCTACTGTCCTATATAACCACTCTTTCCATCCCACAGTCTCATATAAATCACTCTCCACAGCCTTCTACCTCTGAGCATCTTATTGTGGAACCAGCATATGCTATGCACAGTTCCAAGTCCCACCATGCCCCACATTGGTTTGCAGTTGTGTGGGGCTCCTCTGACAGGGTGTCCACCTACAACTACTGCTCCATAAATAATACAACCTACACTCCTGGACCATAATCTGTTTTCTGACAATGTGCCATCTGGTTACTACTACCCCAAGTGGAATACCGCAGTTATAACATGACAATACTGAGGGCATACACGAGATGTGGGGTTTTATATATATCAGTTAATACTGGATTCCAGTTCCTGGGCCACGCAAAAGCTACTCTCAGTGCAGCTCAAAGTGTGGTGCCAACTTTTCGCCCCATTTTGCTCCTATACTGTCCTGGCACAACTCAGTCTCAGTAGCAAAGCAGCTGGATGTTTGGGCCACAGTGTACACAACTTGGACACTTCCTCTTGCCCAGAGGAAAGAAGTCAACACGTGATTGCCTTTCCGTGAATCAGAAGTGGAGCTAGTGATGCTGCTGTTGTGATCTATTCCCATTTGCAGTTTTGAATTGAAAACTGACTAATATGATCATTCTTTGACTGGCAAAGCTGTAACACCACCAACATAGCTTGGAACCTGGTCAGCTCAGTAGTGGAGACCCTTTGTAATATACATGCACCATGTTTCAAAAATATTTGCATCAGCTAATGCATTTCCAGTTGAGTCCGAGGCTGCAGGCAAGCCCTAGATTTATTACCTCTGTCATGTGTAAAATAGCCTCCCTGTACCTCGCATCACCTTTCTTTCAAACCAGAAAGCTACTTACATTTTATGGCATGTTACATTATACCCATTTGCTGTCTATATGTATTATATTCTTGTATGGGTTTAAATGTTAAGGGACAACTTTTTGCCTTATTTGATGCGGGGGTGGGAAGAAGCATGCATTAGTAAAACTGCTGTCATTTATTCCATCACATCAAAGGCAAGTATGGTTGAACTAGCTAATCCATTACAAGAGAGGTAATACATCATCAGTTATTTGCTGGATACTAAATCAACCACTGGCTCAGGAGATAGACTTATGGATTTGATATGTAGAAAAGTATAGCGAATGTGCAGTCGTGATGCACAGGATTAATGTTAATATTTGCTAGTCTACAGTGATTGCGATGCATCAACATCCCCCAGCGCACTCACATACTCTCTCCCCCCTCCCCGCCCCCCCCCCGGTGTTCAATTTACATCCCAGCTATCAGTCACTTGCAGGGTGATCCTATCCTTCAAGATTAGCAGAACAGACACTGAAAGAGAACCAAGGGAGTGGTGTCTGTCATACTGTTGTGTCCTAGCACCTTTACACATGATGGTTACTGGGAGTTAGGTAGCTGTAGAAAGATGTTGACTCTGCAGGTCTTTTAGTATTTCCTGTTTACATTAAACTGTCATAAGATGTGAAAGTGAAGCGGGTAATTCCGCCTTCACCTATAACCCATCCACATCCCATTCAAATCACTGAAGTTTGGATGGTCTATAGGGATGTAAGTGGTGGGAAAAACTTGACCTCAGATGTTTTGATCTGTTTTTATTATTATTTAAAAAAAAACATTTAAATCTGCCATTTGCCCGACGAGGTTCATTTGTGGCATGCTGTAATGTGTCTGGCTGTTTAAGCCACTGTCACAGTCCCTCCCTGAATAGCTCAGTGCATAGGGGGACTGCACTAACTGCATCCTCAGCCCAGAGTGGAAGGGGGGCAGGACAGGATCCCATGGGCGCACGACAGGAGTAGTCCCTGCATTCTCGTGAGTTGTAGTTGACCCTTCGGCAGGCTTTGCAAGCGGGGGGTGAAAGGTTTCTTCCATGCCACATCAAAGGTCCAGCTATGGCATGCGTGTCAGCTTTCATTTTCTGCCAAAATAACATTTCAGGGCTTTTGTGGCCTGTTGTCAAACCATTAATGCTGCTTCACATGCAATCTTTTTGTGGCTGGATTTCCTTATTTTTATAAAAGGAAAAGTCTAACAATATCCAAATTATGTACTAACCAAGTAATTCACAACAGCTCCTTATTTAACACAACAATGCACTGTTACAACTGATTGTGTCTCTGCTTACATTGAGGTTTGGTGTGTATAGATCACGGACCTATTAAATAGCTGGCAGGTAACAGCTCCCTAAATAAACATCATCAGCTCTGGGTGGTGTCTGCTCTCACTATGTTGGAGACATCATTCCTGAGCCTTGTCCTTGTATTGCAGTCAGCATGCCATGACTGCCGAATCCAGGCCAGGACTTAGGGGGACTCGGTGTGGAGACACTAAGCAGCAAGGTTTGTGTTAGACAGTCTAGGAGCTGGAGAGCCAGAAAGGCCCACAGAGTCAAAGCCTTAATTAACAGTCATCTTTGCATTTATTCATTACAGCCTAGTTCTGTCTCTTCTCTGCTACGACAGACTGTACAGTTCTGATGGGCAGTTGCCTTCTGACATTTGCCCATCCCTTGTACATCTTAAGCCAGCTAGTGGTGCCCCATTAGCCCATGATAACCTCACTTTCCCTTAATGTCCATCTGTTCTTCTAGTCCCACTTTAGAAACACAGCAGAAGACTTTCATTTTAAATGATGACCTTTCCCTTCCCCCTAATCACTAAGCAGGTCCCCCACTCTTTCTCTTCTGTTTGTTGGTATTATTACATTATATTTTTATTTTCAGCATGTATACATTTTTTATAACGGAATTATCCTACTTTGCTCTGAGGGTCCTGTTGCTGGTTGCTTTATAAATAGCATTATTATATTTTTAAATGAAAGTGCTCTATGTTCACTGAAAGCCTGCACGCTAAATCTCCTTATTAATTTGTCTCTCCACCTGTCAGTGCTCTTGTATTAGCCCCATTAGCTTAAATGGGAGTTCTGTGCATGCACCTCAGGGAGCACAGCCCCATAAATATGCATGCCCAGTAATCCATTTTTAAAGTGGAACAACATTGCTATTACAGTTAATATTTCAATACAGCAAAAATATAATGGGTTGGATTTTGCTCTCAGTTATGCCACTGCCACCCAGTTGATTTCAATGCACTGTAGTTGCATTCCTGAGAGTAACATCTCTACACTTAGTCCGCATTATGAACTAATCATTCTCAAAAGATCACTGTAAGGATAAAACTGCTGTTGAGTCCTCTTGATAGCACACAAATCATCTCCCACTTCTTGTTTTAGAAACAGGCTTCAAAAATGGCAGATTTTTTCTTGGGAAGCCCTTTGGCCACCTCCATTTTCTTACCCTTGTGCTTCCCCACCTCCACCATCAAACGTGTCATGTTGCTGCATGGCTGCTGTCCCTTCCTCCTAGTGAGTTAAACTCAATGTGGCGTCTTCCGCTAGAGCACTTCAGTTTCTTTCCTGGGTTTGCCAGAAGGATCTGCTCAAGAGTTCTTGTCCCCTGGCCTTCTATAAGACGAGCACATAGTGAACCTCCACAGTGCCCCTTGTAAGGTCAAGAAAACAGTGCTGGAAACTGCATAGGTGACGTGTTGTGATCACTGCCTCTGATTGGCTAAGAATGCACACATAGCTAAATAGAGCTGGCTGAAATTTTTGAATTCCAAATTGTCAACAAATTAAAGGACATTGTTTTTCACATACGGCTAGAATACCCTTTTTTTGCCTCCTCCGCTCTTGACTGGTTGTCTCATCCACTTGTTGCTTTTTAGGGCCCCATTCCA
Source organism: Malaclemys terrapin pileata (assembly GCF_027887155.1). Lineage (NCBI taxonomy): Eukaryota > Metazoa > Chordata > Testudines > Emydidae > Malaclemys > Malaclemys terrapin. Next base: position 208,177,482 of record NC_071506.1, on the reverse strand, counting down.
ATAAGGCACTTAAAGCAACTCACAGGCATAAAGTTAGGCCCATGCTTAAGTCCCTGGCTAAATCAGGGCCTTCAGCTGTAAGCTTCTGGAGCAGGGACTATGGCTCCAATTCAGCAAAGTTTTTAAGCACTTGCTTAATTCCTATTGAAGTAATTGGATTAAAAGATGTGCTGAGAGTTAAGCACGTGCTTATGCTCTTTACTGACTGGGAATGGACAGCAGAATCAGAGCCTATATGTTTGTGCCTAGCGCAATGGGTCCTTGACCTATTTGAGGCCTGTAGATACCACTGCAGGAAAAATGTTCAATAAAAATAAAAAGAACCAATGGACAAATTCTATAACAGCAGCCCAGTAATTTGCTAGCACAATTTTGATTGTGGTCTGGCCTGTGAGACTGAGTATGAAAGATAAGAGCTGCAACATCTGGCAGTAGGCTGGGATGATCTGGCTGAGATCTTACAGACATTCCCTACAGTCAGCTTGGTAGAATGCTGTGCCAAGTAGATAAAAACTGCCAAGGTGTCCCCTGATTTTCTAAAGATAAGAGTCAACACGGCTGATATAGGAAAGAAGAAAACCACAGTTCCAATCAGGGGCATGCAGGACCTGCTAAAGTTATTTCCATGACCCAGACTTGGGAACTGCTGACTTGACCTGGGAAAATAAAAATGGTTGTCTACAGTTAAGGTTGAGTTACAGTTTCCAGTCTCACCCGCACTTTTTGGTTGCTTGTAATTTCCTCAAACAAGTTACATTTGGGATGTGTAGTTTCCATGCTTGGCCTCAGCCTAAAGATGAATATTTTGGAAAGTCTCAGCTGGGGTGGCCAACCTGAGCCTGAGAAGAAGCCAGAATTTACCAATGTACATTGCCAAAGAGCCACAGTAATACGTCACCAGTCCCCCATCAGCTCCCTCCCCTGCTCCCAGCGCCTTCCGCCCACCGACAGCCCCGCTGATCAGCATCTCCCGCTCCCTCCCCGCACCTCCTGACCAGCTGTTTCGTGGTGTGCAGGAGGCTCTGGCGGGGAGGGAGAGGAGAGAGGGCATGGCAGGCTCAGGGGAGGGGGCGGGAAGGGGTGTAGTGGGGGCAGAGCCAGTGGTAGAGCAGTGAGCACCCCCTGGCCCATTGGAAAGTTGGCACCTGTAGCTCCATCCCCGGAGTCGGTGCCTATACAAGGAGCCGCATATTAACTTCAGAAAAGCCGCATGTGGCTCTGGAGCCACAGGTTGGTCACCCCTGGTCTCAGCAAAATTAGTTTGGCTGTTTTTAAATTATGTGGGCCTGAAAAGAAATCCACTTTGCTTACGTGTTCTGACTGAAATGTTTGTGCTTACGTAGCTCAAAAAGGGCTGACGCTAGGATATTTGAACACAGCTCGTTTTATAGTCCCTGGTAATGCAGTAAACAATTCACATCTGAAGAAAATCAATTCAGTATTTTCAGAGTTATACATTTAAAGGCCAAGGCCAAGTTCTGCTTTGAAATATACCAATGCAACCAGATCAAAATTCCATGGTGAGAGCAGGATTTGTCTTGGCATGTTTTGTACATATTTATTAGGATATTTGTTTTTTCCCCCGACATATTAAACAGAGGCAGAGAACAGAGCGTGTCAATTTCATTCTGTGGAGAAAGCCAAATTCCATTTTTCATTGTGGTCTGTAGGTTGGAGTATAAACTTAGGAATACAGTCTATTTTCACAGCAGATATCTCAACAATGTCAATGGCAGGTTTGCACAAGGATCAGAAGCAGAATGTGGCCCTTGGATAGTAAATAAATGTTATCATCATTTATTTAGTACTTTTTTGTTGCGTTCAGCATCACTCAGTGAGAAAATATACTCACCCTGCTACTTTTGCCTTTTATTCTTCCTTTCCCATCCTCCTTTCTCTGTTTCTCTCCCTCTTCCCAGTCTTTATGTCCCTCCTATGCCCTTCTCTCTTCACTTCCTTCCTTACAGCAATTCCCACTACGCGTGGGCTTCACTCTCACTAACTTCCCCATTCCGTTTGCCACAGTAATCAGCAATTAAATAATGTTTACATGATAGTGTCCTTTAGAGTTAACACCCTAGTGAGGTTAGATGAGAGCCAGAAATTTATTTTTAAACCAAAAACAACAACAACCAAAAGTTTAGATTCTTCATAATCTGAATATGTCAGGTGGGACTGGATCTGGACTGTGATTGGGTATGTAACACTCCTGATTTAATGGATATTGTGGTTTCAGTCAAGCTGGGGACTTGCATATAACTCCAGATGCCCTGGGGATATTATCATGGCAATCTTCAGCATTACGCTCCTTAATCTGGAAATCAGTTGTTTGGTCCAAGATTCATCATGTAGTAACTGCAAATAAAAGTTCAAGAAAAAAGGATATGTTAAAACTCCTGGTGTTCATGTCAGATCTTCAGAATCCAAAATTGTCCAGTTGCTGATTGACATCAGATTGTCATATACTGGACCATAAAAACTTAAAATGAATAACAGATAAAGAGAAAATGCTAGACTCATTACAAGAAGCCCCCCTAAGGTGCAATCCCTCCCCAAGGCAACGTGATGCTGCTTTCTGTGCCAGTGGCTAAATGCAGACGTTTGGCCCTCAGTCAGTGTGCTTTTTCTCTCTTGTTTTTCATTCCAGGGTGAATAAAGGTCAGAATACGTCAGCCTAGATTTTTAGCCAACCCGTTCTGAATTATTTTACCTTCTGTGCGTTTCAATCAGGTGCTTTACATTATTCAGATGTTATATAACTGTGCTTGAATTGACCCTCGGTCACTCTGTGTGGGTGTGTTTAGGGTGAAGCATGGTTATAATTTTTGGCTTTACTTGGCATGGACAGGCATAAAGGTATTTAGCCTTCATGAGCTCAATGATCCAGGTATTTTGTTTATGGTATTTTTCTATATGTACGTATGATGCCACCCATATTAGAGAATTTTGCCCGGAGGTCGGCAATAGAATCTAGCAAAGAGTCTATCATGCAGTTCATCTTAGAGCTAATAAAATAGTGAGTGCAGAAGCAATTATCTAGCTCATTCTTCTCCAGGATTTATGAGACTGGAGAATACTTATATATCATGGATATTTCAGATTACTTATCTATTCTCAGCATGTTTTGTTCCAGTCCATAGAAAATTATCTCTTATTCCAACCAGTGTCACTAGCATTGTTAAGTTCTGACAAACTAAAACTCCTATTGACTCTAATGGGAGGTGAATCTGGATCTAGCTAAGTCATGCACCGCATTCTTCCGCAAAATTCTTCTAATTTATGTAATGAAAAATTAATGAATGGAAATGAAATGTAAGAAGAAACAAAAACAATCACCACCACCAAAAGGCCCAACCAAGTTCCCCAAAGCTTTAATTGTAGTGGGCTTTTTAAAAATAAATTGATGTGAAGATTTCTTCTTTGGGCAAGAAACATCTTCAGAATAATCTCACACACATCATTGGAAGGGACATAAATGCTAAGCCCTGAGGCAGATGCCAAGGTTAAACCCGTCATTCATGGTAATCAGTGTGTTTCTGTAAGGTTGTTCACTCAACAGCGCTTTGTTAGGAGTGGGGGGTAGGAAGAGCACACGTTGACATGCTCCTGTTAATGAATTATGCCAGTTATTGCACTCACGATTTTCCACCATTAAAATTATTGCTCTTCAATTCTGGCTTTAAATGTGTTGTACAGATGTTCTGGAGCTCTTGGCTTTGCAACTTTCCAAATACTTGAGCCAGCACCTCAGCTGGTCAAAATTTGCACTGCTCCATTAATTTCAATTGCACAAACTGACTTACGCCTGCTGAGGATTTGATTCATTGTTTTAAAGGACTGGTGGTAAGGTGGTAGAGTGGGTTACCTAGACCAACAACTAAAACCAAAAAAGACTACACTGGGGCTGCTCACTCAACCACCCCTTGGGGATGGAGGGACAAATGAGATGCCAGTGCAACACTGTGGCCAAAAGGGCTAATGCAGTCCTTGGATGCATGAACAGGAGAATCTCCAGTAGGAGTAGAGACATGTGCCCACTGCTGGAATACTGTGTCCAGTTCTGGTGCCCACAATTCAAGAAGGATGTTGATAAATTGGAGAGGGAGAAGAGCTATGAGAATGATTAAAGGATTAGAAAACCTGTTTTATAGTGATAGATTCAAGCAACTTAATCTACTTATTTTAACAAAGAGAGAGATAAGGGTCTATAAGTACCTACTTGGATATCAAATATTTAATAATGGGCTCTTCAGTCTAGCGAAGAAGGTATAACACAATCTAATGGCTGCAAGTTGAAGCTAGACAAATTCAGACTGGAAATAAGGCATAAATGTTCAACAGTCAGCGTAAAAAAGCATTGGAACAATTTACCTAGGGTCAGGATGGAGTCTCCATCATTCACAATTTTAAAATCAAGATTGGAGGTTCTTCTAAAAGATCTGCTCTAGGAAATATCTGGAGGCAGTTCTATGGCCGGTGCTGTACAGGAGATCAGACTAGGGGATCACAGTGGTCTCTTCTGTCTTTGGACTCTGAGTCTATGAATCGGAGCCTCCTACCTGTTTGTAATGCTACGTGCTACAGGAGGATACAGACTCTGCTTCCTCTCTACACTTCCCTGTTTTGTCCAACAGAATTTAAAAGTAAATGGTCATTTTTCTATGAGTTTTTCAAGCCACCTTCTAGTATTTAATAATTATATTCCTCTATAGAATTCCATAGGGCAATTTAAAAATGTTATAGCAAGGATATGAGTCGTTATTAAATTCCACAGGTTTTAAAGAATAATGTCGATAGATCCCTATTGGTTTCATCCCTAGGAAATTCTACAGGATTCTTCCAAAATGACCCACAGACATTAGCACGCCGAATGGAGCAGGACTATTCCCTCTCTCATCCCCATAACGGGTCATGCGTGGAAGGGGGGGTAGCGTATTGCACAATTGGTGTAGCTGCTGTGCCACTGGGAGCAACCCAGACAAATCTATGCTGAGTCTGCCACACTTGAGTGCACCAGACACACAATCCATAGTCTTACGGTGAAACCTTTTTCTCTCCAAGCCTTTATCCTGGAGCACAAGTTAGAGGTTTTACATAAACATGTCAAACAGCAGAAAAGCAGCTCTGGCTATCCCCTAGCTCTCTAGCAACAAGGAATGGTGCAGTGTAGTGCCTGTTCAGAGCGGCCAAACGGTTGTGCCCATCTGGGCACATCTCTCACTGGTGAGAAGTCATTGATTTCCCTATCAGAGCTGCTCTATCTTACAATTGGCTGCTTATTGTCCCAAGGGGCTGTTTCAGCAACCAAGAACTGCTGGAGCGCAGCCCCCTCCCCCAGCCACATCTCTGGCACACACCCGGCATCAGGTGGTCTGACTCAGTGTGGCATTGAGCTGTTAAGATAGCTCTACCTTATCTGGAGAATTCCCTTACATCAGGGGAATTCTCCCTGGTGACTGCATCCATGGGCTTTGTTTAGAACCATCTAAAGGAGCTGTAAGGCAGTGAAGCATCTGGTTTTCCATTAATAAAAGTTTCACTTCCAGATTCTCATGCACTAGCAGAAGGTCATGTGTTTGGACTGCAGGGTAATGTTTAATTTCATACATACATCCGTCAACATTTAAATTTTAAAAATAATTCATAGAAATGTTTTTAGTTGGATCAGGTTATTTAACCGCACTTGGCAGAGATATCACATCTAGAATGTTGTTGTTCAACTGTTTTTGAGTTTTTGTGCACAAAAAGATCTTAAACACTTTCTCTGACTCCAAAATGGCTGAATGAATTTTCCTTACATTCCTCCTTCTCCACCCCCAAATCCTCCTGACGTATCACATCTGGACTGAGTGCAACCATTGCAAGTTTCAGCTCACACCATTATCATGACAGTTGTGAGTCTGTTGAAAATACAGGGTTATTATGGAAGTCATAATCTTAGCCACCACTTTAACTATAGGAAATATTAACTATAGCTTTCACACAACTAGTAAACTCTGCCATATATATTTTGTAATATGATTAAAAGATTTCACACATAAAAAGATATTACAGTGATAAGTTGTTGAGAAACAAATGAGGTTAGCTAATCTGCTCTAAATTAAAAGAACGAGGCTGGATCTTGTTTTCCACTACATGGTGCATGCCACATAGCTTGGCAAATCAGTTACTGCCTTTGACACATGCATGCTCAGCAGATGATTTTTCAAGATACACTCTGAAAAACCCAAGTGGCCAAAACTGAGCCGTGGTGAAAACAGAGACCTTCAATTGCCTGCTTACACCAAGGCTGAATTTGACTCAAGGAAACTAATAACCTATGCAGTTGGAGCCTCTGGAAAAGGGTCCTGGGCTACTGCCAATGAAATGAGACACTTCTGTCTTGCCAAATGTATTTTTTCATAATTATCAGCGTATGGAACTGAATTGTGCAAAGGCCCTTAATGATGAGTCTCCACTTCTGGCTGTACAATAAAACGGTATTCATTGAAAGCATTAATTTATAGAGGCATAATTTCACATGGGGCCTCTAGCAAGGGATGGTTTATGGTGTAAGTAAGTATACAGTGTTCATCAGTAACTTTCATGTTCAACTGCAGCGTCTAGTTGGGGACAAATCACTACCTAGTGTTCCTGTTTCATTTTTTTCTCTTTATGTTTTATTTCCCGGCTGACAAATATCTCAGACCCAAGGTCACCTTAAGGAAATAGTTGTAATGCGATAGAAATGTCGCAGTAGGTGCTGCTGTGCTTCTGGCAATGTAATTGACAGTGAGCGAATACGCAGGAACAGCTCCTAGCAGGGAAACTTTGAATAAATATACAGTAAATAAACCAAAACACCAGAGGCAGAATAGGAGAGAGACATATCTGCATGAGGAATGTGCTACATTACACCATTATAACACCAGACACCATTGGTAGTTTGTCTATAAGGGAGTAGTTACACTGTTCCCTTTCCACTCGCCACACCCCCTTCGGGAAGGTATTAATCACATGTACAGCTTTAAACACGTGTGTAGTTCCATTGATGAGAATGAGAATCTTCACTTGCTTAAGTAACTGAATCAGGGTCCCAAAACCTTTATTTAAGAAGTTAAAATATTTAGGGCCACATTCAGATCCTGTTGAAAATAGTGGGCCAGATTTTGACCTTAGTTACAACACTCATAGATTCATAGGGTGGGATTCAGGAAGGGACCTAGGCATTGCAACACTAAGTGTCAAAGCGCCTAACTTTTAGGCATCTGAAAAGATCAGAGGAATAACACCGTGATCCACAAAGCTGATTTAGGTGTCTGGGCTTCCTATACAACGCATGGGATAGAGAGGCACCATAGAATGGATCCACAAAAGCCAGCAGACTAGGCGCAGAGCCACATAAGCTACATCTCTCACACCTTGGGAGATGCCCGTGACAGGGATGTGTGCTAAGCTCCACCCCTTTCCCAGGGTCAGGCTCCTAAGTCTGGGCTGCAGGAAAGTGCTTGTCTCTGCTTAGCAATGCATGAATAGGAATCAGCTGCCTGGAGTCAGGCTGCTTAGATGCCTAAGCCACTTCTCCACACAAAATGGCCAGAGGAGGAGGAGGTGGGGGTGCCCACCTTATAACTTTTAGCCTCATGGTTAGAGCACTCACCTGGGATGTGGGGGACCCAGCCTCAATTAATTCCCCCTGTCATGGAGTTTGGGGGAGACAAGGCCCTGCACCCCCAGCTTCCTGCAATTCACCATGACTCTCAGCCAGCCCATAAAACAGAAGGTTTATTTAGACGACAAGAACACAGTCCAAGACAGGTCTTGCAGGTACAGACAACAGGAACTCCTCAGTCAGGTCCATCTTAGGGGGGGGAGGGGCAGGGAGGCCAGAGCCCTGTCTGGGCTCCCTTTCATTTTCCCAGCCAGCTCCAAACTGAAAACTCTCCAGCCCCTCCTCTCTCTTTGTCTCCTTCCCAGTCCAGGAGGTCACCTAATCTCTTTGTTCTCCAACACCTTCAGTTGGCACCTTTGCAGAGAAGGGGCCCAGGCCATCAGTTGCCAGGAGACAAGGTGTTGGCCATTCTCTGTGCAGACAGCATCACACTGGCTCCCTAGGGCTCTGCGACAATCACACACCCCTAGACACTCGAGAAATGCACAGGGGAAACTGAGGCTCCCACACAGCACTCAGAAAAAACATTAAGAACATTCCCACTTCGTCACACACCCCCTGCCTGAGGGAGAGAGAGGATTTTAACATGGGTCTCCCACCTCTCAGTGGAGTGCTCTAACCAGTGAGCTATGGGATATTCTGATGTGGAACTCTCTCCATCTGTCCTGTTGAAGCTATTCCAGTGTGGATAAATAATAAAAGAGTGATTGGAGCAGGGGGACTGGACCCTGGATGCCCACCTCCTAGGTGGTGCCCTAACCACCAGGCTACAGAGTCCTTCTCTCTCTCTTATTCTGTCCCAATGATTAAGTATTTACCCACCATGGAACAGCTGTTGGGCCAGAGAGAGAGAAAAAATGAGAGAGCAGGACTCTGTAGGTCAGTGGTTAGGGCACCCAGCTCAGAGGTGGGAGACTCTGGGTCCAGTCCCCCCGCTCCAATCACTCTTTCATTGCTTATCCACCATAGAACAGCTTCAGCATGCGAGATTAAGGGAACCCCACATCAGAATATCCCATTCCTTGGCAGTGAGAGTACTGTTCTCAGAGGTGGAAGACTGCTATTTAAATCCTTCTGTCCCTCTGACGGGGGGGAGGATTCATAGATTCCAAGGCCAGAAGGGACCACTGTGATCATCTAGTTTGACCTCCTGTGTAACACTGGCCATAGAACTGCCCCCACATAATGCCTAGAGCAGATCTTTCAGAAAAACATCCAAGCTTGGGTTAAAAATTGCCAGTGATGGAGAAACCACCACAACCCTTGGGAAATTGTTCCAATGGTTGTTTACCCACGCAGATAAAAATTTACACCTTATTTCCAGTCTGAATTTGTCTGGCTTCAACTTCCAGCCAATGGATTGTGTTATAGCTTTGTCTGTGAGACTGAAGAGCCCATTAATAAATATTTGTTTTCCAAATAGGTACTTACAGATGTATAGACTTAACCTTCTCTTTGATAAAATAAATAGATTGAGCTCCTTGAGTCTGTCACTGTAAGGCAGGTTTTCTAATCCTTTTATCATTCTCGTGGCTCTTCTCCCTCTCCAATTTATCAACATCCTTCTTGAATTGTGGACACCAGAACTGGACATGGTATTCCAGCAGTGGGAACAGGGGAAAAATAACCTCTCTACTACTTTAGAGTCTTCTGTTTATGCATCCAGTTGAACCTGGGTGTCCCACATCTCAGGCAAGTGCTCTAACTTCTGGGCTAAAAGTTATAAGGTGGGCACCACCACCCACAGCTCTTCCGCCAGGCAGATTTTGAATGGGACCCAATCTGGTAGGCAGCCTCTGAGCGTGCCTACCAGATCGGGCCCCGCACACAACTTAGGCAGCTGAACGCCTGTCTTTCCCTGGTTCGTGAATTGCTCTAGGACTTAGCTGGGAGATAGGCATCTGGACACCTAAAAGGAGGCAGCTATGCACATGCTCAGAGGCAAAAACATAGACCTAGGGAACTTCTACCCTGAAAGCTTAGGTGCTGATTGAGTTTAGGTGACTACCAGGTTTGGCAAAAGTTTTGTGGATCGCAGAGGAGCCAAAACTGGGACTTAAGCACCTAGACTTGAGATTTAGACGCCTGAGTCCCTTTGTGGATCTGGGCCATAGAGTTTGAGGCCAGAAGGGATGATTGACACTTCCTGAGGGTACCCGGGGTTTTGAGGCACCTCGCTACCACTTGTCTTTGTGTGAGGAAGCCTTGTCTGTGCCTGCCAGTAGTCAGCTCCCTACCTCCACCAGCTAAAAGCAGCACAAACACCCCCTCCCCCCCAGCCTATGCAGGACCTGCAGTCCCTCTACAAATTAGCAATAGGTACACTCCAACCCCTGACTCCTACAAGCGTCTCCTGGAGTGCCCAGCCCTTGATCCACTGGACCCGCACAGAATTCCCAGATTCTCTGCTCCCAAAGGAACAATACACCAGAGCTTCTCAGTTAAGCAGAGCTGTGTTCTACAGTATAACACTCAGCGCTTCAATTTGCTTATAAAAAAAGGAGGTATAAGTGTAATAAAATAAATTAAATTAATAGAGATATCCTATCTCCTAGAACTGGAAGGGACCTTGAAAGGTCATTGAGTCCAGCCCCCCTGCCTTCACTAGCAGGACCAAGTACTGATTTTGCCCCAGATCCCTAAGTGGCCCCCTCACGGATTGAACTCACAACCCTGGGTTTAGTAGGCCAATGCTCAAACTACTAAGCTATCCCTCCCCACTCAACAAAGAACAGAGTTCAGTAGTTCTATGTGCTATCACTTGAGACAAAGAGTTACATATAAAATTAAATCATAACACATGTACTCTAGAGCCTAGACTTATCTAACAAGATTCCCTCCTGTCTATGAAGTTTATCTTACCCAAAGTTGTTCTCCCAGCGTTTAACAGCCTGGCTGGCTGTGAGCCTTTTTTCATGAAGCAAATCCACGGTCAGCTTACTTCCTAAGTGAAGGATTCAGTGTGATCCTCTATATCCCCAGTTATACATCCCTTGTCTGCACTTGTAAACAGGATAACCCCCACTGCTTGTGTTTTCCTGTCTAGGGTCTCTCCTGGACACTTTGCACTCACTTGATTAGCATTTTCCTCAGACTGTAAATGGATGCCCATGGTGCACTCAGTTTATATGTAGACAGACAGATAAACATCTTTTGCCTCAAAGAAACTTGTTTAACAAGTTCTGGTGACCGGTCCCAACTCAGAGACCTTAAAAACATGTTTTTCAGGGTATATATACATAATTCTTCACATGTTATCTATACATACATCTCGCAATTATGATGACCAGTGTGACACAGGCTTTTGGTATAGACCTTTCATGACACTCTTTGGCAAACTAATATGTAGATACCAGACCCAAGGGAATCCTGTAACTCATGCACCCCTGTATCCTCTGCCACATGGCACAAGAGATCCCTGAGTCACAGTGACCTCCTGTGTATCACAGGCCATTAGGGTGACCAGATGTCCCGATTTTACAGGGACAGTCCTGATTTTGGGGTCTTTTTCTTATATAGGCACCTATTGCTCCCCACCCCCTGTCCCGATTTTTTACAGTTGCTATCTGGTCACCCTACAGGCCATTAAATTTCACCCAGTTACCCCGGTATTGAGCCCAATAATTTATGCCTGACTAAACTTGCAGAAGAGCATTCAGTCATGATTTAAAGACATCAAGAGATGGAGACTCCACCAATTCCCTTGGTAATTTGTGCCAGTGGTTAAAAATTGTGCCTTATTTGTAATTTGAATCTGCCTGGCATCAGCTTCTAGCCATTGTTATGCCTTTCTCAACTAGATTGAAGACCCCTTTAGTACCTAGTAGTCTCTCCCCATGAAGGTACTTACATATTGACTTCAGTGGAGTTATGTATTTATGCCAGTGTTAATGAGGCCCGAATTTGTCTGGAAAGGGGTTGGTTTTTTTGGCATTGTTTTCACTGGGATCAGAATTGGTCTCTTGAGCAAGTTTTTCTTTATTTTATTCCATCCTAGCCCACCCCTTTCCAACCACTCATATTGATTTGGGTTAAAACAGGCCACTTTATCTTAAAGTTATGTTTGCTGCATAGTGCTCATTTATATCCTCCCCCCCTTTCTATAGCTTGACCTTTAATAGGGGTAAGGAAGTGGCTGTTGCTAATATATTCACTTTGCCACTGTAGTCAATGTTAATGCAAAGACTAATGTTCTCCTGCAGCTGTTGCAGTGATGTGTCATGCCTAGTGTTCTGTCTCTAAACAGAATTGGCTTTCTGTATTGCACTTACAGTGTGAATAATTTCACTGTTATGGTACAATGACAGCTGAAGATGCTTAAAAAAAGAGAGAGAGAGGAGAAAATGTGATAAGTGAAAGTGTGGCAACAAGACACTTATGTCAGCATTACTATTACATTTGAGGGAATGTAACATTTGATTGCCATACAGATCTTCTAAAATGCAAACACTGTATGTCCAATGAGAACACAGAGTGATGTTAATTGTAATTGGTTCAAAATGTTTCAACACAGAGTTTATACTTTGTCATTAGCTCCCCTGTGCTGTAGTTTTAAGGTTATTCTTTGAACACAATAAAATCTAAAGCAAGGAAAGCTAGTATAAGAGCAACACAGACATTTTTAGTAACTGTTTCATCCATGAAACAATCTTCCCAAATGCACACTTGTATTTTTGCACTTACATCATATTTTTAAAAAAATCACAGGAGTTTACAAAGTCCTGTTTGTGGGTCAGGGAAGGGGATCTGAATTACTCTCTGTGAGCCAGCGCTTGAACACATGTTGAGGGGGCTGCTGGTAGAGTTATCTCCTTTCTGCTACGCTCCATTGGGGCAGCGGGTTAAGCTAACTGCAGCTGATGGTGCGGGTACTTAGCTGACATTTTAATTATTTCAATGGACAAATCAGTAGCATGCAGCAATACAGCAATCAGAGCATAGGGCTAGGAATTAAAGGGTAAAAGTGTGTAGCACAGACACCTTGACATTTGGCCCAGATCCTCAAAGATATTTAGGCGCCTAATTTCGGTTGATTTCAATGGAAGTCATGAGCCTAAAACCTTTGAGGATCTGTATTTTAAGGGGAAACCCCAGACTGCCTCAGGAAATAGTTGTGGTGGAGCAAGGTGGTACATTTCCCTTTGAAGCAGCACTCAGCCAATGTCCCAACAAGATTTGATGGGGACGGAATCAGACTGAATAATCAGAGGGTTTTTAGAGCTGTCAGTCTAACACCTTTCAAGAAACTGCAGAAGTGACTGCGTTCCAGAGATGGGTGAAGTGATTTCTGTCTCCTACATATATAAGGGAACGGTTTAGCTCTTCTATTCAGGCAACACGGGTATTTTACCAAGAGTAAGGAATGCAAGTGTTAAGGTATTCCTAGGGTTTCCATCAGCCCCAATCCGTGGCTCCAGGGAAGCTTGTCAGGCCTGGAGGTGGGCTTTCAGTGGGAGGAACTCCATGCAGTAAGGGTAGCACTCAGAAGCAAGCAGAGGCAGGGCTCTCAGACTGGGGAGGCCCTGTGGCACCAACTGACCTATGGCTTGCAAGCACTACTGCGTGAGCCCTTTGTGGAGAAAGATGGGCGGGGCTGGGTCTCTTTGTTGAAATCCCCTAGGATTAATCCCTTATCTTTACTCTCACTGAAGAGTGAGAACTGGGACTGCGTGACTGCTTCCCTCTCCCTTGCTCTAGGAAGGGGGCTGGGGAAGTAATTTGCTTTTGTTGGGAATGCTTTACATCCTCTGCGAGGGGGCAGACTTCTTAAATGACACAGCTGGAGTGCTGCACCCTAGAACCAGACCACAGGGTTGTGCCCGCCCACAGAATGAGGTAAGGGAAGGCCCCCAAGGGGATGACTTTGAGATGTTAACCTTTGCCAAGGCTAATATGACAGTCTGACTCCAACCCAACAAAGCACTTGATATTATTAAGGCTTTTTTTAGTAAGGCCTCCTGACATTCTCATAAGCAAACTAGGGAAATGTGATTTAAATTAAATTACTATAAGGCGGGTGCACAACTGATTGAAAGACTGTACTAAAGAGAAGATATCAGTGGTTCACTGTGAAACTGGGAGAGCGTATCTAGTAGGATCCTGCAGGGGTCAGTCCTGGGTTCGGTGCAATTCAATAGTTTCATTAATGACTGGGATAATAGAGAGGAGAGTATAGATTGCTCTTAAATTTGTGGATGACACCAAGCTGAAATCAACAAGAAATTCAATAAAGACAAGGGCGTAGTACTACACTTAGGAAGGAAAAATCAAATGCACAACTACATAATGGGAAATAACTGGCTAGGTGATGGTACTGCTGAAGAGGATCTGGGGGTTACAGTGGATCACAAACGGAATGAGTCAGCAAAGTGATGGAGTTGCAAAAAAGGCTAGTTATTCTGGGGTATATTAACAGGAATGTTGTATGTAAGACACGGGAGGTAACTGTCTCACTGTGCTTGGCACTGATGAGGCCTCAACGGAAATACTGTGTCCATTTCTGGGTGCCAGACTTCAGGAAGGATGTGGATAAATTAAAGAGAGGCCAGAGGAGAGCAACAAGAAACCTGACCTATGATGAAAGGTTAAAAAAAACCAACTGGGCATGTTTAGTCTTGAGAAAAGAAGATTAAGGGGGGGACCTGGTAACAGTTTTCATACATGTTAAAGGCTGTTATATAGAGGACGGTGATCAATTAATTGTTCTCCATGCCCCCTGGAGATAGGACAAGAAGTAATGGGCTTAATCTGCAGCAAGGGAAATGTAGGTTAGATATTAGGAAAAACTTTCTAACTATAAGAGTAGTTAAATTCTGGAGCAGGCTTCCAAGGGAGGCTGTGAAGGGTTTTAAGAAACCTGTCTGGGGTAATCTAGATTTCCTTGGTCCTGCCAATGTCCCTTCCAGCACTCTGTTTGTATGATTCGAGGTGTGTAACTTTATGCACACAAGCAGTCCATTGAAACGGGCAGTCAAAAGGACTACTTTCAGGCTTAAAGTTATGCATTGTGTTTAAGTGCTTTGCTGTATCTATGCATGTACACTTCTACCTCGATATAACGCTGTCCTCGGGAACCAAAAAATCTTACCGCGTTATAGGTGAAACCGCGTTATATCGAACTTGCTTTGATCTGCCGGAGTGCGCAGCCCTGCCCCCCCAGAGCACTGCTTTACCGGGTTATATCTGAATTCGTGTTATATCGGGTCATGTTATATCGGGGTAGAGGTGTATCTGTTCTTTGTAGCTACACGTGTCTACCTAGATGCCACAAACTAGGTAGGAAACAACTTACAAAACTTTTTTCCTTGGAACTGTTTTTAATCAGTTCTGCTTTGGGGAAACTATTTCCATAGCTGTCAGTGGGTGTAAGTGGTATCCTGTATGCACCAGGTGCTTCTACAGTGTGAGGGGGAAACTGAGGCCTGAGAATATTCAAAATAACATTCAGAAACACCACCCAGACACTGTTTATTAAATTAGAAAAAATGTGCACATAAAACTACCGCCCCCATATGAAATTCAATACGTTGCAGTCAGTATGTAATGCCATTCACACTCAAATGGAGACATAAATTACCAATATGATAAACTGTATCACTGGATCAGGCAGTTATACGAAGAACCAGTACACTGTCTTCCATGTTATTGACTACTGAATTGAATTAATCAAGCAATGAATCATATCAGTATTGAATTAAGTACAAGGTGCCAGGTCCTTCCCTCATTAACAGAAATTGTGTGTTGTGTCCAGCTGAGGTCTAGCTGTGATCTCTCTTATAAGAACATAGGATTTACCATACCAGATCAGACCATCATTCCTTGTAGTTCAATATGTGACTTCAAAGGAAGGCAAAAATTCATATATCTATACCTAGCCACTTGTGCGGTGAAAAATGGGGTGAAAAACTTTCTTTATCTCTGCAGTGATCAGCTGATGTTGTGAAGCATGAGATTTGATCTCCTACAAATGTTATTACTGGTCATGAAACTGTCCAGTTCCTCTCTAACTCCAGCTGCAGTATTAGATTCTCTGACTAACCTGGGCTTTGAATTCTAGTGTAGTGAATTCCCAAATTACTGCCTGTGAAAGGGATGAAATCACTGAGACACATGAAAGGCCTGTAGAAGCTCAGTCAGTGTGTCTGTAATCCTAGTATCACTTCTAACTAAAGAACTGATGTTTCTATAGCACCTGCTGCTGTAGTATATAAGCACTGACTTTCCAGAAATGATATGGAAAAAATGACACCAATCTTACTAGCGGAAGGATTAGTGGGTAACAAAATGCCTGCCTTAAACATGCTGTCTTGGGCTGGCACCACATCTTTCAGACCGTGTTTGGAAGCATCGTTGTAGAGAGAGGATATTTCTCCAGAACCTTCCCATGAGAGAGCTCCATCCTCCCCATGATGTCACACTACATGAAGATAAATGCCAAGGTCATAGGGGGCTCAGAAGTAACGAAGTTAGATAGCATTCAAGTTCCAATACTTCTACTTGCTTCCTCTTTGAGGAATTTCTTGCTAGAACGCCTCTTCCCTAACCTCCACTTCAGGACCCCCTCAGGTAGAGTCCTCTCCTTATGTGCAAACCCATTTTTATAAATCTAATGAAAGCAGTAATCTCCCTGGAGATTTGTTCCTGTCATGTTTAGTTCATGGCTTTCAAACAAAGCTGGAGGGAGAAATATTACAGGCAAATAAAATAATCATTGCTGGTTGTAAAAAAGAGAGACACACACCACATTGAGACTGAAGTAACAGTCCATAAAGGAACCACTTTTTCTATGACATAAGTCAAGGTAAATTAACTATGCAAGATATGGCTCTCATGCTGTGCAAACTAGCCAAGAATTAATATAATTGTGCTTGATTTTACAATTCTTGTTGAGCCCAAACTCCCAGGAATATCAATGGGAATTCTGAGCAAGTACATCCTGTGGAAGTTAGATCTGAAAAAGATTTCTTATGTCATCTAGTTTTCACCTCATGCCAATTAAATATTGTTCTCTCTATAGCATGTTTTCTGATGCTTTGTAGAGTCTGGTTTTAAAATGTCTCAAGAAATGAGATTTCCACTGCTTCCGCCTAGAGACTATTTCACAGTCTGATAGATCTCATCATTAGAAATAGTCTAATTTTTACCTTTTCCTAGTTTCATCCATTGCTCCTTTATGTATTCCCTTAATGTAACACCCTAAACATTTCCTTTCTCTGGTTGATAGTTATCTCATCCAAATATGTGTAGGAACTGTGTCTGGCTTTTATTTTGGAGGAGACTCCTTAAAATAGTTTTAAATCCTTTTGTCCCCCTCTTATTGCTGTAAATGAAATTGATACCCTTGACTGAGTCAGCATTTGTGACACCAAGTAAATCCCTTCTTTGACAAGGTCCCATTTTAGCTTTCCAACATGCAGTATGGCTAGTTATGCAGTTGTCAAAGCTCTTCATAAAGTCATATGACATTGACAGTAGGTCTTAGTAGCCAAAGGTTGTACAGTCACATCAATAGTATCTGCAGCACTAAGTGCAGATGAAAGAAAAGCCAGCTGCACATCCATTCTGTCTCCCTTGGCAACAGCATCCTGCCAACAAGAGCGCTGCCAAGTAAGGGCTGGAGAGGGAGGGACATGGATTACAAAATTAGGGATGGGCAAGCCATGTGTGAAGTGGAAGCATTCAGACCAAGAAACATCTTGCAAATTCAGATTTCTTTCACAAATGTTCTTGAAATAGTTTTGCTTGTTCTGTTTCTTTTTGGATACTGATATTAAAAGCATCCTTGCCCCGGTAGCAATTTTTTTAATAAATAGTGTCTAAAATACCAAAAGACTCCAATCCGTATCTCTATAACATAGGACCATATGATTTCCACCCACTGCACACCATACAGGTAAGAAATCTGTAGTAAGTTACTACATACTGATGCAGCAAATCCTCCAGATCAGGTTTGTGTTTTAGTGGCATGCTGCCGTTTAGTATTGTTGTTGCAATATGACCAAGATATGTGCAACAAGGTTTTATACAAGTACTGAGTTCTAGGAATTGGTAAATAGTGATATTTGGATTCAGATTGTATTGATAGGTCTTAATTATTAGAGGCCAGTTACTAAATCTTTGTATTTCATTCTGTGTATCAACAAACAGATTTTTGAAACATTAGCTAACTTTCAATCCTTTGTATGCTTCAGAATATCTAAATCCTGAACTTACAAATATTTGAGAAGTGTGAAACTACCTTGGCTCTCAGAGAATGATGTGGCAGCTCTTGATAGGCAAACTGCTGAAGTTGTAATTAAGAATTTAAAATCCAATAAAGCTCCAGGTCCCGATGGGTTTTCTGAGGAGTATTACAGAGCTCTAAAGCAAGTGTTGGTCCTTTTTTTAACTGAATTGTGTAATGGTATATTGCAGGGGAACCAGATTCCAGATTCATGGAGAGGCAAAAATTGTGGTAATTTCTGAAGAAGTAAAAGATTGTGCACCAGACAGACCTATTTCTTTTATGTGGATGCTAAAATTGATGCCAATGTGCTAGCAAACAGACTGCCATTTTGCCCAAGTATGTTCACCCTGACCCATCTGGGTTCATTGCTGGCAGACATCTCTCTGGTATCAGAACTCTGAATTTGATCTATAATGTTAATTCTAGCAATTCTTCCTGTGTTCTTTCTTTGAATGCTGAGAAAGTCTTCACCTGGCCACAGTGGGAGCACCTCAGACAGATTTTGATAAAGTTGGCTCTTGGAAACCAATTTTCTATGGGCATATTGGCCCTGTATACTCATCTTTAAGGCTGCATGTCTGTCACGGAGGTCACGGAAAGTCACGGACCTCCTTGACTTCTGCATTGGCTGGTGCTGGATCAGGGGCTGCCTGGGCCAGCAACAGCAGTCGTTTGGGTGTGTGAAAGAGGGCTCAGGGTTGGGGCAGAGGGTTGGGATGTGGAGCAGCACTTACCTCGGGGAGGGGGGTTCCCACCGGGGGGCTCCGCTTGCTGCCTGTGCCTGCAGGCACCGCGCTCCCCACTCCCCCCCCCCACAGCTCCCATTGGCTGAAGTTCCCCGCCAATGGGAGCTGCAGAGCCAGCGCCTGTGGCGGGAGCAGTGCGCAGAGCCACCCTGGTTTCCCCTCCCCTAGCCAGCCTCGCCAACCCTTCCCTCCCCTGCCCCCCGCACCAGCAGGGGTCCTGGTCTGCATGCTGCTGCCTGCTCCCTCCCAGCACGAGCAGGGGTCCCGGGTCGGGCACTGCTGTCTCCCCCACCCAGCATGGGTCCCAGGCCACGCGCCACCACCCATACACCCACCCCCGCACCAGCAGGGGTCCTGGGCCAGCCTCCCTTCAGCACTAGTGGTGCCCCCAGACCACACCTCCCCCTCCCCAGAGCATTCGCCGCCCCCCAGTCCAAGTTTTAATGAGGGGTATATAGTAGAAGTCATGGACAGGCCACGGGCCCTGAATTTTTGTTTACTGCCTGTAGCGAGGCGGTGGGATACCCCACAGCCCTGCTGAGGGCCGAACCTCCCCTAACGCCAACGTGGGCAGAGCTACTGGGTCCGGCGCCCACCCCTCAGAGGTCACGGTGCTGACCCGGAAGTATAAAAGCCCGCCTGCAGAGCTCAGTGGAGAACAAGCTGCCGGAGAGAGCAGACGTCTGTGGCCGAGCTCCTGCTTGGGAGACAGCAGCAGGCCGCGACCGGCCTGAGGACTCACCAGGCCAGCTGAGCCTACCCCTCGCCCAGTACCCTGAGGAGGACTGGCCGAGCCTGCCCCTTTCCAGCTATCCCGAGGAGGAGCCGAGTCTGCCCCTTTCCAGCTATCCCGAGGAGGAGCCGACCCTACCTTTCGCTACCTACCTGGAGGAACCGATGCTGGTGGAGATCACCGAGGACACTAATACGGTCCAGGTACCCTACGAGGGGGAGTGCGGAAGTAGCCCCGGGGCAGCCGACCCCAGTCTGGCTGCAGCACTGCCAGAACCTATGTCAATGTGTTGCGGCCAGGATACCCACTGACAGCTGCGAGTTTCCGCTGCTGCTAGGGCCCCGGGCTGGGATGCAGTGGAGTGGGAGGGCCTGCATCCCCCCTGCCACCCACTCCTTGGATGGCAGAC